>NW_005353967.1:12050657-12122204 GCF_000412655.1 Myotis brandtii
AAAGGTATGGTCAATTAGCATCTTTGTCTTTTATTAGTGTATATATATATATATAGTAATATAATGATTTAAACAAATTGATTCATGCACTTTTGACTCAAGGCATTTTTATTACGCAGGCAGGTATTTCTCCTTTCTTTGCAGAGTATAGATTTCCTAATCTCCTATCTTTTCCTAAAGCAGTGATAAGTATATAAAATTAAAGAGGAATACGTTCTGTTGTGTAGCATTAGCTTGAGTCACAAAAGCCAGCATTAGATAAGGGACAGAGGTCAACTAAGACTGTGTTCAATAAAGCTCAAGGAATTGGCTGTAAAGTTTGTCGATTTCTAGCAGAATGATTTCCTATTGCCTTACTTAAAGAATATTAATTTATCTAATTGGTAATAATGTGGTCAATTTATTGTAGCTTTAAAAATGCAAATCAACTACCATATCAGAATATTCACTGACATGCCGGAGACTTTTAAATTTTTATTTTATTTTTATTAGGTGATAATGGGAGGCAAATTGTTAATGTTTGATTCTGACAAAATACAATTAGTTTCTGTGAAACACATTGTGCATTAATGATATCGTTAAAATTAATGAATATAAATGAGTAAGCTGGGGATTTCAAATAGGAAATAGTGACTTTATATCAGTCTGTGAAACTTGAGATAGATTCCCTTGATTTTTAAGGATAATGTGCTGGAGCCCTGGTACGTTTGTGTATAGACTAGAGAGAAATTAAATCAGCTACCAGAAGGATCAAAGTTTTTAAACATTCACTGTCGTTTTTGGTAAGACTGTGGTGTATTGATTTCAGTTAAAGAAAGCCACCCACTAATTTTACATTAAGAACTATTTTAAAGACAGCTTTTAATAGAAATTTCCAGGTCCTGTATGCATAAAAGTACATGTACATTTTGGTGTTTAAAAAAATAAGGGTAATAAATCATTGTTCATTAAAATTAGATATTGATTTTAATGGTATTGTAGATTCCAGATGTCCTCTAATAAACATCTATTACATTTATAATTTTAAAATATTATTACAAAAGCTAGACAAGTATTTATTTTCCTTGCTCTAGGAAGGTGATGGCACAGGAAAAACAGATAGAGGTCTTAGGGAAGAGTTGTGGACTAAATGTATAACATGACCCCAAGAACCGTATGGTATTTTGGGTATTAAAGCCTGACATAAGTTCTTGTAGTATAAAGAGAAACTTCGTCACTAAAATCCAAAACCAAAACACAGATTTACCTACAGTCTGCGCACTTGTAAGTTAAGCGCTGTGTTTTCATCATCCTCCTGCTGAGCTGGACAGATGAAAATCCCGTGTCTTCAGGGAGTGCTGAACGTGACTGCTTCATAAGTAAGTATCCTTGGTCTGACCTTCATTTACTGTTTCTTTTGCTCCCTTTATACGCATATGGACGTGTGGTACACACACATTTGGGTTTTATTATGTGTGTCTATTCCCAAGTTTTGCAGGACATCCTTGCCCTCGAGGTGCTCGGAGTCGGGGTGCGATGGGTGAGGACTGTCAGAGGAAAGGGGGTATTTGGGCACATGGCTGCTGTCTGCGCTCTGGGACCCAGCTTGAGAAGCCTGAATTCTTTTGCTAGCTCTGCCTTTTTGCTGTTTTCATGACCTTGGGCTCTTCTTCTGACCTCGTTGCCTCACTTTCCTTGTTGGTAAATTGGACCAGTCTCTTCCCTTTCCACTTCACAAGACACTGATGAGGATTAATGAGGTAGAATCCAGAGCACATTTTGTGTTTCTCCGAAGAGCACATTTAAGGGAAGGTAGGAGAGAGGGTTAATATCCTAGGGAGTGGGGGGCACACACTACTTGCCGTGTTATATGACGGGGTCTGAAGAGGTCCTTGCTCTCCATCAGCTGAGAATGAGTGGCAGGCAGCAGCCCCATTTCTGTTCACTTCGGAGTTGAAGGACGTATTAACTCAGGATGATGGAGAAAAAGCCCAACCAAATGTGGGAGTAGGGGAATGACAAGCAGGGCCCAGGCAACATCTGACTTCTGCATGCTTGCCTGAAAGAAACCTGGCTGTTTTTTAAAACTATTTTATGTTTATAAACTCACCTGTCAGACCTGTTTGGCTCTCCAATATTTATAGAGAGTCACCAGAAATGCTTGACTGTGTGCACGTAGTGCAAACAAGGCCAGCATGAGGCTCCCAGCCCAAACCTCCACGTTCGTCTAACCTAATGCCTTGGGGTAGAATGAGGCTGCAGGTATGACCGCAGGGTGTACGGTCGGCTTGCATGAGGCTCTGCAGACCTATATTGTGATGCCTATGAATGCAAGCATGTGGACATGGACAGAATGATTGATGACTTCACATATGGAATCCCATTCGAATTTCATTTAGCCTGCTGTCTTTGGCCAATCAGGTTTTTAATTTCAAGGTGACTTGCTTTTTTGTCTCCTTAGAAGATTTTCCACATTTTTCCCACCCACCTTGTGCTTACTTTTTTTTGAGAATTTTAGCTAGGTAACAGTGCCTTTAACTTAGAACTTAGCTGCTTGCCACTGCAGGATTACAAATAAGAGTTTAATATGTGTGTAGCCTGAAAGTGCTTTTATAATCCCTGACTCAGTAGCTAGACTTGGACTACACATGATGGAGTTCAAACTTTAAAAAAATAATCCTTCTTCATCTTTATCTCTACGTATATCTCGTCACTTTAGGAATACTTTTAGGAATATCACTCTGTTTAAAAAACTCAAAAATGCTTAATTCCAGGAGTTTTATCACCATATATACATATACATATATACATCTCTGTTTCTAAAGCTCATGTCCTTGATGGGCCTCTTACAGTGGCAATACTGTCAACATCGCTTCACTCATCTCCCATCTTCATCTGTATATTAATATGAATATAAGGGTTTGCTAAATATTAGCTCATGGTCCCAGTGTTAGCTGTGTATCCTTTAGAGGTAAAGGGCCATAATTGAAAAAAATATATTGGAGCTATTTCCAATAGTCAGATCTTCATAAATGCTCTTGTATGAGAAAAATGAAGTTGTATTACCCAGTTTTATTAGAAATGCTATATTTTGTTGGATCCGTGTGTTCGCAAAGTAGAGAATATTTTCCTGCTGTGATTGATGTTAGGGCATTTATGAGGATAGTCTGCTATATTTCATATGTATATGAGAGTGTCATTGTTAAAATGTTCAAAGGAAAATTATGTATGTGGTTTATATTTTATTATTTCCTCCTAGGATGTAATTTTTCCAATACCATGATTCCTGTCACATTGTCAGTAGTGATTTGATGGCTAATATGCCAGAAATAATTAGATAAAAAAAGGTGATGCAAACGTCAAGGCAGTATAGCTTCCTTGTGAAACGCCTTAGCAAAATCATGCATGTTACATTGTAGAAATCACCAATTGCATACATTTAAAAAGTCTTCAGGATTACAGGCAGGATGGAAAATGGAGCTAGATGCAGGAAGTGTGGGCTGCGGCATATTTTATAGGTACAGTTTTGCTACTGACCCCACCTGCAATTTTTGCTAAATGAAATGTGCTTTAGAAAATCCCTGTCTTTGGATGAATTCAGACTTTGGTGTATTGTCAGTGGGAAGGTTTTAGATCTTCTCTTTCCTTTTTGAGTGGGAAAAATTCCACTTTCCCCTGGTAGGCAGCCTGCCTTTGTTTTAGTCTTCCTTCCTGACAGGTTTAAATTTTGTCTTCTTTGGGGACAAAAAGACATATGATATGAACTGCTATTTCTTTAACCTTGTCGACCTTAGAGATTGGACTTTTACTTTACATTTTCAAATGACTGTTTAAAAAATATAGGTGATTCGTGCTTTCAATGTTTGTTCCTGAGTGTAAGTACCTCCTGGGACTTTAATAAAATGGAACCTACTTCCAGGCATCTTTTTACTTTTGAGTATTGATGACACTGGTGATAAGTATCTGGTTCATTTGTGTGTGACTTTGATAAATAGTAGTATTTCTAAAGATTAGACATAATGACATTGGACAGTGATGTTGTAATATTACAGCATTGCTATTAGGAATGAAGATGAGTGTCAACCGTAGCCAAGTGTTTAACCTGCTGTCGGAATTGACATGAGGATGGCTATGTTCCGGCCTCGGCTCAGCACATCCCTGGTGTCAGAGGGCGGCTTTCTGATGTGGCAGAGTGGCTGTGAGGAGAGAATGCTGGGAGCTCAGCCCAGCCCTCGGCCTCTCTGTGTTCCTGGGCTGGCAAAGGAGCCTCAATCCAGGAAGGTCGCCGAGTGGCATGGGAAGCAGATGCTTGGAGGGATGATAATGGCCTGGAAGGGAGGGGAGTTTGGAGACATGCCAGTGGGGTCATCGGGAGGGACCAGGTGTCCAGAGGGAGTGGTGTGGGCTGCTCTTACCTGGAGGCAGTGGGACTAAATTCCCAGCAGGCGGCTTCTTCTTCTTGCCCAGCTTCCTGATCCTCAGCCCATAGTAATACCTTCACTTTACATGGGAGGGAAGGGACTTGCCCCAAGCTTCCCGAGTTTCTTCTTTGCAGAACCTGACCAGGGACTTGGTGTCAGGGTAGGGTTCTTTTTTCTGAGGAGGCTGCAGAGTCATGACTTACAGAAAACAAAGGGGAAATGTCAATGTTGGGAATTCCCTTGCCTTTCTTCTTCTCAGCACTGCTCAGGACGGGGCGAGCAGCCTGGCCTGAGTCATTTCACCTGGAAGGAAAGTCATGTAAGGAGTGCCCTCAATGGTAGCTTCCAGAAAAGATGAAGAGTGTCAGGCTGGCAAATGAAGAGCTGCTCGGAGCCCCACAGGTTCATGGGTTGTGTATCATGCCTGGCACAATATGAAAGGGTGCCCTTGGTTTCATGGAATTCCCATGATTGTAAATAAATATATGTTGTATTTAGAACTGCGTGATTTTGGAGCTAGAGGGTGAAGGGTTGTTCACAGTCAGAGTGGAGCCCCTGAAGGCTCAGAGACATTTAAGAAGGAAGTAGAGAACTTGTCCCTGGCCACCCTCTTCTACCTGCTCCTGCTCTGGGGGTGGGGGTGGGGGGCTCTCTGGTTTCTGCCCTAAAGCAGCTGAGACCTGGTTGCTTATCTCTTTTAGAGATACATGTCCCATGGAAGCTGGGATTCCAAATGCTCTTTCTGGTATGTTCGGATCATTGGCAGCTTAGAGTACGATAATTTACCCTTAGAAGCTAAAGACTATGACACCTTTCATGTGATCCTTCACCTGGAAAGCATGTTTCCTTTCTCTGTTTAAACCAGGGGTGGGCAAACTTTTTGACTCGAGGGCCACAATGGGTTCTTAAACTGGACCGGAGGGCCGGAACAAAAGCATGGATGGAGTGTTTGTGTGAACTAATATAAATTCAAAGTAAACATCATTACATAAAAGGGTACAGTCTTTTTTTTTTTTAGTTTTATTCATTTCAAACGGGCCGGATTCGGCCCGCGGGCCGTAGTTTGCCCATGACTGGTTTAAACACTAAGAGGCAGTAGAGTGGGTACAGCAGTGATTCCCAACCTTTCTTTGGCCATGCCCCACCCAAGCATCTCTAAAATCCTGATGCCTCCCACCCCCCTGCCTCCATGGCATGTAATTCTTATTATTCAAAAAGTGAACTCCTATTCATATGGAAGAAGCCTAAAAGGCCATTAACTTGGTCTAAACAAGCTTCCAAAGAACATGGCATCCATGAGAGAGAGAAATAAAAGAATGAAAGGACAGTTGAAGTACTGAGGAAGAAATCAATAAGAAATTGTTAAAAAAGTAATAAAAATATGAAGTGATATGAAAAAATAGCAAATAAAGTTTCAAAACATATAGAGAACTGAAATGCACAAATATGACACAATATATATTTACACACTGTATATGAGGCCCCTAGAACCATAAGAAATGCCAGAAACTCACTGTTAATAACTCATTCTCAAATTGCCCCCCTGTGGGGCGTGTGCCGCACATTGGGAACCACTGAGTTAGAGTTGGCCTGTCAGGGTTTGTATTCCAGTTCTGCCTTTCCTTGGCTGTTTGACCTGAGGAAGTTACTTAACCTCTCTGAGTGTCAGTTTCCTCATCTGTAAAACGCGTATAAACACATGCCTAATGAAGATCAAATGAGATGACTTGTATAAACTACTTAGAGTAGTTATTGGCACGTAGTATGTGATCAATAAATGTTGGTTATTATTATTAATATTTAGAAGTGAAACATGGAGGAAAATAAAGTACACCAATTAAGGAGGAATTTAAGTGTAAACCCTGAAATGTGTATTTGAACAAATATCACAGGTGCATTGGTCACTGACATCCAGGGTTCTCTTTACTTCTTAAATTGACACAGAGGTAAGATTATGTTGACATTCTCATGAGCAGTCTGTTTCTCCTCTGTAACTTTTAATGACCTTTATATTACCTTTTAAAAATGTAACACACTCATTGGCCACTGGCATCTGTCCTCTGAGTGGAAGAAGTAATCAATAAATGAGTGGAGGGATTTATCCACTTGGCCATACTGGCTTTCCTTGTAAATGAACACACATAGAGACATATGAACCTTTTGGTCTGTTGTCTAAAAGCAATAGACGGGATGTGGTAGTTAATGCATTTTGTGGCTGTCTACCCTGCTAAGAAGCAGTGATTGCTGCCACACATACATGGGAAAACATGAGGGGAAATCCCACCACAAACTGTGGCGATGACTTTAGAAATCACATTCCCAGCACGCTGAGGACAGATTGGTGGGAGGAGGGGTGGGTAACAGCAGTGCCCTTCTGACTCACCTTCCTCTGGCTAATACGGAGGGAAAAACCTCCTCCCCAGCAGGAAAGGGTCCTATCCCTGCCCTCACCTTCACCTTGGCTTCAGCATGGGCCTCCCAGGAGCAGGAGGCTGAGCACTGCTGGCAGGGAGTGGATTCTGCTGTGGAGGGCAGTGGGCAAGGCTAAGTTCGCAAACATCCCCCATCTCTGTGTTCTCACAGCAGCTCCCCGGTGAGCTGGAGAGTGGGTAAAATTGGAAGGTACCTTTGCTTTAGAGTAACCAACGTGGAACTAGTGGAGAGAATCAACTTGTTTCTAAATTTGTGAGAAATAGCTGGCCATGTAAATCACGTGACAACTTGATCCTTGAGCCAACTGATATTACTCTGGATGAAGATCACAAAATCTCATTCTAACCCTTTGCGAAAATATGTGCAAACAAATGCTTCCCTCCCCTTCCCTGATTTTTCTATTGGAGTTTGGTATTGTTTTTGTTTCCATGAGTCATTTATTGTAAGAATTAATAAAATTACATTTGACCTATATTAAAGTGTTCCTAGATTTTGAGTATCCTATGAAGTAAATCATGCCTACCATAGAGTGGGCATATAGTGTGCCCATGCAATTAATTTTTAAAAAATCAAGTACCATGAAGCCACTGGTGTCAAATTATAAGGAATGAGAAGGCCTACCAGATTTTATTTGAATACACATGTAAAAGGTTGGCACTTTGTGAATTGACTCGAAATAGTGTGAGCCTATTCCATGAAGGTATAAAATTGCAGGAAAAAAATGAGTTTATTAATGGAAATTAGGCTAGATCCTAATTATTACCTGTGAGTAGTGTCATCATTTGAAGTTTTTATTGCATTTTAACACATGGCTTATCTTGATGAGCGAATATATAGCGAAGGGTAAATGTAGCAATTTTCCTTTTACTATTCCCTCTGCTAAGCCATTATTGCTTGATGTTATTTTTCAGCAGCCTTTCATTTTTGTCCCAAATGTTTTTGCCTCTGGCTGGTTTTATTTCTTTAAAATGTATGTGTATCACTTCTCAAAGTGATACATTTTGACAGGTAATCGATATTTTTTCATGCCAGATTTGCTGGTGCAATGGCTGTAATCCTCATCTTAGACTTAGTTAATGGTTGAATATGAACCTAGATTTTTATCTCAAAATATTCCTGTTAAGAAACACACTTTTCAGCCTTAGCTGAATTCCTTTCTTGCACTCCCACCCACCGGCCACCTCTCACTGCCAAGCGCCTGAGATGCACAGCGTGCCCTCCCCTGGACACACATCGCCTGGCTTTTTGACAATGTGTCCTCGAAATGTCTTCTGATGGCCCGTCCAACCCTTACTCGATTGGTCACAGTAAAGATACTTTTTCTTTTCCTCCTGGCAACCTAGGATCTTTATTTCAAGGGGGAACTGTCTCCCTCCTTCTCTGTAGTGAGAACCTGATGTCCTCCATTAGACCCCACTCTTTCTTGAAGGACCAGCTCAATGAAGACCACAGTCCTCAGAGCACATGCGTAAATACAGACACCCTGCTTGGTTTTTGCTTTTAAAAGTTCAGCCTCTTTGGTCAAGACATTTTGTTTTCTAACCTCATGCCCCTGCGTGCAGGTGCCAGTGCCATCCTAAGTGGGTAGATGTGCTCTGCCCTCTGCCAAGGCCGTTGGTCTGAGATGGCACTTCACACTCAGGGGACTGCCTCTGGTCCTCTCTCAGGCAGGTGACCTGAGGGAGCAAGGGCAACAACTGTCATTTCTTTTGTTTTCATGGAGGAGAAAGGTATTCTTTCTCCAGGAAAAGATGAAAGTGCACGTGGGCCTGTCATGGATGGGACCACGAGCTTACAGGTTGCCCACAGGTAGCTGCCCACCTTTCCCTCCCTGCCCATAGAGCTGCCTTTTCTTTCTCCCCTTCCCTTCCCTTCCTTTCCCTTCCCTTCCCCTTTTCACTTTAAAGGAAAATGTATAGTTCTTAAAAATCTGTTTTAAACAATTGTTTCTGCTAGTTTGTTGGTTTCATATCAGCTTGAGTGAGGGCCAGTCTGGTGCTGCCTCTTTGCTTTGGAGATGGCATTGCTTCTCCACGTGAGCGAGAACGAAAGGCTCTCTCTCTCTCTGTGGTGTTCTTCCTTAAGTGGTATCGAATGAGACGCCGCAGAGGAAGAACACGCCGACACCCTTCTCCGCTGATGCCTCTGCCAGTCGGTGGTGGCATTTTTTGACAGGGTTTCTCTTTGTATGTCTGGAGACATATGCAAAGATCGTTAGGGAACGTAAAACGCAATCAGCTTCCTTAGTGGTTAGATTCATAAATCCCTGAGCTATTTTTAATGACATAATCTAATCAATTGATAGCAAGCCTAATAGTGTGTTGACAGCCAGAAAGAGACAAAAAGCTGGTATAATAGCAGGTGGATGGGTAAGGAACCATTACACACGTCCCTCTCCACCCCCACATTTAGAAATCTCTAGATAGCTGCATTAAGTAAAATCTAGGAATTACTGATTTTATTTTAAATTTATGCCTGCCTTTCTGACTATTTTTCTCTCAAGAAAAGACTTTTGTCTAATGGGATGTGGTTCCCAGGAAAACTGCAGATATCTGCCTCTCAGAACCAAACTGTTCTCTCAATTTAAATATCTTTAGAATGGAAATCAAGGGGGAATAATTTGTTATAAATTGGTAGTATTATATATTGTCCCTCCTGTGCCAGGCCAGTAATGAAAACTTAATATTCATCTCTTGGTTGCTTTGAATTGAAATAAGATGAGGATACGCGGGGTAAACAAGCTGAAACAGACTGTGAAATTGCACATGATGGGAATCTTTTTTTTTTTTAGCTGCTTATAGACTATAAATAGATTAATATTCCAACTAATGATAGCTCTTAGAATTTCTTCTCCCTTTTTACATTTTGGTCAGGTGGCAAAAGAACTAAGTTGTTATCGCGAGGGAAATTAAAATCTAAAATGTTTCTATCTTTGGGCTAGGAATTGACTGACCAGGTATTGATGTAAATGAATGGGCTTTCACCAGGGAGGTGTAAAGTGTTCCTCCTTGGCTGCGGAGCTGCCTCCCTGAGCCCTCCGTTTTCAGGATTTTAGGCAGCCTGTGAGTGTGTGTGTGTGTGTGTGTGTGTGTGTGTGTGTGCATGCGCGCGCGATCTGCTACATTTTTTTTCATTGATGCCATCAGAAGGGATGGGCGCCAGGCATGGTGGTGCTGCTTGGGTGACCAGCTGTGCCCGGGTTCCCCACCGTCCCAGTCAGCGGCTGCCTTTTCCAGGGGTGTCTGTCACCGCTGATTTACTTCACCACTTTGACCTTATAGTTGCTTCCGAAGGGGCTTGACCCAAAGCCACTGCTGAGAGCCATTCACGGGTCGCCGGGAATGCCCGCGCCTGCATTTGCAGAAGAACACACAGGGACCCCACGATTTCCTGTCTAATAGAAGAAGAGCCTCCTCCGCCCGGGTGAATGCACTAGGTGCCGAACCCACTTGCTGCGCGCTCCCACCGAACTGCAAGCCTCCGCGATCTCCGAAGTTGCTGGAGTGAATAACTAAGCGGGACCAGCTGACTGCCGGCGCCAATCAGCTAGAGCGTGATGTAAGTGCTCCCGCTGCCGGCTCGGAATTAGCGTGCAGAGTAGAGGTAGCGCAGCATGGCTAGACTGTTGTGAGGCTCAGAGGAAGCGGAGGGGGAGATGGATGAGTCCAGCATTCTAAGACGAAGAGGGCTCCAGGTAGGAGATCCTTCCCTTCTTGAAATGTAGTACCGTCACCGGCCAGCCATGGAGGATTTCAAAGTTCCCTTTGCATTCCTCTCCTGGGCACAAATATGTGCACCGTTTCTTGGTATCCACTTGGCAACGTGATACGCGAAGTCTCTAGTTACCGGGTTCAGTGACACATCCCAGGGTCCAATGAGGAAGGCTCTTTTGTCAGAGGCAGCAGATGCAACTTTTAGTTTGCTACTTTGTTGGCTGGTTGTTTTTCTGCGGGTTGTTCAAGAATAGTTCAATCGTGGCTGGCAGCGACAGCTGATGAGCCGGTTTGGCGTTCTCTCAAGTGCGGGGAAGTCTGTGGAGGGTGGCAACTCCGTTCAGTTCTGGAAACACAGGGATCAGTTTTGTGTGGGGATCGACCCCAGTGCCAGGCAGCATCTGTCTGGTCGCCTTACAGATGTGTGCAGCTGGGGAGTGTTCCTCCTGTCAGTAAGATGAAAGTTTCTGCTGGCAGCTCCATCCCCGTTCTCTGTCATTTGTTTATGTTGAGATGAGGAAAAGATATGTTGTATCTTATTTCCTTGCTTTTTGTGCCCAAGTTTCTCTAATTAGATTACTCTGACTTTAGTGTTCAAATGTATTCCAAGTTAAAACTTGGCAAATTGGAAAACTTGGAAAAAAACATCTGTTGGCAGTTTGTAAGTTTAAGGAAGCCAAGACATAAGTATGTTCAAAATTAGTATGTTTAACTCCTTGGTAACTCTTTTTTCTTCTGTGTAAGTCATATTTTCCTCTATGAAAGAATCTAATCACTGTCCACTGTTAAACTCTCACTTATTATTTTTGAAAATTTTAAAAAATTTCATGCTTGAGAGTACAGAATATACAGCACATTTAGAAATGTTTTCAAATGTTCCTCAATGGTCTTTGACAGCTGGTCTGGTTGTCTGCTTTTTGTTCTTAACATCAATTACTAATATTATTCATATTATTCTAATATTATGTTATAGGTAAACAAAGGCAACAAAGGCGTATTTGCAGGTAAACAAAAGAGGGATTGAAGAAGTTTGGGTTAAATGTCATCTATTGTTCCAAACCTAAGTAAACAGCCTGCCTCTTTAATGATTTCAGTGTGGTCATTGTTTTGAATGCACAGTGCGGTTAGTCACTCACTGCCTTGGGTTTCCTTTTCTTTGTTTTCATCACATCTATAAAGTTCTCGCAGTGCACAGCTGTTTGTGCGGGGCCACATCCTCTTTGGGTCACCGGTTAAATATGAAAAGGCTCTTTGTTATGAAGATGATAAACTCTATTAATCTTCTAATGGTTCCGATGATTCGCAGATTGATGGCAGTTCTGAGAGTTTTCTCCTTCCTTTAATTCACTTGAGTTTTTAAATGTATTTTCAATAAGGCACTCTTTTTTGTGGTTTGTTTCTGTAATACATATGATCACAGCTTCAGAGGACATAGTTGAAATGTGGTGCTCATGAAGGGTACAGATTTCATAGACCTTTAATTTTAGAAAAAGTCATTATTGTTCCTATTTAAAGTAATAGCTGTTTTCTATCTAAGAGCTTTGCAACAAAACAAAGGAAGCATTGCTTGTTATGTATGTAGTGCTTATGTGTTAGATCTTTGTTGTACTTAACATACTTTTACTACACTTGCTATCATCTATGTAATGTATAAAGCATGTCTGCTTTTTGTTATGAGTGAAATAAATGTCTTCACTTTGTGAGAAATGACAATATAAAAGTGCTTAAAAGTTCTGCCATCTCATTATGACTTTCCTTTTGCTTAAACAAGCCTGTTTTGTTTTCCACTCCCATTATATCTAATTTTTTTAAAGTCATCATATATGCAGAGTAGCTTTGGCAGAAATGTCAATATAAGAAAACTATTTACAAAATACAAGGGTTTAGTATTTATTTGTATTACAAAAGCTGCCACTGTATAGTTCACCGGAGTAACGCCACCTAGTGAGTTTAAGAATTAAGTTAATTTACAAATGCATACTCTGTGAAACATTTCTGCATGCAAATGAGGTACACCTGTAGTGAAGGTAGGCGGACACCTACACCTTTGTATTCCTGATTCTACTAGGCCATCTTGAGCAAGTCACATAGGCTCTCAGTGTCTGTTTATTCTTCTATAAAATGCACACCATAACATGTGACTTTTGAATGGACTAAATAGGAGGTGGGTATAATGAGTTTTTTAAAGTTAAAGGCCACATAATAAATACACTAACATTTAATAGGTACTCAATAAATATCATGTTCTTGAAAAGTGAGGGATGATTTCTATTCTTTATAACATTCCATATCATTACTAGTGAGATGAAATCGTTTGTTTGTTATTTGAATTTGTCTTTAAGTTAGAAGAATCCTAGTAAAGACAGCATTCTTTATTTACAGGGGTTATTATGACAGGCTATATAGGCTTTATATAATAAGAGTCTGTTGATCTGTCACACTGAATAATGCTTAGTATTACATGCTTAGAGCTGGAACTGACCAGTTCTTATATAACTTAAAGTCGAGTGTGAAAAATCTGGAGTACACAAATATTCCAATTCTCTGAAATCTAACTTGATAATAATGTAGCACGTTCAGCATAAAACAATGCAGTATATGTTTAGAACCTATTTTTAGAATTCTGGTACCTCTAGCTCTTAAAACAAGGCATGCTAGGGGTGTTTTAAAAAATTTGGACTTTGAAATATTGTTTTTAGTCAGAACATAGAATTCCTCAAGGCATGACCACCTCATAGAATCGCAACACAGCTGAGTTGTTCATAGGAGGTGACTGCGCTTTTCCATCGTTTCTGTGGTCTGTGTTAATATTTCCAGGACCGCTGATAGTGTCTCAATCACTGCCTTGGAAATGAGAACGAGAGAAAGAGGCCCCATTGGCTCCCTCTGTTAGAATCTGGGAAACTTTTCATATTGCATCTCCAAACATGGGACATTCTGAGGGATGGATGGGCTGGGGCAGACCTTGGACTTGGGCAATTTGAATTTCTCGACAGGTCTAATTCGTCAAAGGATAACTGGCTCCTTTCGGGCCTCATGTCCTCAGACGTGGGACGTATTTTTTAACTGTCAGGGAAAATTGTTTTAGTGATTTCTGTTATATGTTTCCCTTTTATTTGTTTTAATGAACGTGTCCCTATCCCTAATGTGATGGATCCCAAGGCGGGAAAAGCATGAACAACAGGCATCACTGAAGTGGGAAGGAGTCACCACAGAGGGAGGTGCCCAGAGAGGCCTCCTGTGAGCTCCTTCCTGCGTCCTCTTGTGATTTGTTCCCCTGGTGTCACCTTCTATTGCTCTCCCCACTCCCTAAGTAAATATCACCATTGCAGTCCACTTCGAGACCATCACAGGCGGCTAGAATATTAAACAAATGTTTTCTATATAATGCAGCCAGTTAACAACTGAATTTTTATACTTTAAACTTCTGGATTTGTGTTCAGGTTTTTTGTTTTTGTTTTTCTTCCTTTTGCTTCTTTTCCTGTCATACATGACCTCATCCCCCCCTTCTTATTTGAAACAGCAGCATCCTTAGCTGGGCCTAGGCCAGGGGTGGGCAAACTTTTTGACTCGAGGGCCACAATGGGTTCTTAAACTGGACCGGAGGGCCGGAACAAAAGCATGGATGGAGTGTTTGTGTGAACTAATATAAATTCAAAGTAAACATCATTACATAAAAGGGTACGGTCTTTTTTTTTTTTTTAGTTTTATTCATTTCAAACGGGCCGGATCCGGCCTGCGGGCCGTAGTTTGCCCACGGCTGGCCTAGGCTCTGATTTTCCACTGGCCTTGCTGTGGCATCCAGTGTAGAAAGCAGAGAAGCAGGTAGATGCTCACACTCTGACTGGGTGTCACACTACCTGTGCCGAATGCCTAGATGTAGGTCATGTAACTCACAGTGTCTCAGTGTTCCTCTGTGCCACTTTCATGTGTTTGCACTCTACCTGAGCTTTAATAGCAGGGTCATTACATGGGAGCATTACTCTGTCCTTATTCATCTGAAGACTCTGGGTGGTTGTAAGGAAGAAGTCTAGCTAGAGTCTGACCACAGAAACATGATACTCAGACTTTGGGGTAAGGTGCTTCTGGTCTTCAGAGGTCCCCAAAAAGGTATATAGAGACTTGTTTGGGACAGAAAAGAATCAAGATGCTAAGTGAACTTTTGGTAGCTGTGAGAACCTGATTCCTCAGGCCAGTTGTGGCCACATCTCAGTGGTGTTTCTTATCCATCGTAGTTCAGTTTCTGTCTCTGAGATGGAAATAAAATACTCTAGTTTTAGTTTCCTGATCCACAGGGGATAAGGATGGAGTGCCCTCAGAATCTTATGTTCCCTCACATTATTTTGTACTCTAAGACTTCTAAGAATTAGTTTTCGTAACATACTTCCCTCCCCAACCCAATAGTGTAAGATAAACAAATTTGAAAGGAAAACAGTTGGAGATGAGACCAGAAACGTAGACAGGCTGAATTAGGGACAATCTGTGCATTTTTACTCAGTCCCGGGGGAGCTAATGGACAGCCACGTGGGCATTTTAAACCCGGGACTGAGGTGGGGATCGAGGCTTACAGGCAGGCAGGTTGAAGAAGGGACTGTTGTGTGATGCATTACTTTAAATTCCTGAACTGATGAGTGTCTTCCTCTGAAACTATAGAGTCAGGTATGTGTCCAGTGACAACGAATGGCTCTGGCACAGTAGACCAGTTTCTTAACCCTCTGATCTCTGTGTCCACCTCTATAGGAGATTTAACACTGAGGTGTTGAGAGATGGAAGATTAAACATCTTCTAGTGCAGTATCTGGCACATAGTACTTATTCAGTTAACCTTAATTCATTTCCTTCTGTATTGCTACAGGGTCTCGCATAGTGTGGTTTTAAATAATTAGATATGGCTACCAGGCAGGGTTCAGGAAATAAAAAAGGTGACATGCCTGAATTGGGTAATCTGAGGAGCGTTTAATAAAAGAACTGTTTAAAATGTGTAGGGTGAGTTTAAGGAATGGTGCAATACCAAGGGCTGGAAGCAACAGGAAGCCACTGACATCGCTAGGCCTGAAGGAGGGAGGGACACAGCAGTTCCAGAACCTGGGACAGAAAAGGCAGGTGGCAGGTACCTTAGGTGAAGGGACACAAGCTGCTTATGGTGACTCCACAGGGAGGTGACAGGGAGACATCTCAACCTTCATTTCCTTCATCCTCCTAACTCCTGCTGGTGCTCCCCATTAGCAAACCCACCCAGAAGCCCGCGGGGCAAGGGAGCCTACAGGTGTCATCACGTAGGCAAACTCCGAGGCCCAGCGCAGGGTGGAGAGCAGGTCTGGATGGGCAGTGGAAGTGCGTGCAGCTTGGCTTGTAATGAATTTTCGTTGAACTGCCCCCTGGCTCTTAGCGTTTTACCAGCCAGAGTCAGTGTGCTGACTTCATAGTGTAGATCTCTGGGGCCTGAGTTGAGTTCAAGTGACTGAACAGATTCAGAGCTGCTTTTTTTTTGGTGTGTGTGTGAAAATTCATGGCCCCGAGTGGGTTCCCATTTTGTGTAATGATGTCTTCCCAATTAGGCTCTTACTCCTCCTGGGACATGTTAGTTTGCCCCCTGCCCCTTTAGTATCTGCAGCACATGGGTCTCCTTTGAATCAGTGAGGCAGGGCACCTGCACTTCAGGTCCCGCAAGCAGCCTCACTTCTGCATTGCTCTGCTCTGCAGATCCTGAGTGGCATGTGAGAGGGATAGCTCAAAAGACCTCTTGCCATTCATTTCCCAGATTCCCTGAAGTCTAGCCTATGGCAAGTCCTATTGCACTTAGACCGTCCATCTCTGCTCCCCTCGAAGTCCCTTTACAGAATTACAAGTTCACATTATGTCCTTGGCTTTTATTGAAGGTTTCTGAAAGCAATGGCTGTGAGAGAGCACTCTGCACTTTGTGTAAATCTCCCCTGGAAGCTCTATCCATTATGTTGTGTGTTGTCTCTTAGAGCAGTCCCACCTGAGAAATTAGCTTGGGGTTCAGTGCTCAGGAACTTTCTTTCCCCCTCGGTGCACCGGCTTGCTTCTCAGAATCAGATAGACAGCTGGCTGTGTGTTTCTGCTGCTCGTAGCTGATTAGAACAGGATCTCATAGTCAGTTGTGATAGCTTTCGAGATAAAACGAGCCACCGCTTCTTCACTGTTTAGCTCGTAGTTCCTTCTCTTAAGAATTGTGTGGTTTTATGTATTACATATTTTTAAAGTTTTAAGTGGCCTGAAAAGATCTCTCAGCCTAAGATCCAAAAATGTAATACTGTTGCATTTAAAACAGGGAAATTTAAATGAATAATTTTTGAAGAAGACAAAAGGAAACTAAAAGACCAGCTAATCAACCAACTAGATAAACTATAAAAATTGAGAATTACATGAATTTACAAAGATCAATATGCACACAGCAACCAGTCAAATTATTGTTGGCACTGGAGACTAATGAAATCAATTAAAGTGTTTGAGTTTACTTGAAACACATTTCAAATAAATTATGAGTAACAATAAAGCTTTCCATAGTGTCTTAGAAGTCATATTACTTGTCTTGAAAGCAACCAGAAGCATGGAGACTGGCAAATAGCTTGTGAGACACTCCTTCCAGAAGACAGCATTGCCATTAAAAGCATGCTTCGGACAAATATTCCATAAGGGGGAACGCTGGCAATAATAATGCCAAGTAGAAATAAAGAACAGATTACTCAATTGTATATATAATACAATTCCATAAAAAATGGGTAGCATGCATATACATACATACACATACATATGTGTATGAGGCAATGGTGAGAGAGAGAGAGAGAGAGGAGTGTGTGTGTGTGTGTGTGTAGAATAGGGGACAGAAGGAAAGAACATGCATGAGCTTTGGAGCCCAGGGGACAGAAGGAAAGAACATGCATGAGCTTTGGAGCATTCAAGGCCATCCTTGCTGGTTGATGTTGGCCAGGTTAGTTAGTTCCTAACCAATAAAATACCCTTAGTTGCAGAGGTGCTGAGGATGAATTAAAATGAGGTATAAAATGGCTAAAAAATATCCATCATATCTGACAATTATTAAGAATCTATTTTCTTTTTATTTGTTATTATCATTAAAATAACTGGAAGAAAATGCACTAACATGTTAATTCATTATATCTTGATGGTGGGATCATAAGACTTACTTTTCTTTGAACTGTTCTATTATAAGCATTTGTTACCTTTATAATCAGTTTAAGAAGTAGATCTGGGGACCCTATTTTTTAATGTTTTTGTTTCATTGTCTAAGAAAAACTTTATATTCCTCACCACCATCAATGAAATGCTCTTAAAGACAGTTTTTTATTTGGGGCATTTTTTTAGAATTGAGAGAGGTAAATCAATTCAGGTTATGCATAGCTCCAAACCTTAGGACAGTGATTCAACGGAGACTGCCCTTTTGCACCACCTGAGAGCTTCCTGAAGCCTAAGGCCTAGCAATCTATGTCATTTCAATTCACATCTCTCAGTGGTGTGCAGTCAAGGCTGAGACCTGCTAATCCCGGGGGATTTCAGGTCCAAGGAACTCCCAGATTAGGGAACGTACCACTTCTGTTTCTCCAAACATAAGGTTTGGCCTCCTTTCTTCCAGTGAGAGCTGGGTTTATTTTATTTTTAAAACATTTTTATTGATTTTTTTTTTAGAGCGAGAAGAAGGGAGAGGGAGAGAGAAAACCATCGACATGAAAGGGAAACATTGATTGGCTGCCTCCTGCATGCCCCTTACTGGGGATTGACCCGCAAACCATGGGTTTATTTCTATGGAGCGGTGGGTGAAGGGTGCATGTACTCACTCTTGACTTCCCACATAATGGCAGGAGTAGTAATGTGAGAGCTCAATCATTAGCCAACACACCTTCGGGGGGCAATTACAGCGGTGTGGCTGGAGGCAGCCCTAGACCATTACCCTGAAAGGACCCAGGACACTGGTGGCCTTCCAGGTGCAATTTTACATGTTTTAAATTGCTAGCACATGCTCAATGGTTCACGTCAGGAAACCACCTCGAAGGCATGGTGAGACAGTTGCTTTACCCCTTGGAGCATTCTCCTAATGCTAGAGATAACAAACGCCTGTGATTTGGAACCCGTACCATAGATACTCTTCAGTAATGTACATGCTTGAGTTCTCCAAACATTTGCTCTTCTACTTAGACTGTGAGTGTGAATGCTTTTGATTCACGCTCTCAGGGACAGGCTCCATCCTTTCCCTTTCTTTCAATGAATGTTTAATAATAAGAATAGCAATAGCAACGTATATTGAACAGGGTTATGTCTTATAAATATACATCGTTGCACTTTTATTCCAGGCTCCAGCAGTACAAAATTGAGTGGAATATGGTAGCGACCTGTGAGGGGTTTATAGCATGGTGGGGAGACCGACAGCAGTTTCTGAAAAACTAGTGCCGAAACTCAGGTCAGCCACAGTGCCTGCGGATGTGCCCAGTTCTGCTGCGGGCGGCCGGGAGGCTTCGTGGAGGTGGGGATATTTCTGCTGGTTGGAGAGGGATGAACAGGTGCTGGTTAGGTAAGAAGGGCATTCCAAGCAGGGGAAACAACGGGGTCTGCGAAGGTGTGATGACTACACAGGGTGCACCCTTTTCAAGGTGCTGCAAATAGTGCATGTGAGAGGCAGGTAGTCACAAGCAGAGTCCCGAGAATGATGCTCTATTGAAGGGTTTGGACTTTCATCTACGGTTCTGTCGACCATTCATGGCAAATGCCTGAGGAGAGGCTGAGAAGCGAGGAGGTTAGAGGTGAGGAGGTGAGAGGTGATGCTGCTGGACTGAGATGCTGACAATGAAGTGGAGAGAAGCCAACGGAGGGAAGAATTAGCGGGACTTGGTGACGTGTTAGGATGGTTGGCAAAAGGGATGGAAGAAGCTGTAGATGACTCCCAGGTTTCAGGTGTTAGAATTAGAAACAAATAAGAGCAAGGCAGAAAACTGATTTGGATGGTGAGAATATGCTTGTTGGCTGTGTATCTTGATTTTGAAGCACCCATGGTGCCTGCAAGGTAGAGATTTCAGGAAACAGTTGGATATACGGACTTACACTTCCAAAGAGAGGTCAAGCCTGAATATAGATTCGGAAGTCATCCGCTTCAAGTAATTAATTGAAATAGACTGAATAAAGAGAGAGTTTCTCCCAGACTGATAGATTTGTGTTAGAATAGTTTTCAAAAAATTACTATGAAGTGCATTTTAACACTTATTTTGTAGGACTGGTTAAAATTACATAGAGAGCAAAGTAGTTTTATGCTTTAGTATCAGGCCTTGAAAATAATGTATCCAATTTTGAAGATACAATTTTTTTTTTTTTGCAAATTGCTTCCAACTTTGACAACTTGCCTACAAGTTTCATCACAATACAATTTTGAAGAGGCACAATGAAACATCTCAAACTAGAGGCTGTAATGGAAAAAGCAATTCATTCTTAAATGAGGATGATGAGGTTGGTACTGTATTGCTTGAAACAGTGAGTGAATTTAAAACCTGAGTGAGATTACATCAAACTCAGCCAAGATTTTTGTTCCATTTGAATGGAGTATCTGTAATTGAAGATAGGGGGTGCAACCAAGAAAGGCACATGATATAAGTAAATTTTATCAATTTTCTGACATACTGTTTCTAATTGGTTTATGTCTGTTCAAAGACATTAAATCAGATTGGTAAAACCAACTGAACTTTTTCTCCCTCCCTCCCTTCCTTCCTTCCTTCCTTCCTTCCTTCCTTCCGTAACAAATGAGGATCAAAGCTTAACTTCATTAGCTGCAACACTTTTTGAGTTCCTGCCTGGTAATTGAGTATGTTGAGGACATGTAAATCCTTAGGAAAGTGATGGGGAGTTGAAGATAGAGTGTATTACAATGGTCTTGAAATGATTATAGAAAACATTAAGTATTTTTAAGGAATTTTTTTTTAGCTTAGCACCCAAAGTTAGTGAGATATCAGCTAAGTCTAGAAATACTTTATATCATTTTCATCTTAATGATACTTTTCATGATGAGATAGTGCTAGTTTTATATTTTCCAATTGCCTAGTTTCTTAATTTTAGCATTGTTGTGATGGTGAAGATGGAATAATACTATTGACTTGACTGTGGTTCTCAACCTTCTGGCCCTTTAAATACAGTTCCTCATGTTGTGACCCCCCAACCATAAAATTATTCTCGTTTCTACTTCATAACTGTAATTTTGCTACTGTTATGATTCGTAATGTAAATATCTGATATGCAGGATGGTCTCAGGCGACCCAAGGGGGTCGCGACCCACAGGTTGAGAACCGCTGGCTTACATTTTTCTATTAAAACTTTATTTCAAATATACATTGTTAAGCTCACAGATTCATTCCCCACTAACTGTTTAGCAATCCAACTTAAAGACATTATGGTAAATACATATCAAATTTGGATACCCTGATAGATTCAATTATTTTCTTAAATTTTCAGTCCTCTGTGATAGAAGCACACACTTACTCTCATGCCGGCCAGAGACCCGTTTCCCCCCCTTGACTCTGGCTCAGCTGTGGATTGGCTTTGGCCAATGAGCTGTTAGTGAATGTGTCACAAGCAGAGGCTTGACATATGCTTGTGCAGTTGAACTTGCCATCTTGCACTTTGGTAATCTACCATGAGAAGGACATGCCCTGGTAGCCACTGCCCATTTAGTCTGGTCCTAGAACAAACCCCTGTGGTGCTGACCTGTATAAACCTGCAGCCAGGAACCAAGCCCAGCAGACCTACCATCTACCTGCAAATGTGAGAATAAATCTATTGTCGTAAACCACTCCTTTTGTGGTGGGTGCTGCCCAGCATTATGATGACAGCGATGACTGTTACAGAGGCCAGCTTGTGTTGTGATGAAGAGCAGTGGCATCGGCGTCTGAGAGACTGATGTGTGAATGTGGGTCCACCATCTACTGGCTTCATGATTCTGGGCATGCTACTCTCTTCTAAGCTGTAGTTTTGCCATCAGTAAATGGAAATCTGCTTACCCCTCAGGAATGTTGTAAAAAGCAATAAGATGCTTGCATGTAAGTCACTTTGAACAGTGTCAGCAGACAGTAAGAACACAGGACGTAGTCATGGCTGCTGTTGCTGTTCCTCGACAGCAGAGCCTGCCTCTTCCTCTGCTCTCCTTGCACCTTGTAGCTTTGCCACATCCTGGCACTGTGACTCTGGAGCAAATCACCATTTTCCTGAGGCTTAGTTCTTTGTGTTTTTTTTTCTATGAAATGATGACCCTGCCCTGGCTGGTGTGGCTCATTTGTTTGGAGCTTCATCCTGTGCACTAAAGGGTCACTGGTCCAATTCCCAGTCAGGGCACAGTAAGAACACAGGACGTAGTCATGGCTGCTGTTGCTGTTCCTCGACAGCAGAGCCTGCCTCTTCCTCTGCTCTCCTTGCACCTTGTAGCTTTGCCACATCCTGGCACTGTGACTCTGGAGCAAATCACCATTTTCCTGAGGCTTAGTTTTTTCTTTCTTTCTATGAAATGATGACCCTCCCCTGGCTGGTGTGGCTCATTTGGTTGGAGCTTCATCCTGTGCACCAAAGGGTCACTGGTTCAATTCCTAGTCAGGGCACATACTCAGGTTGCAGGTTTGATCCCTGGTTGGCATTTAAGGGGGGCAACCAATCAATGTTTCTCTCTCAAATGGATCTTTGTTCAAGCTGCTATAACAAAATAACCCAGATGGGGTGGCTTAAAAAGAACCATGTAGTTCTCCTAGTTTTGCAGGCTGGGAACTTCAAGGTCAAGGTACCACAGATTCCAAATGTGGTGAGATCCCACTACCTGGTTTGTGGATACCACTTCCTGGCTGTATGTTCAGATGGTGCAGACAGAGATCTCATGGCTCTTCCTCTTTTTATAAGCACATTAATTCCATCATGAGAACCCCACACTCATGACCTCATGACTTCTTCACACCCTGATTACCTCCCAACGGCCCCATCTCCACATACAATCAGGATCAGGGCTTCCATATATGCATTGGGGTGGGGAGGGCACAAACATTCAGTCCATAGCACTGACCATGGTGAGGCGAGTGGGCACTTAGTAAAAGCAGCTTTATTATTATGTTCCCTATCCATGTATTTCTTCCTTCCTTTATTTCTTTTAGCTGAAGCCTCCATTCCTAGTTTTTGAGTGCCTACTCTGAGCCAAGCATAACACCTTCCACTTTTTACTTTCTTATTGGTTTCTAGATTCCCTGCTTTTATTAAAAGGAAAGGCAAAAGACTGTCGGAGGCAGAAAATGAAAGAATAAAAGTGCCGCAATTGGAAAGGCACGATACATAATACTTGTGTATTAAATATATTTATGCTCCTGTGCACATGAAACAGTAACTTTTTTGGAATAAGGGCATTTCTAAAGGGCACAGAGTGGCTAACGTGGAGCCAGTAAAGGCTTTCAACCACAGGATTGAAAATGCTACTGAGGAGAGAGTCAGCGTCAGAGTGCATGAAGGGGCTGAGGTGTGGAATGACGGGCGGCTCGTATTCATAGCATGTCTGTATTAATCAGGGTAGTGGAGCTGGCATAGACGATTTTGCCTCTGTTTAAAAGCACAAAAAACTGCTAAACTTACCTTTTTGCCTGTAATTACAGTGTTTAGATGTGGTCTGGCTTTTGCCTGTTTCCCCCTTTTGTGCGAGTCTTGTTGTATTCTGTCTTGTCTCTTTCATTTCCCTGTGTGTGCTCACTCCCCACATCACCTCTTAGCTCCTGGAGTTGTACGCTTCCTATCCAGAGTTTGTTTCCTAGAAAACCTGTGTCCTCAACATACTTGCTTTGAAATTATTTCGATCTGTGTACGGGCGGCTCGTATTCATAGCATGTCTGTATTAATCAGGGTAGTGGAGCTGGCATAGACAATTTTGCCTCTGTTTAAAAGCACAAAAAACTGCTAAACTTACCTTTTGCCTGCAATTACAGTGTTTATATGTGTCTGGCTTTTGCCTGTTTTCTCCTTTTGTGCGAGTCTTGTTGTATTCTGTCTTGTCTACTTCATTTCCCTGTGTGTGCTCACTCCCCACATCACCTCTTAGCTCCTGGAGTTGTATGCTTCCTATCCAGAGTTTGTTTCCTAGAAAACCTGTGTCCTTAACATACTTGCTTTGAAATTATTTCGATCTGTGTCCACTGGAATAGGTTCAGAGATGTGGCTATTAACTTCTATTTGCCACTTTCTCTAGAAGCTAATTGACTGATTTGGGGTGGAGGAGAGATGAGAGTCTATACATTTGACCAATTTCACAGAGCTTACCTTGCAAGCGATTGAAATGCAAATACAGGCAACTCAAAGAAGAATTCACACATTCAGTTCTTTGTTTTCTTCCAGAAAAAAAAATAAGCATTCAAAATTCATGCACATTCTATTATTCATGTGCTTTATATTTAGGTTCCACTTGTATGTCTAGATAAATCTTATCGCCATTATTTAAAATTTTATGAACCAAACTTTGCATCTCTAATGCCACCCTAGCCTAGACAACTTGAAGCCATCAAAATTATTTGGAATATAGCACTTAAATGAGATCTTGTGTGTTTCTGTGGAGATGCATTTACATATATACACCTATGCTGTGGCGTTATCCACAGCTGTTTATATTTAAATCTACTCTGTGTAAAATGGGCAAGAATTCCAAAACTCCTCCCGTTGTTTTATCCCAGAAAAACCTGAATTGTTAGTATGTGGAAGTGACAAGGCTTCTGTGAGACGGAGTGTTGATGTCGACACAGGTTTTCTTTGTTTCATAGTTGTCATGTTAGTGGTCCTGACATGGGTCCTCTTACCTGTGCTGTCATCCACCCCTTCCCATTTGTCAAGTACTTTAAAAGAATACTGGGTGTCAGCAAGGAGGTTCCTCCGTTATTTGATCTTCTCTCCAGTCTGGCCTCCTGGAGCAATTAATGATTTCAAGAATTCCCTTTTCCTAAGCTGTGGTCACCTCACCAGAGCAGAGCGGAGGATGTTTCCCAGCCACATCCAGAGCCCTCCCCAGCCAGCTTCCTGCGGCTGCCACTTGGTGATGGGATTCTTTCTCTGATAAAGCCTTCAGTTGTGAGAGGCCCACTGTCCAGCATTATGTTTGGAGAAGGGACATAGTCTTACGTGAAATCCCTTGTTAAGCCTTGTGTCCTCCTGGAGGAGTATTGGGGATGCTTTGAATTAAGCTTTCTGTCACCTTCTGGGAGCCATATGACAAAATGGACTCAAGGGTTCTGTAACTTCCAAGTAGGGTCAGGTCTGCGAAACTAACACATGTCCATGTTCAGAATTGGGCCAGGGTACATCCGTGCCCATGCTTGGAGCAGAAAGGAGTTGCACCAGTTTTGTGATTGGGCACTGTCTCTTGGTTTTAGCAGTTATCTCAGTCTTCAGCTGCTCTGTCAGGCCCTCAGATTTGCTCCAGGGGATATGATGGGTGGGGGTGGCGGTGAGGATAAAAAAAAGGAGGGGTGGTGGTGAACAGTGGCTGCATCATTTCCTGCCTGCTCACATGAGGAGGGTGTCCTTGATTACAGTACTCCTTCCTGTCATTGTCAGATGCTTTCCTTAAGTTGTTCTCAACTAGAAACTGGTGTGAAGTCCGGCATTCATCTTTAACAACTGGACCCAGCCAGCCGTGTGTGTGTGTGTGTGTGTGTGTGTGTGTGTGTGTCTTGGGGCTGTTGATTTCTGCTTTCCACAGTTTGCCCCCTAGGTTTCCTCAGTTATGGACTATAACTGGAAACCTTCAGGCACATACTTATTTAATGTTCTTTCTGTCTTTATTAAAAACAGCATTGCTTTGGACATTGCCTAAGAATATTGCTTTGATTTGAGAAAGCATCTTTGGATTTTATCACCCAACAGGTATTCGTCATGTGGTTTTAATTTGTGTGCAAGGTTTGGGGATACAAGGGCACACACGATCCAAAACCTTTCATCTTTGGGAGCTTATGGCCCCAAAGTGGAGAAGGCAGACTAGTAACTAGACAGTTACATGCAGAGTGATAAGTGTTATGATGGTGAGCCTGTCACATAGTAGCTATTTAATAAATGGATGGGTATAGGAATAGGGTGAGTATATTGGATGCCAGGGCACATAAGAGGACACTTACCCCACCATGGGATTATCAGAAGCATAACATCAATGATGGAGAGTGGCAATTGATTTCTGTTCTGTTCCGTTAAGTTTCAGGAAGTTCAAGGAGAGATAGCTAGTAGACAAGAAGGCTCTGTATGAGCTTGGAGAGATAAGGACAAAAATGTCCTGGAGATAGAGATCGAGGGGGCATTATCATATGGGTGTGTACTGAGGCCTTGGATATGCATGAAATCACCGAGTGAGTGTCTGAGAAAAAAGGAGAACCTAGAGCCCTAGTGGGCGTGGTCAGTGGTTAGAGCATCACCCTGTGCACCCCAGGGTCGTGGGTTCCATTCCTGGTCATGGGCACTTACCTGGATTGCAGGTTTGATTCCCAGTAGGGGCACGTGCAGAAGGCAACAAATTGATGTGTCTCTCTTACATCAGTGTTACTCTCTCTCTCCTCTATCCCTACCTCTCCCTTCTACTCTCTCTGAAAATCAATGAAGAAAATATCCTCAGGTGAGCATTAGAGAAAAAAAAAGGACCTAGAAAATAACCCTGGCCAATTAGGGTCAGTAGTATTTAGGAGCACTTTATTAAGGACCAAATTAATAAGTTAAAAAAATAGATGGGTTCATTGACAGTGTATATTGGCTCCTACTTTGTGCTGGGACCTAAGGGTGCTCTTCTGATAGCTATGGTAACCCTCATAAACACCAACACTCGTTGAGCTTCTATGTGCCAGCCACCATTCTGTGTGCTTTACACATGACAGCTCATTTCACTTCTGCAACTACCCCTTGAGAAAGGTACTGTTGCCCTCCACTTTCCGAGGTGAAAATTGAGGAGTTAACTTTCTGGGTCTCAAAGGTTATACACTTATTAAATGGCAGAGCCTGACTTCAAAAACTAGATGCCACGATTCAAATCCTGGCAGTGTGACCACATTCTTAATGGCCTTATGGTTTTTTTGCCTGTCCGAGGTGGGAAAGGCAGACAGCCCAACTGATAATTATCATCTGGGACAAGTTCCGTAGAGGTTGTGTCTAGGATAAGATGGATAAGATGGGTGTGGCAGGGTGCTCGTGTGAAGGGAAGAGCTGGATAGAAGTAGTCTGAGCTCCCTTCATCCACACTCTCCCAGTCACTTTGAGGCGTGAAAGTGGTGTATTTGTGCAACTCTATGCTTAGATATCAGCTCTGGATATTTTATCCAATGGGAAGCAGGATGAAACCCACTGCCCTAAGAGGCAGGCTGTGTTGTGTTGGTCTATGGAAGGTCCTCTAGTTTGTTGCTAGAAAATAACAACTTGGGCTCTAGAGAAAATATAGCTAACCTATGATTGTAAATTATGTAATGGTGTCAGAAGAGATATATTATAGTTTTAAATCTCTGAGACATCCTCTTGAAGCCTGGAGGGGCTTCATAAACTACTTGGTGTATGGAGAGCCATGCTATTAAACAGGAAGCAGTGAATAACTCAGAGCAAAAAGGTGGAAGATTTTAAATTGTAGTTGCTATTTAAGGTACTCCTCCTTCCTTAAAGATAGTGTGAAAAACCTCCAAAGAGATCCGGAGATAAAATGGTGTCTAGGAACAGTTCTTGCTTTTATTATGGAAAGTAATTTTGAGTTGGAGCCTATAGCTTTGTATGACTTAACCAGACTGAGACCTTACCGAGTTAGAAGCCACGGTCCTCCGATGCGGAATACTTGTGTGGCATCCATTCCTTTCTTCTTCCTTCTTAGTGGCTCCTGATTTGCATCTGGTTGTGGGAGAGCTAACTCTTGTCCAGATCTAGGGGAGCATGTGCTATAAACTGGGCCAACCCGCATATTCTATCCCATGGACCACAGTGATTGCAGGGATGGCATGGGACTTAAATTGAGTCTTGTGTCGCTTTATTGGGAATGTTGAGGCAAAGATGCTTTTTCTTTCTTTTCTTTTTTTTTAAAGAATAAGTTATTGATTTTTTTTTAGAGAGAGAGAAAGGGAGAGAAACATCTATGTGAGAGCGTAACATCCATCAGCTGTTCCTACACGCCCCCTACTGGGGGGTGGGCGTGGATCTAGCCCCTAACCTGGGCAGGCAGGTGCCCTTGACTGGGAATTGAACCAGTCATCTCCTGGACGGCTGAGCCACACTGACCAGGGCACAGATGATTTTTATTCTTGGGGGTTAATTTAGAGAGACATACTCTAAGAGTAGTTCAAAGCTATGTTGGGTGTATGAAGAATGCTTGCTTAGAAAGATGGCAGTGCCATGAAAAGTAGGGCCAAGAGATGCGAAGAAACCTGGTCCTCAATAATGCAAGGCTGCTGAATCAACTTTTAAATTAAACCAGCGGGTATCTCTTATATTGTGTAAGCTGCTCTGTGTTGGGTAGTTTGTGACTTGGAACAAAAAGAATCCTATTTTGTGGTTTTTATTTAGTTACTATTTGCTTAAGGTGGTGAGTTTTCCTTTTGACTATTTAGAAATTTTTAGTTTAATGCCAAAGTAAATTTAGTATGTTTCTCCCTTAAAATATGTCGAAGAGTATGTTTGTGCTTTTACTCTGCTAACCTGGTAAAAGCAGGCAGCTATTTTGTTTGTTTAGCAAGTAAAGAATTATTAGGCATGACTTCTCTAGCGATCAGTTAGCTTCAGTTGTTATAATTTTTATTAGTTTATTGATTTTTTTTAGAGAGAGAGAAAGGGAGAGAAACATCTGTGTGAGAGCGCAACATCCATCAGCTGCTCCTACACGCCCCCTACTGGGGGGGGGGATCTAGCCCCCAACCTGGGCAGGCATGTGCCCTTGACTGGGAATTGAACCAGCCATCTCCTGGTGCACAGGACGGCTGATCCACACTGACCAGGGCACAGATGATTTTTATTCTTGGGGGTTAATTTAGAGAGACATACTCTAAGAGTAGTTCAAAGCTATGTTGGGTGTATGAAGAATGCTTGCTTAGAAAGATGGCAGTGCCATGAAAAGTAGGGCCAAGAGATGCGAAGAAACCTGGTCCTCAATAATGCAAGGCTGCTGAATCAACTTTTAAATTAAACCAGCGGGTATCTCTTACATTGTGTAAGCTGCTCTGTGTTGGGTAGTTTGTGACTTGGAACAAAAAGAATCCTATTTTGTGGTTTTTATTTAGTTACTATTTGCTTAAGGTGGTGAGTTTTCCTTTTGACTATTTAGAAATTTTTAGTTTAATGCCAAAGTAAATTTAGTATGTTTCTCCCTTAAAATATGTCGAAGAGTATGTTTGTGCTTTTACTCTGCTAACCTCGTAAAAGCAGGCAGCTATTTTGTTTGTTTAGCAAGTAAAGAATTATTAGGCATGACTTCTCTAGCGATCAGTTAGCTTCAGTTGTTATAATTTTTATCCTAAATGGTTTGACAGTGATAAGTAGCTGAAGTGGCAAGTCTGTATAAAACTTTATATCGTTACTGTCTTTTATCATTGCTACTCTAAACAGATTGTTCACATCTGTTGGCGCTTAGCTGCAGTGTGTGAGGGGTAGGAAGTGTGGAAGGAGGATGTTCTGGCTAGCGATTTTTTCTTAATCCTCCATTTCTTTTTCATCTTTTCTTCTCTGTTTTCCTCTTCTTTCTGGTACATTGACTTTATGAAACATTCTCAAATTTGTGGTCTGTAGTGCTGCTCACAATGGAAAATCCAGTTCCTAAAGTTCTCTTGCCAAACCACATGTTTGTCCATAGCTGCAGCGTTTGTACACAGGGCACAGGATGGGCCATGGCTGGTGTGCTCCGAGCAGAGATCTGTGTCACTCACGTGCAGGCGGTTGGCTTTCATGCCGCCCACCCCACCTTCATGTTCCTTTCACATCATCAGTTGATGAGGTGGAATTTTGGTGAAGGTCCAAGTCTCTGCAAAATAGGAAACCTATTTGACTCGGAAAGTAATCGGGATAATTGGGGGTGTCTTGATGTGGGTTCTCTTGATTCTTTTGGACATCTTTGAGTTGTGATGTAGCCAAACTGGTGTTCTACGCCTTCGAGGTTGACCAGGAAGCATTCTGTGCAGAGTTGATCGAAATTTTGAAGGTTCTGTCTAACTTTGCCCTTTTTACTCCATTCTGCTTCCTAACCCCGGGGAGCCTGAGGAGGCAGCAGAGCCTGAATCTGTTATCTGATCTTCACCAAGGAAACACCCTGCCCTCTGCTTGGAGCTGTCTGCCTCTCCGGACCCCTGCCCTTTGCTGCCTCCCTCTCTCTCCTACGTCCTACTTCCCTGCCCATCTCTGTCCTCCTCCTGGCCTTTCCCTCCTTCCTCTTCCTCACCTTCCTTTTCTCTTCCCCTATATTTTTATTTACTCCACCTCCTCCTTTTTCGGAAATTATTTGGACTATTTCCCCCCTAGAGAAGCAATTTTTTACTCTAAACATCCAAGCCAGCGTAAGGTGTCCCCTCTGCAGGTCCCTAGCACCTGCTCCGGTCCTATCACAATTGCCCATTCTCTTGTCTCTCTCCACACCCAGAGTCTGTAAACTTCTTGAGATTAACAAAGTGTCCTGTCCCCTGTTATATCCCAAATACATGGTCAGACATGTGGTAAATGATTAATAAAATTTATTTTCAAGGGTTAAGTTTCAGGTGGTTTTGATTCTCTTTGTGTCTTTGAGACGTTCTATTGTGAATCTGTCATGTATTATTTTTTTATAATCAGAACAGAAAGTTTAGAAAGAAATATAATTTTATAAAAGCTGTGTGTGAAATAAAGGAGAATCTGTCAAGGTCCATTCGGATGTTAATGGGGTCCTTGGCACAAAGCATATTACCTCACAGGCATGAGGCAATTACTTACAGTGGTTACATCAGCCAGAATAAAGATGATGAATTCTGGATCCCTGCCCTGCACATCCTCTGACTCACTGCAGCATCCCAGGTAAAGACTCTGTAACTCCTCCAGTGTCGAGGTGTGGAGATTTTCTGTCAAAAAGTGTTAGTTTTTCTCCACCAGCTCAGGCCTGGGGTGCTTAGAAATAATCATAGAATTTTAAGTCCAAGAGAGAAACCTTAGATGTAATCTAGCTTAATTCCTCCGTCTTTCGGCTAAGAACCCTGCGTTTCAGAGAAATAAAGTGACTGACCTGAAGTTATCGAAATAGCAACTATTGGGATCAAGGTGCTTTCATTCCTAGTCTGTGCACTCTGCCACCCTATGCATAGCAAATGCTGGAGTTCTTTTCTGTGGCTGTGCTTGAACTTTTAAATACAGTCATACCTTGGAGATAGTGTGGATGCTGTTCCAGATCACCACAGTGAAGCGAGTCGTAATCTTTTTGCTGGTAGGCGCTCTTGCCATCAAGTTATAAAAAGCGCAACATCTGTGAAGTGCCATAAAATGAGGTGTGCTTGCTGTAACTTTTGAATAAGAAAGTGGTTCATGCCTAACAAAAATGACCCCATTTCAAAAAGTGCACCAATATCCTAGAGTGAGTCTTTTGATTTTATGTAATTGTAGAAGCCTGTCCTAAGTTGGGCCTCCCCTCATTTTCTAGCCTTTGAATAAATGTGTATTCTTTTAGCTGTTTAAATATACAGTTTAGGAAAGTAAAGCAAACGAAAACATCCTTAGGGGCTAGAAACACAAGATACACGTATAAAGCCCACTAGGAGCCAATAAGGAGTGGTGGGGCCTGCGGTCAAACGGGAGAGCACATGTCCTGCCCAAAGTCATCAAATTGCATTTTTATTTGGAAATCCTAATAGGACTTATCTGTAGTCTTGGATACTTGTGTCTGTGTCTCCATTCAAATCTAGACCCTCAAATATATATAGAGAGAGAGAGGGAGGGAAGGAGAGAAGGAGGGAGGGAGGTATGGGAGTAGGGGAAGAGAGAGAGAGAGAGAGAGAGAGAGAGAGAGAGAATAAACCCATTTTAAGCCTTTTTTTTTTTAACATTGTTTCCAAGTGGGAAGAATCTTCTCTTGGAATGGGGAGAGGGTTCCTCTTGCCAGTAGAGGTTGCTTAGGCAGTATTTATACTCAGTGCAGGCTGAGCATTTCCCCATAGATGGTAATCTCAGCCTTTTACCATTTAGAATGGTTAAAGTCATTCTAAAAACAAAGGAGATGTTAGCACAGTAGTCCATCTTGGCCCTGCTGTGTGTGTGCGCGCGCGCGCGCGTGTGTGTGTGTGTGTGTGTGTGTGTGTGTGTGTGTGTGTGTGTGTAAGAACCACAATCTTACCTATTATTTATCTCACTATCTATATTCATGTATCGATGGGAAGACTTAGCAGATAGGCTCTGAGAAGAGAAAAAGAAGCCAGTAGGGCAACCCCTTAACTAGGGTTTAATGGGAGAGTAGGCAGGGGCAGCCCGTCTAATTGATTAGTCTGCCAGGCAATTTGAACCAACCCTTAGTTACAAATTTTTGTTACGCAAAATTTAACACCCGTGACAAGAGCCACGCGGATGCTGCGAGGGGCCTCCGATGCGTGCTCTCTGCGCTGGCCGTTGCTCTTACAGGACAGTTTAATTTGTGTGAGATGCTGTTTCAGCTTGCTGTCTCTTTCATTCCTTGGGACATGACTCATTAGAGTCACCATTTTCTTACTGTTTAAAACCTGTGCTCCATGGCCGGAACCCTCTGTGTGTTTATTGGCACAGCGTATCCCAGGGCTGTTACGGAGTGTGCGCTCCTCTCTGTCGAGTCTCTTCATATCATGTATCTTGCTGCATACTTCCTCCTGCACGTGGGCATGAATTATTGCAGAAAAATTCTTTTCAAGAGCAGTTTCCATATAGACCCTCCCTTTGGACTGTTTTAAGATTTGCTAAGTGGAACTTAATTTCATTGTATTATTTTTAGAGCTACAGAGGTTCTGGAGAATTACCTGGTTTGAATGGCCTTGTTGTGTAGCCCAAAGAGGTTATCCAACACTAGCTAAACTCCTGTTATTTTTAGTGAATAATGATTTCCATAAACAGTTTTAGTATTGGGTTCAATACAGTGAAATACTTTGAAAATGCATAATAATATCCTTCCATAGAGTAATGGATGCCAACTAAATATTAGGTGCTCTGCTAGACTCTTTATGTATATTAGCTCTAATCCTCAAAATGATCTGGCTAGATATTATTAACCCCATTTTATAGAAGAGGAAACTGAGGCTCAGAGATGTTCAATAAATTGCCAGGACATCATATGGCTTGTCTGTGTGGATACAAACCTGTAGTTCTTTGGCTTCACAATTTATACTTTTATCCCCTATACAATGGTCTGGCCTTTCCTTATTCCAAAGTGGTTGGGCTGAAAAAATTTTGCATAGCTAAAATCCATTTATTTATGCTATTCTCCCCCCCCCCAAATTAAACACAGCTAAATTTGTATATAGAAGTTATCATTCCAGTGCAAATTCCCAAAGCTCATTTGTGCGCTGTGAGTTTACAAAAGTTGCAGGGATATGTGTTAGCATTCTCCAAAGGACACCCTAATAAGGTATAAACGATCTTCTTCCCACCCTAAATAGAATTCCCATTATATTCCTTTTGGTGAGGGAGTAAAGGAATATGTGGGAAATGTGCTGAGATGCAGAGGAAGAGTACAGTGTCATTGCATCTGAAACTGGAAAACAAATTGGATGACATCCTCTTCTTCACAGTGTCTAGTGGGTGGCATCCCCCGGTTGAAGGCAAAAGGGAGTCTAAGGGAGGGTGGTTAATACATCTCAAGTTCTTTTGTGATCCCCTCACCTCTGTTCTGAATCTTACATTCCATGGCCTTACGCCATGACTGGTGGACGTCAAGGTATTGCTACTAATGAAAGCTGACATTTGCTCAAGTCATGGCTGGTTAAAGACGATCGTAGGAATGGGAAGAGAATAGAGGCCTGTTCGAAAAGGCTTCATAGCAAGTGTGATAATTTAGTTAACATTCTCCCTGGAATGTTTAATTATTCTACTCATACAGTTTTGTTGGTACAAGTGTGACTATGTATGATTCTGTATTTAACTGAAGAATCATTTCCCCTTATCTTTCTTTTTGTATGTACTCCAATGGTCGTATTTCTTTTATATTTTCCTTGAACTGTGTGAGATACTGTGGGAAAGCTGATGTTATTTTTTAAAATAAACAAATAGCACAAAAGCAATATTTTATGAATAAGCAAGAGAATGCCCCTGCTTTTATCTGTTTGTCCTTCCCAATTAGTGTCATGCGAAAAGGAAAAGATCTGTCACAAAAGATGGAAGTCACACTTAAGTATTATTGTTCAGTGATGTTTAGGTGCTTATCCTGGATTTGCACAATGGTTACCGAGTCTCATCGGAGAGTAAGAGGAGAATGTAGACTTCCAAGTAGTTAACTTGGAAAATATTACATAATGTTTGGACATAAAGTTTTCCAAATCACTGCTTCATGGGTTTTCTGCCTGTGGGAATCATTTTTTGAATGAATGGAAGGAAAAGGCCCAATTCCTGTAAGAATTTTTGTGGTGAAGAAAATCAGAATTCATTTCTAAATATATAAGTTATGTTTTGAGTAGATGGAACAAACCTTTAGGTATCTTGCATTGAACACAAAATGTATTAATATAGCAAAGACATTAGTCATATATTTAATAAACTACTTATACAGTCAGCAGACATTAAACATTTGTAATAAGTCATAGTTTAAAATAAGTTAGTGAGGTTGCATAAACAGGTTTGACAAAAATTTTGCAAGCTTGCCTTTTCCAAAGAAGGTAGGGGCAGTGTCTCCTTGAGGTTAGCTTTTGTATCTATACCACCTAGCACGTAGTATATGTTTATTGAATGAGTTCATGAAAGAACTAGAATTACACATCAGATATGCTGTTTGGTACTTAACTATTAAAAAATAGTAGAATCCGTGAATTAGAAAAAAATTCACTCTGAGCTGGATTAGGTGGCGTTTGTCTCTTACTTTGTCTTCTTCTGCAAGCAGAGCTGGAGACAAGGACTCGGGGGCAAGTAGGAGGCATATGGAAGGGAAGCCATGAAAGATTGCTGCAATGGTGTCACTTCACCGGGACCTGCTGAGACACATCAAAAGGAACCCTCCCAGAACTGTCCCTCTGAAGGACTTCTTACAGGAAGGCTGAGCTTACCCACCACCATCTCCTGTCCCCGAGTAGTTGAAGGTTGCCCACGAGGCATTAACTCCTCCTCACTCTAAGTCCAGCAGGTTCCCATGGTCTCGGAGAATGCCTGCAGCTGAAGTATAAAAATGCATGTGGCTGTGATTGAGATGGGACACTGTTAGCACCAGCTTGGTCTGAGCTTGCTGCAGCTGAGGCTGATGTCAGGGTTGGGGGTGGGGAGAGGGGTTGGGGAATGAGATTTATGTTATTTTCTTTATTTTTTCCTCTTGAAGGAAAGGGCAAGTGAGATATTGATCTCAGTTTTGAAGAGTTACTAATTGCCCTCACATGTGCCAGTCAATGTCAGTGCTGTCTGGAGGACAAGATTAGAAATTCCTGTGTGTTGTCTTCATCAGGAAGACACATACTGGCTGATTGCCTTCCTGATTTTAAGTCTCATTTTCTTTGTATCTGATTTTGAATCAAACACTATGCATTTGCACAAAAATGGCCCTTATGCCCATGTTATTGTAGGACGATCTTTGGATTGTGCTTCAAGTGGTGATCTAGACAAGAGTCATGGTAGCACGTTACAATGACCAGCTGTTAAATGTGGTCTTTTAAAAATGTGAAACTTTCATAACAATACTGGAAAGTATAGGGAATGATAAAAAAAAACACCTGTATACCTGACATCTAGAGTTAGGAAACGTTTTGTCATTTTTCTTCAGACAATATTTTTTAATGAAAGCAATTGAACATAGTAACAAGGGTGTGTGTGTGTGTGTGTGTGTGTTTTAACATAAGAAATATAACATGACTGAAAACTCATCCTAGAACTTTGTTTCCTCATCCATGTTCCCTCCCATGTTTTTGGCTCTCTGAGAATTAGTCGTGCAATAAGGTTATGCATGTTTTTTACAAAATATCTCAGCTCGCCCTGGCCAGTGTGGCTCAGTTGGTTGAGCATTGTTCTGTGCACCAAAAAGGTCACCAGGTTCGATTCCCAGTCAAAGCATCTGCCCTGGTTATGTGCTCAATTCCAGAGCGGGTGTGCAGGAGGCAGCTGATTGATGTGTTTTTCTTGCATTGGTATTTCTCTACATACACCCCCCTCTCCCTTCTTCTCTCCTTAAAATTAATAAGAAAATATTTAAAAATAAATAAAATATCTCAGCACATTGAGGTCACTGAACTTAAAAAGCCAAGTTGGTCAGCTACCTTGAAAAAGTGGTTCAATATATATTATTATTGCTTAATTAAGACCAGGGAGAGGCTCTTTGGGGTAGTGGTTGAAAGCACAGACTCTGTGGCTAGTCTTGCCTGGATTTGAATCTCAGCTCCACTTCTTACCTGTTCTGTGACTTAAGACACATTTTTTAATGACTTTATACCTTTATTTTCTCATCTGTAAAATGGGGACAATAATAGTGCTCATTTCATAAAGCTGTTATGAGGATTAACATAGTTAATGCATGTAATGTGCACTAGAGTCTAGCACACAGTAAGGCTATATACAACTGTTTCTTATTTAAAAACTCATTCACAAGAACATTTACTCTCCTCTAAGGACCTTGCAACTTGATTGAGACAATAACATCTGCTATCCTGCTTTGTTGCTGTTATTCAAGGAAAGAGGTTCATCTGCCTTAGACCCAGCAATTCCACTTCTGGTTATATATCTGAAGAAACCTAAAATACTAATTCAAAAGAATATATGCACCCCTATGTTCATTGCAGCATTATTTACAATAGTCAAGCTCTAGAAGCAACCCAAGTTCCCACCAGTAGACAAGTGGATAAAAAGTGGTGGTACAAATGTACAATGGAATATTACTCAACTGCAAAAAAGAATGAAATCTTACTATTTGTGACAGCGTGGATGAACCAGACGGTATTCTAGTGAAATAAGTCTGTCAGAGAAACAAGTATCATAAGATTTCACTTATATGTGAATCTAAAGAACAATATAAATGAACAACAACAACAACAAAGACTGAAACAGACTCATAGATACAGAGAACAGACGGATGGGTGCCAGAGGGGAGTGGAGTTGGTGGACTGGGTGAAAAAGGTGACAGAACTGAGAAACAAGGTTGGTAGTTACAGAATAGTCATGGGGATGTAAAGAACAGCATAGGGAATGTAGTCAGTAATATTGCAATAACTATATATGGTGCCAGGTAGGTACTGGAAATATTCGGGGAACACTTTGTAAAGTATATGATTGTATGGCCACTGTGCTATACACCTGAAACGAATACAAAATAATCTATATATGTAAAAGCTCAGTGACCGAAACAATGGAAAGACCAGTTGTTATGATGTATACTGCAGCAGCCAACCAGCTCAATTGGGGCCCCGATCGCCCCCCCCCCCCCTCCCGAGGCCCCTCCCCTTGGCCAGCCTGGTCCCCAATCAGCCCCCCTCCCCCTGACTGGGGGCAGGGCTGGCCGGCCAACTGCCCGTGGCCTCTTCTCTCCCCTGCAGCTGGCCCGACCCCAATTGGCCCCCATAGGGGAGGGCCAGCCAGACCCCACCCATGCATGAATTCGTGCACCCGGCCTCTAGTATTGAATATAAACAAAACGTGTGTAAGCTGCAGGACAAAAAGAAATAAATGGGATAAAAGAAAAAAAGAGGTTCACATTTATAGAAGTGTGGCTCATAGTGGGAAGTCACAGAGTACCCCTCATTCCCCTGGGAGTGTTTAGGCTGAAGTAGTCCTTCAAGATTACGTATGAAGGAGTTAAAGACAAAAGTCTTACGAGGTTTCTTTAAATATCTGTTTCAGCTGCATAAGATTAGCACATTTTTTCTTGGCAAGGAGCACCTTTTCCTTCTCTGCTGGAGTAGCTTTTCGTCAGCAGCCTTTCTTGTTTTTCTTCCCCACACTTCCTCTGCTTCTCTCTGTCATCTGTCCTCCTTCCATGCCCCACGCTTCCGCACTTCCCTCCCACCACTTCCCCATCCTCTGACAAAACACATAAAAATAAAAAATCCCTAGTTCGCTGATTGTGGAGCCCGCTTCCTTCCTATTTTGCATTCCCCGGGCAGACGTCTGGGACAATCGCCTGGGAGGCACAGCAGCCTGGGAAAGTCACTGTGTCACTGGAAGGCCGAGCTCCATCATGCGGTCAGATGCAGGGCCGGCTCACTGAGGCAGTGTTGGGCCTGCTGCTCCGGGGTGGCTATGCGGCCATGTGCCTCCAGTCTGTTGTCACTGCTCAGTTCTTTTCAGAGAGGTTAGTTAGCCCAGGATTTGCTTTACAACTAGAGGTACCTCTTGGATGCTTTTGTTACATGGGATTTTTTTTTTCAATGTTAGAACAGAGGATCTGAGCCATGGGTCGCCCCCACACAGCCTGGGACTCCCGGGTCGGATCTAGGCTCCATTTCTATGTTCATTCACAAATGTAGAAAATGCTCTAAGTCCTCACGAAGTCAGCTCTGTGGAGTCTATAACTACCAGTGTGAAGTGGGTCAGTGTCAGAGGCGCTATGTATAAATCAGCAGTTACTGTGAGCCACCTCCTTACTGCGGGCATGTGCTGAATATGCTATAGGTGTCCTTTTTTCTTACAACCCTACAGAGGTAGCCGTTCTACACATTTTACAGATGCAAACATCTGTGGGTCTTTTGGACCTTTTCCATGATGATAACATGCCTTCATGCTGTGTGTACTCCACAGAGCAGAGCCCAGCAGTGGAACTACTGTGGAGAGACCAGAGTGCAATGTTGCACAGTCTTCAGATACAGGTCTGTCTTGGTGAGACTGGAAGATGAAATTATAGAATTGGCAGCCTGAACGTGAGGATGGTTCTGTTTGTACCTGCCTAACAGGGTCATGTCTTCTAAGCATCTAGAGCAGTGGTTCTCAACCTTCTGGCCCTTTAAATACAGTTCCTCCTGTTGTGACCCAACCATAAAATTATTTTCATTGCTACTTCATAATTGTAATGTTGCTACTGTTATGAATCATAATGTAAATATCTGATATGCAGGATGGTCTTAGGCGACCCCTGTGAAAGGGTCATTCGACCGCCAAAGGGGTCGCGACCCACAGGTTGAGAACCGCTCATCTAGAGCCTTATTGAGAAGGAGTAACAAGACAGCCTTTCATCTGCATACCCCACCCAGGAATGTACTGTGATCATGCTTGTGGAAAGGACAGCACTGTCATTGTCCTATGGGCTAGCAGTGTTGTATCAGGTGTTCGTTGTTGTCATTATGATTGGGGTGTGTTTGTCGGACTTTATCTGTTTCACAATTGCGAGGTGACAGAGAGGCCATTTGACAACATCCTGCCCATATCTGCAGAGCCAGGCTTCCCCCCATTTCTGGGACCCTGGCCATTTCCCCCAATGCCTGCTGGAATAGGTGAAACTAAGAACAGCTTGGAGGGCGGTAGTGCAGCCCTCGCCGCATTTGAACCCCAAGAAGTCTAATTATTAGAGCCATATTACTTGCTGGCAATAATTTGCTTTGGGTACATCTCGGAGTTATGTTGAAAATTTTGTTTTGTCTTCAGAAAATTAGTAAAACTTTAAATTCCACCCTCCCCCAGATTTCCCTGTGGAGACTTGGTTTTCTTAATTTAGCTATCTTGTAATTTTCCTCATTAAAAAATGTGTGGCGTGTGATATCATTAGATTTTTTTTCTAAATTGGAGTGACTTAAGTGGGCTGACATATGTGCTGCAGTATAATTGTGCTGTGTTTTTGGAGCTCAAGTCAGTAATTACATCCATAAACTTATTGTCTATGGTAAAATATGTTAACTGGTCTCTGACATAAAATTCATTAATTTGAATCAATATATAATGTTCTGAAATGCTCTAACAAAGGATCAATGACTGATGGGTATGATATAGTCCAAGACCCAAACTTACTTTATGAACAGCAGTAAACATAAACATTGTCTAATAGGAAGTCAATACTATGATTCCCAAAACACACATACTATGGAGCCTACAAGAAATTTGAACTATGACATGAGCTCAATAATTGAATTTACTCATTTTTAAAACCGGGTATCCTGAATATGCTTCATCTTTGCAATTCTGGGCTACCTTTCAGAAAGGGTCTTGGAACTTTAACCCCTCAAATGCAACATGCTAGATGTGGATGCTGTGGTCCGGGAGGTTGGGATGAGGAGGAGCCTGGCCCTCGGTGAGGTCTCCTTTGCTCCCTAAACCTCAGGTAGTCCAAGAGCGACCTTCTCCATGGAATCATGGTGGACTCCATGCAGACTGGCTTTCTACCTTCCTCATGTGGACCAAACACCTGTAAAAGGCAAATTGAAATGTACCCGGGTTGAGAAGTAAATTTGAATTCAAAGTAAGAATTTCATCAGGAATTCAACCCCAGGATTTTATTTTGACTTCAGATTGCAAAGCTACCCAAATTACATTAAAGCGAAACCTTGAAGAAAGGAAACCCCATCATTAGCTAAGTGGTGCTTCACAGATGATCTCTAGCTCACCCCCTCAGCATTTCTGGGAAGTGGGATCCAGAGAAGAAAAATACTTTGTGGCCTCTCCTCTCATCATACTATTGCGTGGGTCCTACTCGGTGGGGCAAGGGCAGGTTTCAGGTGGAACAGCACATGCTGTTTCAGAAGTGGGACTGAGCAGAGAAGGGAAAAAGGAAGCCGATCCTGTGGTTGCCGCTATTAACTTTGGCTCAGTGATCTGTGGGTACCTAATATCTCCTTTGTGACCTCCAATCACTTTGCACCTTTCCCCATACCTCCCTCTCTCTGTCTCTCTTTTTCCTCTTCCTCTCCTTCCTCCCTCCCTCCTCTCCTCCTCCCTCTCCCTTCATCACTTTTCTTCCTTCCTCTGTCTTCCCCTCCCTGGGTGAAAGGTGTTGCCCTTTCCTGGAGACACTGAGGAAGGCAGATTTAGGGGACAAAGGTCAAGAATTGGGTCATGGACGTGTGACATTTGCAATCTCTGTTTGACATCTCAGAGTAGACAGTTGGAATTGAGGGGGAGATGTTATGGTAGAATCATAAATACCAGGTTATGGTGACCCCTCCTCTCCCCGCCAAAGAAAAACCAACCAAACAAGCAAAACAAAACCGCAGAGCCTGGGCTGCTCACTCCCACCGTCTGCCACCGGCATGGCGTGGACACCACTGGTTGCCACGGATAACTCTAGTCAGTACACAGATATTTTTATGGCATTTAACATATAAACGTGGCACAACAAAGCCATGATTTCAAGATGTCATCGTTATAATGGAAGTATTTGAGTTTAAAAAAATGGAGAAATATTTTAAAATTAATTAAGAGAAGAATCGTATACATAGTAGATGTAATAGTTCACATAGTTTATGGATATGGGGGAAATGAATAAGGCAGTGACTGAAGTTTGGGACACAACCTGGAGCATTTGTAAGGAGTTTCTAGGTGACTCCTATGTCATCACAATTAAGAACCATTCCCTTGGTGTGGTTTTATAGCTGCACATCAAATCATCCATTTTTCGGGGAAGACCAGCATTTGTTTAAGGAGGAACTGGACTGGATTAGAATATAGAGTGCATTGCTGGCAGTATTGGCAACTACTGTTTCACGATGTGGAATATGTTTCTCACCGAGCATCTGCCTGAGAAAAGCTAGGAAGCCGCTGCCTCAGAGTTTGCATTCAGAGGTGGGTGTCCCTTCCAGACCCACCTGACTCTCCTTTGAGACAACTTGAAAAACCTGGGTTTGAAAGGAGACAAAAAATTATGTACTTGCATCTTTACAATGTTATTAATTAGGAAGGTTTCCTAAATTACTGTATTAGTTCCATGGGTTTTAGAAGCCTATTGGTGTTATGCCCGAAAATGTGCTCTACCTTCCAAATGGCACATTTCTTGCTTATTCATTTGGGTTTCTGATTCCTGTTTTGATATGCTTGGTAATTGTTAAATCTCCTCAGCTTGTGAATATTTTCAATTTATTTTGGCTTTCCATGGTCCTAGATTGCTTTACTGATGCACAGGGGGACCCCTTTACTTGGCCTATTTAAGTATAGTGTTTCCTAAGGGCTTCAATAGAGGGTGAAATATATATGATAGACAAAAGTATGTCTAAGAGTTGGGTGAAAAGCTGTATTTTTATCTGAGAATGCGTGTGATTCTTTTCAGAATCAATCCTTCCTTCCTTCCTTCCTTCCTTCCTTCCTTCCTTCCTTCCTTCCTTCCTTCCCTTCCTTCCTTCCTTCCTTCCTTCCTTTTCTTATGTTAAAATCTCTAGACTGGAAATGTTTAATGGCAGATTTAAAAATAATAATGGGACCAGTGCCAAAATTATGGATAAACTTAGTTTTAAATTTTCCTTGTGACTCTGATTTTGAGATAAAGTAATTTATACCTGGCTTAAAGAATTAGGCTTTTAAATAATCTGATGTCAGCCACTAAAGTCATTGGGCACCCATTATTTCACACCTGATATATTGTTTTCCACAAGGTATTCTTGTAAATATGCTTATATGATGCAAATTAGGCTAAAGTACTATGCTATCAGATCTGTAATGTTTAGGGAGCCATAATTCCTTTAAAAAGTATGATCTGCAGTGGTAAGGGATGTTTATAGTTTCTAAAGTGACTTACTTAACAGGAGAGGGCTTGATGAAAGCATTTAGCATGGGGATGAAATATGTCTCATTAAATTTCCAGATCTGCACATGTCAACACTCCTTTTGTCACCTTTTAATAGTTTATTTACATAACTGAAGGCTGCTGCTTTTATTAGTGGGGGTTATCACAGCAAAATGATTTGGTTAGGTTGACCTAAGCAATATATTGTGCTTCCTTTTCCACAAAAGTAATGGTGAGAAATCCAACCCTCCTTGTCCCACCCCCACCTCTAGTAGTAAAGGAGCCCTATTTGCATATGTAAATAAGCTGTTCAGTTGAGAGCCCTGTGGGGGCCCACCCAGGTCTTTAATCTGTTTTTTGCTGATGTTGATGGCATTAGCCTGGAGGTAACTGGTACCTGGAGACTGAGGTCTCAGTCTGGAATGACGGATACCACAATCTGAAGGCTAGCTGTCATTTAGGAGGAGAAATGGATTCTTGTCACTAAGAATTTGGGTAAAAACATTGAAGGCACAAATTTTGTCTTTAATGTTGGCTTGAGTGATAGAATTTAATGTTTTTCTTGAACATGGAAAAGTATATGTAGAAATTTGTTTTATAGGGACCTTGGTTTCCGGAAGTACCATGTATGAGAGCTCTGTTTGCTTTTCTAAAACTGTAAAGGATTTCATAATTGAGCTGATAGAGCTGACTATGTATGCTCAAAGATGCATTGTTTGTCCTCCCCGCTCCCTGTCCATGACCTGTCAGGGAATCTGGCTGCTAACAAGACCGGTAAGGGAAAGGAAAAGCTTTTAATAAATTAAGGTCTCTCTAAAGTGAAGAAGCAGGCATGTTCAACTTCTAATGAATTAAATTCTTCTCCAAGGTTTCTATCTGGGACCTCGCTGTGTACGCCTTTGCACAAAGCCTCAGCAGCATCAAACTAAGTACAATACCTGAGCCACGGACCACCACCACCCTTTTTTCCTACAATAAAATACAATGTGACTATTTTATTTACAATTAAGATTAATTTAAGAAATGAGTCATATGGAGAAAAGCTTGCTGTGAGCTGTTCCCAATTCCTTTATTTTCACTCCATAGGCAATTCATTAAAATGACATTAATCTTCCAGGCTGTTCTTTGGTTTCTATTAAGATGTATTACTGGAATCTGTGTAAATATATTGATTATTTCATAGACCTATTTGTTCATCAAAAGCTGACTATTACAGATTTATTGTACTTGATAGTAAATGAGATAAAATGGAGACCAGGTTTCAAAACCCGCCTACCCCCTCTCCTCCCCTGAAGGGTGTGCTGCTCTCATTACACCAGCCTTCCGCATGCTGGGGGTTGGAGAGTCAGATTCTAGGTTTAATATCAACATCTGTCCCCTGCTGAGTTCATGGTGCAATTAGCTAATTAAAATAAGATAACATTTTCACCTTGGAGTCTGAAAAAGAGCAATAAACCACAGGCCCAGGAGTTAGTTAATTTGCGCATTGACTGTAATTGTGTATTTAACACGAAATTAATTTTTTTTCCTGAAGAGCGGGAGCCTGGCACTGTGCATTGGAACTTTTACATGGGTTGTAATCATTCCAGAGGGACTTGATAAGGGTGGATAGTTCTCCAGATACGTTTAATGAGGATAATTATTTATTTACATCTCACTTTTTTTTAGGGAGTAAAAAGCACTAAAACCACTTTCTGATAGACCATAAAGTTTAAAGGAAAATTTTCAGATCAAGCCAAATAATCTGTGATTTCTTTTTTTTTTTTGAGAAACTATTTCTTAAGTAAAAACAATTGATTGTATTGATTGGGAAGTCATCCTCCTTTTTTTGCTTGGTTTTGTTTGGCCAGGTATTCAGTGAATCAATGAGCATCATTTCTGCCATTAAAGCTCTGATACATTTTTTAGGTCAGCTGAATTTTAAGACTCTTTTCTGGCTTTTTTTCTTTTCTTTTTTTTCAGAAGAGGGTAGGGAAAGAATGCATGTTGGCAGGACAGTTACTAGGAAAATATAATACTGACTTGCAATCTGCTACTTATGACATTTCCTTTTCAAAAGGTAAGCATTATACTTTGGACAGCGAAGCAGTGATTGTTGGCAATTCAAGTAGGTGTGATTGATCCATGTCTTAAAAGTAATAGAGCTGTTATTCTAGCAGAGGAAAATAATTCTTAGTATTATAATGTAGACATTGCATTTTTACCTGAGTAGAAGGTCTTCTCACTGTCTGTCAGCGCACAGCCAAGCAGATGCTAAGCTCATCTGAGGGCCATTTGGCTCCCTGTGTTGTGTCTAACTTGGTCCATAGGTTTAAGCCCCCAGGGGATTTCTGAAATATCTCTGTTGTTTTCATCTCCCCATCCCTGGAGCTGATGCTCACAGTGGACAGTGCTTGCTTCTCAAATCCTTGCTTACTATTGTCCAACTTTGAAAGATGGAGAAGTGAAGCACTCTATCATTTATGGAGACCCCAAATTTCCCCTTTAAAATAGAATTCCTTGTGTGTGGAGTTTTCTTTTTCTTTTTTTCTGTGTGTGTATGTGTGTGTGTCTTTGACCATGGAGTGACAAATCTTAACATGGAGGTGTTAAATCTTTCTTTGTGATCTATTTGTCACACAAAGAGAAATTAGCAGGATTGGACTAACCTTCTATAGTTTAAGTTATGAACTTAATGCTAAATCTCTGTTTGAACCAGTAAAATTTAATTGCATTTAGGGACAGAGGTTTTGGCGGCTGCCCGACAGCAGGAATTCTGCCAGGATGCTGGAGAAAGGAACTTCCAAGACAGGAGATTTCTTTTCATGGCTTTAGGGAAAACTGTGATTTATTTTTTTGATGTCCAAATGCGTGACAAGTCTAACTCTACGAATGCCCCCTCATGCCTTCTGTGATTCTTGGAAGATGGACTTCATGTTCAGGCAAATCATGTTCCAGTTTTCCCTTATCCTTGAAATATCATTAGAGACACTATCAGAAGACAGAAAAATGAAGATTTGGTGGGAACTGCCTTATTGCTGGGCTGTGTCCATGGCTTTATCACACACCTACATATACAAGGCTGTTTTTAACAAAATGACTACACATGGCATGTGCTTTGTGGGGGGGGAACCTATCGTGTGTTTTTATGATTAGATTTTAGCTAAACAAAGTACAGTGCTGTTAAACGCTGTCCCTCTCCCTTTTCTGGCCATTTCCCATCATCCCCCACCCCCCTACTCCCTCCCACCTGTCACTCATCCCCATCGTCACTCACTGTCAGGAAGGGCAGCCTCCGAAGAACCATTTCAGCTCAGCCCGACATCGCCAGAGACTAGTGGACCCTGCAGCTTCAAAAGTGAGTGTGTCCCGCGCCCGTCGGCGGGGGTGCATGGCCACGCGGTCCCTCTGCGGAAAATGGGGATGCGGCTTTATTGACGTTCATGTCTGTGGAGGCCTCAAATGAGGCCGAGTCTTCTCTGTTAACTCAAGACCATCCACTCCAGTGGAGTTCTGGTAAATATGTATCAACCGGCTCTGAAAACAAAGGAAACCCTGCTAGTGGTCACCTTTGCTGGTTTCTGTGGTGTAAGGACTCCACCAGGGCTGACTTCAAGGAGCAGTGGGAGGACACTGAATCGGAGCTGGGAAGAGATGCTCAGCAGAGCGCTATTCACACTTCCCCCATAGATACAGCTGATGTCAACTCCAGTGAAATGTAGCAAAATAACTAAATGAATACATTTTGACTATTACTTTTGATTGCAACATAATGTATTTAATTGTAAGTGTAGGTATTTTTAATCAAGAATAATGACTGTGTTTAACAACTGGCTTGCAAAAATACCCCCAAGGTTTACCGAGCTGGGGTGGGTCGGCTCCCGGGCAGCTGTGGTGTGCATTACCTATCCATTACGTATTTGTTGAGAATAGTCTTAAGCCAGTTTGGTCACATCCACACTTTCATTCTGTTTGACAAGCAGCAATAGCCACAGAAAGGTTTGGGGCAAGGTTCTGCTCCATGCGGACTTTTATGAAGCAAACATTTGTTAGCAAACAGGCACAAAGCATCCCTGCAGCCTGTCCCTAAACTCCCTGACATCCCTGCTCTCTGGCCTTGGAAGTGCTCTAGTCCAGCGGTCGCCAACCGGTGGTCCGTGGACCACTGGTGGTCCGTGAGGTCCGAAAGGTTGGCGACTGCTGCCGTCTAGTCAGACCTTTTGGGAAAGTTCCCCTCCAGGTGGATCACCTGGCAACTCTCAAAGGCAGGGCTCTCACCGGTAAAGTGAGTGCGTCACGCGGCAGCTCTCCTCTGACCCAAGGACCTTTGGACCGTGAGTGCCCGTCCACATTACAGACCTCCCTAGAACCATAGGCCCTTCTTCATTCAAGGGTGAAGAATGTCTCTAAAGTGATTTTGTCAGTTCGCTTACCTTAAATACCACTCGTTTCAACAGTGAAAGCCTGTTTTCAATATCCATCATGCTGACTATTAAGCCACAGATTTTGATTTCAGCAAAGAAAATTCATTTCAGTATGCCAGTTACCAGCCGTGGGCAAACTATGGCCCGCGGGCCGGATCCGGCCCGTTTGAAATGAAAAAAACTAAAAAAAAAAAAAAAAAGACTGTGCCCTTTTATGTAATGATGTTTACTTTGAATTTATATTAGTTCACACAAACACTCCATCCATGCTTTTGTTCCGGCCCTCCGGTCCAGTTTAAGAACCCATTGTGGCCCTCGAGTCAAAAAGTTTGCCCACCCCTGAGTTAGACTCTCTGGCGTTGACTGAGAGATAGCTTCATCTGAGGTAAGACTGGTTGACTCCCCTAGGGGAATAAATTCTGATTGAGCCCCCTGACTGTGTATAGAATATCCTTTTAACTAATACATAGTGCAGTTGACCCTTGAACAATGCAAGGGTTAGGGGCACTGACCCCATTCCCTCCAGTCAAAAATCCATATATAACTTCTGACTCTGCAGAACTTAACTACAAATAGCCTACTATTGACTGGAATCCTTATTCATAACATAAACAGTTTATTAACACGTGTTTTGCATGTTGTATGTACTAAATACTATATATTACAATAAAGTAATATAGAGAAAAGAAAATGTTATTAAAATCATAAGGAAGAGAAAATATATTTATGGTATTTATTGAAAAAAATCTACAAAAAAGTGGACCCACACAGTTTAAACCCCTGTTGTCCAAGGGTCAAATGCATCCTATTCCCTGTGCTGAGTACTTGAAAATGGACTCCAGACATCATAGCCCCTTGTTACACTTCGTTAGTGCCGAGGCTGTCTCTCCTCCACGCCCTAAGCTCACTCACTTGGGCTCAGGATCCTTGTGACGAAGTCATGGGTGTTTTGTTGGTATGTGAGGGGCAAAAAGGAACGAACCAACTTTGAATAGGTCAGATGGTATCATCATGTAAGATGTGAACTTGGCCAGGGGAGAGCATGGCTCAGAGCGCAGCAGGTCCCTATGGGGCCCCACCTAAGAGTTCAGCCAGTGCAGCACTAACACGTGATGTGACGTAGCTCATCCCCGGTCCTCCCCAGCAGGCACCTCTTGGTCAGTGCTGTCATAAGGGCTGCACTCAGCATATGCCTTTGCTCCTCCTTTCTCTTTTTTCTGTATTCATTCCATTCTGCCTTGGCATTTTCAGAACCGTGCCACACCATGCAAAGTGCTATATATTACACTGTAAGTCAGCTCGTTTCCTCCTGTTGCTGGTGAGAGTCTTTTTGTTGTCCCGGTTTGTTGTGACTGAGAATCATGGCTTCTTTTCTTAGACAGAAACTCTAAGAGGAACTCATTAAACTGCTATAAAGATGTCCGGTGCCTTAATGTGCTGTGTAAATAGGTTCAGCCATGTTACCAAATAAAATTTAAAGGTCAGAGTCTTTGCTCCCCAAAATAGTGCAGTCGTAGAAATTTGAGAAGGGCCTAAAAATCTTTTCTCCATTAAGAAGTGACGGGGAAGCCACGGTTTGCTAGGCGGATGTGTTACCTGGACAGTAAATATAGCAAATGGAAATGTGCACGTGTGTCACCAGTGACCTTTCCATCTAAGCACATTGGTTTGGAATTTGCACTATATTATTTTCAACTCAATAACCTGAATTGTAGCAAATTGTAACTCTTGCAAATTACAGGCACCCATGTTCTGGGGGTCTGTGACACGTTATGGCAGACCAGCTACCAAATCTTTTGAGAACATTGATTTCATTGTGAGTCCGCCTCACATAATCTTGAAAGAAATGTGAGCAAGTAGACACATTTAGTTTCCCAGCAGCCACAGGGAGGGATGGAAAAAAATACACTCAATTGGGCTGGACATGGGGCTTTGTCATAAACCAGCTCTGGCCTTGCGGAGCCACATTACACTGAGCCTCCATTGCTCTAGGTTTTCTCGCCCCTAAAATGAGGAGAGTTTATGAAATGTTCTCTTAATTAAATTATGGAATTATTTTTCTTTTCCATCAAAGCTATTTATAGCTAGCTACTTTACCATTTAATCTGAGATTTTTGAATGGTATTTCTCAATCCTAAAATCCTTCTACAAATGGCATCGTTTGTCATTACTTGCAAAGCACGATTATTAAGCAGTCTTCTATCAGCATCTTCAGTGGAAGTTAATTGTTTAAAAATATGTTTTTATTTATTTTTTTTACGAGAGAGGAAGGGAGAGAGATAGAAAGAAACACCTATGAGACAGCTACACCAATCGGCTGTCTCCTGCACGCCTCCTACTGGGGATTGAGCCCACAACCTCGGACTTCTTGGTACATGGGAAGATGCTCAATTGTGGAGCCACACCAGCCAGGCAGAAGTTAATTTTTAAAACAGAATGACTTTAAAGCTATGGTGAAAATATATAAACCAGAAATAAGGGGCTTGTTTGCTCAAGGAGTAGCTTTTTTTTTTCACCCTGAATTTTTTCCTTTAGTCTCAGAAAGCCTTTTGTGCTTTCTGAGTATAGGAAAGCAAGCTTTTAAAACTGTTTTATTTGAATAAGAGTAAAGGGTTAGGGGGAAATGAAAGGTACCTAATGTACATCTAATTGCCTATGCTTGTCCACTGGGAATTTTTAAAGTGTCTTTCACTTTCAAACTATGCTTACCTGTCTATGCTCCAGTATGAACGCTGTAACATAGCAAATGAACAAAGAATGAAGCAAAACAGGCAATAGAAATAACAGTTCAAAGACCACAGAGCAGTTATTTGTGAAGCTGGTAAAGGCCTCTGTTAAATAAAAATCAATTTGATATGGGCGCATCAAGGACACGATCTGGGGAGACAGGAGGTGGGCAGAAAAGGACCTGGGTGTACAAAGGATTAGTTTTCAAATCTCCTGACATTTCAGCACAAAAGGATGATGATGATGAGCTGTCATTTTCCATTGGAAGCTTTGCTGATCCAGAAAAAAATAGGTTCATAAAGATTGCATTGAAATTTTGAGCATGTGAGAGTAAATAGTGGTAGGCAGAGCATCTAATAAATTTCAAACCCAGAAAGTGTTGTAACATTCTATTCTTGTTTAAAAAGGCAAACCAAACTACCCACGTGCACAGATAATCCAACTACCAAAAACCTGCGTATAATTCTAAAACACACTGTTTCAGTCTGCTGGAGGGCTTGAAAAATCCTTTCTACTAATTCTCAGTGATTTCTTTATCTTTTACTAATGAGAACAAGGTTTATAAAACCCGGCCTCCCCTGCTGGGAATATAAGCCCAGAGCTATCTCAGAGCAGATGGTTTTCTTTTCTCACTGCCATAAACCTTTTAGGATTGATCCTTTTTTCATTTTTACCTGTCTGAGGAGTAAATGTCTTTGAGACCTTAGAAACCCAGTGTTCAGAGGGGACAAGAAGCTGCATTGACCTGAGTTCATAGTTGCAAAGATGATGGAGAATAAAGGCAATGAAATCCTGGAATTGTGTTTCTGTCTGTAATAGCAAAAGAAAATAGGTTGATTTTTAAGCATGAAGGGGATAGGCTTTAAAATAACTACATTTTTGAGCCTTATTATGCAGTGAGTTTCTGGATGGTAATTAACACCTTCCTAGTCCCAGGAATTTCAAGTGTTAAAGAATAATTTCTTCCATTTTGGAGGATGTACTGCTTGTTACTATATTTAAAGATGTAGAAAGATGGGGAAGGGGTTGGGAAGACTGGTTGCCATAATTATTCTGGGAGTATTTAAGTCACTTAGATGTTGTACTATGTAAACTTTTTTTTTTACAAAGACTTCTAGGGGGCGATCCATCTCTATTAGAAAATTTTGAAGCTGCTTACAGTTTTTGTTTGTTTTTACATCAGCCATCTATCTACCAATTACCTTTGGTCCCAGTGAAAATGGGCATGAATCTCCTATCTGAGACTTATTAGGTGTGACTTTGTGCCAATTACTTACTCACCCTGAGAAAGCCTCAGTTTCCTCATCTGAAAAATGGGGAAGAAAAAAATAATATCTATCTCATCAGATTGTTTTGAGGAATAAATGAGATAATGCATGAATAGTTTCTACTGCTCAGCCAGGCAGTTAACGAGTACCAAATTGTAGCTATCCTTTAAGTTGTTATTGCTTTCATCATGGTTATTAGGTTATCATTATTCAAATTTCCCAGGGTATTTTTTTATTCATTTTGTAAGTTAAGAGGTCAGGACCAGATGATCTTTGAGATAGAATGTCTGCATTGTTGCATGTCTGTACAGTTCCATTTGTTTTTGATTGTCTAACGCGCATTCAGCCATGGTTTAGGCACAGAGGAATATAACTTGCAGGATTTGGTTCTTACCTTCAGGAATGTGATAATTAGCAGAGAAATAAAGCAGAGACGATAGGAAATTGTATGGTAACAATATTGTATGGTTACAGTGTTGATTTGGAACTGAGGGAGATCTGTGAGTGGCTGTGGGGAAAGGCTTCCTGGAGCTGCCAGGTTTCCATCTGGGCCGAAAACAGGGCTAGACTTTCTAAGCAGCGTGAGTGTGGGCAGGAACATTATAGAATGTGTGTGGCAAAGTTATCTGCAGAATCAGAATGGAGGGAACATGACTTGATGTGGATATGGAAGGTAAGCTTGTGTCATGCACCGCCCCCTAATGGTGGAACCTGTGTGTGCCTGGAGATCATGCAGGCCTGCTTCCTAACTCCGTATCCTAGCTCTGTGCGGAGGGAAGGTCTCCTGTGTCTTCATCAGTACAGTGGGCGGATGACACTATCTACCTCATTAAGAATGTTGTTATAATTAAATGGCCTGGTGCAGCCATCCCACAGAGTAATGGCTTTAAGAAGCAATAAAATGGCAGGACTTAAGTTAAATTAGGCGTAGTCTGCTCTATGACCCAGCAGTCCCCAACCGAAAGGTGGCCTCTGTCCAAGGAGACAGCTTGTTCTTGCAGCATTGTTGTGTCAGAAAGTTTGGGGATGCTGTGGGCGTAGACAGTTGAGAGAGTGATGGGGAAAATAGGGTGGTTACTGTCACATAACACCCAGCAATTAGAAGCAACAACCTGAAGGACACACAGCAATATGGATGAAGCCTGAAACACTGTTGCTGTGTGAAAACAAGTAAAAAAAAAAAAAAGAATTCTCTGGTACCATACCTTAATGTCAATGAAAAATACATGGCCAGCATGCAATTTACCTTTTCTAGGAGCTCATACAAAGAGCTGGATATCCATGAGGCACATTTAGAAAGGTTGCTTGGAAGCAGAGAAAGGTTATAGGAGTGGAAAAGTATATAAGTAAGTAAACTAATGGGTGATGATAATGTACAGAGAGGCACAGACAACTTATGAAGGGAAGCAGAAAAGCTTTCAATGAGTTTAAGGCAACTTCCTGTTATCAATAGATAAAGCAGATTGAGCTTTAGGCTTGTGACAGACAAAAGTAAATAAGTAGATAAACACCTACCTGGTTTGATTGTAAGAAACACCTTGCCATGGCAGATGGATGACATTTTCATTTCTCCTCTAGTCATTCTTTAACTCTTCTGGACAACTACCTTTGTTGTTCAATAGCTCCTACAGGCCACATGTGCCTGTGAGCAGAACAAAGCTATGACAGTGCGCTTCACACTACAAGGATAATGTTTTCCCACATGTCAAATGGCCAGTTCCCTTCTTCATGTCCAAGAAGTCTCATGTTGCAATTTTTGGGCTACACCTTCAGTGTGATCTGGCAAACTTATGCACAGTTCACTGCCTTTGGCAAGACAGCACAGAGAGGTTAAATAACTTGCACAAGGTCCCAGAGACAGTAAAAGGTGAAGCTAGAATCCAGACCCAGTTTGTCCCTGTACTGAGCCACGATGCCATGCTCCTTGCCACTATCATCTACTGTTACCGATTGGGGTTACCAGCTGGGACCTCGGTTCTTCTTGTCGATTCAGAAAAGATTTTAAGGTCAACAAAAATGAAAGTAAAGCAAAGCGGGATTTACTGAAGCTACACTCCAAGTGAGGAGCAGACCAGTTGAGACAGACAATGGCCCTGAACTCCTGGGTTATATGGTTTAATAGTTTATATGGATGGAGACTTTTATTTGCATTCAGGACGATTGACAGAAAAGAGTTATATAACTGTATTTCTTCTGCACATGCCCTTACCCATAATGCATACAGAAAAAACCATGGGGGTCGGGGGGCGCTAAACGGGGAGGTCAAAACTGCAATGCAAATTTTATTATAATTAGCCCAGGACCCTAGTAAGATCGCATTGAGGTCATGCATGTCCTTTTCCGCTGAGATTGTGCCAAGAAACAGCTGGTTCAGAACCTGCCCACCGGTGGTCTTCTGGCTGCTGGGCTGCCCATAGAGAGGGTATCTGAAGGTAATGTTGGTCTGACCCCTGTCAGGGCCCCGGGGCAGGCCCCACCCCAGCTGCTCCTGACGAACTTCCTACCTAGCGTACCGGGGATCGGCCTCTGTCCCACGGATGTCCTGTGCAGTGCAGGGTTTTCCAGGCTCAGAAGGAAGGCGCCCACTATGCCCAAGGTGAAGCCCTTTCAGCCTCAAATGCAGAGACGTCCTTGGACCCAGGTATGACTCTCATGCCACTGACTCCACATCACTGTGGACCTACGTCCTGTTGCCAAGCTGTCTGAAAAGTGTCTATTCTCCTTAATGTTTCTACATGTGTCCATCCCAATTTACAAGACTTCTTGTCTCTTTTGGCTTTACCAGAACTCCAGATCCCAAGCAGTTCAATCGAAAAATGAACAGAGAACACCCCCAATTTTTTTCAGCCTATTATCGCTCAGACACATACAAGTAATTTTCAGGGACGTGGACTCTAATTTATTTCCCATGATGCTATCTGTAAAGTCTGATATCAACACAGTATGAAAACATTCAAAATTACAGGGCTGAGACGTGTCCTTTTGGAGTTCAGTTCAATAACCAGAGGGTCCTAGAGCAAATGAAGCCTGGAACATTGCTGGAGGCAAAAATGGCAAAACCAAAGCTGTCCTACTTTGGACACATCAGGAGAAGGCAGGGTTCCTAGGAAAACACAGCAGTGCAGGGAAAACAGAAGGCAGCAGGGAAAGAGGAGATCATGGGAGATGGTTGACTCCATAAAAGAGCTATAGGCCTGCGTCTACAGGAGCTTGAAGACAGGATGTTGTGGGCGTCACTTGTTCATAGGATTGCCAGGAGTTGGACTGACTCAATGGCATGTAACAATAAGCACAGACCTCAGTACACACATCCATTTGGTGGCCAGGCACTGTGGGATTTAGTGCTTAGAGTTAAAGATGAGTATAGCAGGCTCCCTAATGTCTTTATAAACATCTTTTTATTGAGTTATAACATATACACAGATACTGTCCTACAGACCTGAGACACAAATTGTTCTTTCTGTAAGAGTAACACATATTTAAACAGTGCAGATACCAATGTGTTTTCACACACTGACTATACCCATGTAACTCAGCGATAAAAAATAATAAAAGGACAGCATTAGCAGCACCCAAAGACCCCTTCATGATCCTTCTAGCAATATTTAGAAGGTTTTAAATTTCTATTGTTTGTCTTCAAAGTCTTATGTCTTTCCTGATACTGCTTTCCAACATCCTGATTTATTATTCAGTAAAATGATATTTGTTTTGTTTCCCTTTGTTTTTAAGAAAAGGGTGTAATTTGGCTTTAAAATACTGGTAAGATAAAGAACAAGTGTAAAGATCACAGTCATTATGGCTTTTAATATTTCAGTTGCTGAAATTTCTATTTTAAGTTCATTTGAATGTTGTGACCTAAACCATTAAGGAGAAAAAACTAGTTTGGCCTGTTTCTCTTTCCTAACAGATTTTGCAGCAGTTTTCTTCCCAGCACCCCCTTTTCCCCAGCTAGTCAAGATTAATTTGCATAGGTGACTTGGTACAGCCCCACCCCTGTTGTCCTTATGTGGATTACTTTTTCCCAAGGACTTTGAAAAGCTGGTGAGTTACATTTGTTGACTTTTCTCAGTCATCAGAGTTGTGCTTGCCAAAGACTTGTGTAACAAGCAATTGGCCAAGATGAGATTAGCAATTTATTTGGAGGAAGGGTATAGGAAATCTTTTAAATTTAGAGGTGAAAAGATCACAGACTGGGTTAAGTACAGGTTACCCAATTTGGCTCTAGATTTATGAAGAATTACGGAAATCATCCCTTTGCCTTCAAGGACTTCTGTGTCCTGTTTGCCCGTATATCCCTCTACCCCTCAGGCAAAAAGAAAAAAAAATCAAAACATAACCAGCAACTCTAAAAAAGTAATTGAGACTTTTAGCCAGGCAGGTGTTATCTTGCCTGGGGATTCTGTAGCTTCTAATAAGGATTTGGAAGGATTTTGTTCCCAACAGCACATGAGGAGAGCAGCCTGATCAGCTCAGACACATTTGTTGGCCATGCTCAGAGACCATGGTGCTTTCTGTAACTGGCTTGAGTATCTTGCTAACTCCATAGCTTGTTTTAACATAGTTTTCACAGTAATTTTTAAAAAATATATATATTTTTATTGATTATAGAGGGAGGAAGGGAGAGAGATAGGTGGAAACATTGATGAGAGGGAAACATCGATTGGCTGCCTCCTGCACGCCCCTACTGGGGATTGAACCCGCACTGGGCATGTGCCCTGACTGGGAATCAAACTGGTGACCCCTTGTTTCATGGGTTGGTGCTCACTGATCCACACCAGTAGGGCTCTTGTTAATTTTTTGTAGGTGCTCTCCTCCCATTACTTCATACACATTTACCCACTTCCTGCCTGAAAAGAGGTTTGCTTATGATGTGCCCAAGGATGTTTTCTTGCTGTTTATTCTGCTCAGGATACACTGAGCCTCATGCATATGTGGGTTGATGCCCTTCTTTACTTTTTGGGAAATCCTTGACTATTATCTTCTCAGCTATATCTTCTACCTCATTTTCTCTCCTCTCCTTCTGGGACTCCACTTATACCTGCATTAGGCAGTTTGATGTTATCCTACATGTCTTAGGCATTCTTTTTGTTTTGTTTTTATTGTTAGCTTTATTCTTTGGTGATTTGTTTTGATAACTTCTATCATTTTAACTTAAACTTTGCTCAGTCAGCTGCTAAGTCCCTTTCATTCTGGTATCTTTCAGTCCAGTATTCCCCTTTTGTTCTTTACTATAATTAAAGTTTCAACCTCTCCACTGAAATTTCCCATGTCGTCACTCATGTCATCATATGTGTTTGCCACTGTATCATTTAGCATAATTATTTTTGAGTCTTTGATGATGATGATGCTATCTCTGCATCTGCGTGTATTGCCTGTTTCTTTTCTTGTCCATAAGTCATAAAGAATACTTAGACCCAGCTCAAGTAGAGAGCAGCATGACTCAGCACCTCATTCAGGTAGAAAACAGCATGACTCAGCACCCCATTCAGGTAGAGAGCAGCATGACTCAGCACCTCATTCAGGTAGAGAGCAGCATGACTCAGCACCCTATTCAAGTGGTGTCACAGCGGGGAGATACCCCTTTTTCTGGTGCTATTATTTACCTCAATTTCTACTGGGCTTCTATTCAAAATGTTTGGCTTGTACTCAAAATTATAGACACATGAAGAAGCAAAGTCTCCTATTTCTGGACTTCCCCTTTCACTTAGGATGTAGACACCATTACCATTACCTTAACAATAAAAACAAGCCGGGTAAGCTATATAATCATAGTTTGAAAAATCATTTCAAAAGCTAAGGTCATTAGTACACCTAGAAAAGGTAAATTACAGCAAGTGATATACTCTTGAAAGGAAGAAAGAGGCCCACAGCCAGCTTTCTACCTGGTGGAGTGGCAGGAAGAGGGGGAACTGGCCATGGAGGGTTGGGAGGAGCCAGACAAACCAGTAACATGCTTTCATTTCTTGCTTTCCTTCTTATCTCCATTCATGTTGTTGAGAGAAGTGGTCCTTTGTGCTTGTCTGCATCCTTAGTGGAAGCAGAAGTCTCAGAAATAGGAAATTTGTCCAAGGAGATCAGGAAGTTTGCCAATAGGGAAAAGAGAACAAAGATAAGCCTTGGCCATTGATAAATAGGGACCCAGCTTTGTTATTCTGCCAGTTATAAACACATGGGCATGGTAACAGCCCTTACTTCCTGGGGTTATCTTTCTAATGAATGACAGGCCTGTGGCATGCTAGTCATGTGCTTATATGCTTTGTGTTCATTTCTTTGTAGATTGAATCACTGGGGTGCACAGGAATTTGTTGGTAGTCCTCATTTTCAGTGTTCTCTTGGATTTGTTTTGCAGTGCAAGGTATGCTGGGGCTACCTGATTGAATTACAGTGTAGGGTGCCTACCTCTTTCATCAAAGTGCAATACAAGACTGTGAAATTCAAAGTTACTAAGGGCAGTCACTGGTGAAGTGCATGGAAATAGTTTGCTGTTCGCTTTTTTTGTGGTCATCGTATCATTGTACTAAAATAAAGATTTAGTTAAACCTACATCTCTCTCTCAAAGCATCTTTTGTGTGTGTGCCTAAGGGGTAATCCATGGTCCCATTCATTGGGGGAATACTGCATATCGTGCCTGTTGCTCTTGTTAAACAAAATGCTAATAATGCCCCACTGACATGGCTCAGTGGTTGAGTGTCAACCTATGAACCAGGAGGTCACAGTTAGATTCCAAGTCAGGGCACATACCCAGGTTGTGGTCTCAATCCCCAGTAAGGGGCATGCAGGAGGCAGCCGATCAATGATTCTCTCTCATCATTGATGTTTCTATCTCTCTTTCCCTCTCCCTTCCTCTCTGAAATCAATAAAATAAATATATTTTTTTAAAATGCTAATAATTGTAAAAATCTCAGAGAAATCTTACACTAAGTAAGTTTTCTGAGCTCTATTTAACTAGGTGTTTCTGAATCTTTGAATACAAAACATTTTCCCAGGAACTTGAAGTTTTTCCTGTCAAGTAATAACCATTGACAAAGTTCTTTAGGAAATGTGGAGTTAAGTGGACCCTGTTGCTCTTTATTTCAGGGGAGATGAATAATTCATCCTGGCTGCCATTCGGAAACCTAGGAAACATCTTCCCCACTGCTTTCCGATAAGGAAGCTTGAATTTTTGGAGGAAGAAAGAGCTCTAACCCATCAGGTTACAGTATTCTTGCCTCGGGTCTCCTACTTAGAACAGCGTAATGTTAGAGTGCGATGCCGTTGTAGGTGTACACCAGTCTTGGCTGCCTAACTCGTCCGAGGACTATCCTGGTTTGCTAGCCCCGGAAAATAAGCCAGGTCAGCTGTCATTTCCCTGCAAATGAAAAAGGACAGCTCGCTGCCTGGACTGCGGTCGGAAGGAAAGGTCAATCAATACATTACCTTTCCTCCGTGTGTTCCTTGCCTGCTGGCTGAGTTGTGCCTTCTCACTAGTGGTGGTAATCTCTTCTGCTAAATTTTGTTTTAACCTTGCAAATAGGTTAAAGGAAGGACACGGTTAATAACGTCTTCTCTCATATACCTCTGAGCATATATTGGGGCAGAACCTTGCTGCCCCCCCGCCCCCCCCCCCGCCCCGCCCAGCCATGCATACTCCTGCTTGGATGGGGAGTTATGCAAGTAGCTGGCTTTATTTATTATGGGACTTTCTCCTAGAGCTCTGTCATGCTCTCACACAGAATGCAAACATTTTTGTGATTTTTTTTTTGACAGTAGCTGGGATCTGTGTGGAATAGGGTTGTTTGTGTTTTTTTTAAACATTTCTCAGTCAATATGTTTACTGGACTTCGCCAGCCATGCAGTGTGATACGGTGCATCACCAATACTTGAATAGTCTGCAACAGGAGGTCAGAATGGGGCATAGATTTTCTAACACAGCATGTTAGATGAAATGATTTTGTGTACTTTGAAGTGGAAAATTCAATCAGAATTTTCCACACTTTTTAGTTAAAGCAACACTGTTATTTATTGATGAAAGGTGGACTGAGAAAAAATACAGAATGCAAACACAGTAGACAACACATCTAGCATTATTCCTGGTCATAGAAAGAAATACTTTCTCTCATATAAATATAATGAAAGCTACACAAGAGAAAAAGGGTCTGCTTAAAGTACATACTATAGCATGCTGGGAACATATGCCAACTTGGTTAGCATGTGTGTAGGTAAAAATGGAATCTGACTTTTTAAGAGGTTTGTTTATCATTGAGATGGACACCATGCTTAATAAAAGGCAATTACAACTGCCCAGGTCAGCTATTTTGGCTTAGTTTTAAAGTAGCAGTGCTCATTTAAAAAGCACCTGAACGTATCAGTAAGAAACTCCAGGATAGATTCCCTAAGCTTTCATTCAAGTAGGCTTAGAGAATATTTAAACATATTATTAGTTTTCATCTGTCTTTTGGTGCACGGGAGATACATCAGCATAACTGCCTATTATGTAGATGAACACTTTATACTTTCAAATTGTAAAACTTCAGGGTTGCAATGTCAGATTTGTGCATGAATATTTAAGATAGAATAATAACCTAATATTAGTGTGCTCAATGTGTACCAGTCACTTTTCTAGACACTTTATGTGTATTATTTAATCCACATCAAAACTGTGAGCTCTTCCTATCTATAATTTCCCGTGAGGGTAAGTAATTTGCTCAGGGCCATACTCCTAAGCCAGTCTCCTTCTGGGCCACTGTGCTTGGTGGCCTCCTTGTGGCTCTGCCCCCTCAATGCATTCATTGGTGGGTCAAAGGACTCCATGGGTTAGCAACTTAATTCAGTTAGCTAGCGTATAGCACATTGGACTTTTATATTTAGATGAAAGAGACATATACCTCTTATATGTAGAATCTAAAATAATTGAACTTAAAAAAAACAACACAGAGGAATGGTGGTCTCCAGGAGTGAGTTTGGGGACTGGGAGAGGTGTTGTTTAAGGGAACATACTTGTAACTAGTAGATAAATAAGTCCTGGAAATCGAATTCACAGCACAGTGATTATAGATCCCAAACCTGTATTATAAACATTAAGCTTGCTAAGAGACTAGATCTTAATTGTCCCCACTATTGGAGGAAATGATAATTATGTGACACAATAGAAGTGTTACTTAATGCTATAGTGGCAGTCATATTGCAATATAAATGAGTCATATCATTATGTTGTACACCTTAAACTTGTACAATGTTATATGTCAATTATATCTCAAAAAAGACATAATTCTTTAGCAGTCTGTTTTACTTAGTTACTGTTTTTATTCTGATTGATATATAATTCAATTCAGTGTAATTCCATTTATCTTTTCAAACTAGCATTTAAAGCAACAGAACCATTTAAAAGTGTTAGCGAAAATTCATCAGCTTGTCTAGAGTGTGGCTTTGAAAGGCTGCCTATGACTGTATTCTTCAATGTTCTGAAGTTGATTTCCCCTCTTTGTTCATACTATTTTATAGTAGTGTCAGGTCTTACTTTCTTTTTTTTACTTATATTCTACAGGCAGTGAGTCCAGACTCAACTATCAATTCCAGGTTTCCAAGGTAATCCAGTGTAATTCAGTGTGAGGACACACAGCTTCTGTGAAACACAGTAATCATGTCAGCACAATAAGGCCCAGTGTGCCTTTTATTTTTCAAAGGAAGAACCTAAAACCAAAGTGGAAGCCACCTAAGTTCGCCCCTGAATTACAGGAGGAAGCATTCACATATTTTAAGGGGGAAATCTTCCTGCTTGTTAACGTATTTTTTTAGTTAACAAAATAAGAGGCCATCTTATCAAAAAGTTCTTAGGTCTCAAATGTAAATGTCCACCCTTGTTGTAGTCCTTGTGATCAGAAAACATCACCAGGGGTCATTTTGACTTTGGGAGGATTCTGTATTTGCGGTGAGAACAGAATTTAGTCTTTGGGAAGAAGCAATTAAAAAAAAATCTAAAACTTCACCCAGTTATAATATTTTCTGCTAATTAACAGCCACAAATATGATGCCATTAAACTCGAAGTCTCTTTGGTTAACTTCAAAGTTATTAACACACACGGTGCAGCTCTCCCAAATCTCTTTTGGAAAAAGGAACAACACCGGCAGATCTATAATCAATGCTTCCAGGGCTTTTGTTTCTCAAAGAACCTAATCCTAATTTAAGGAGCGTTTGGTCATTTTCTTTGGGTAACCAGCCCTGCTCATGCTGAGAGCTGATGGCACCAGGGTTGTCTTGGTGCCCTGGTGTGCCCTGGGAGACACTGCTCCGAAGCTGACTTGCCCAGCTCATTACTAACTATTTTGGGAGAGTATCAGAAATGTCTTTAGCTGCAAATAACAAAACATTCAACGAATAGCAACTTAAATAACTAAGGATTTATTATTTGCCACTTAAAAATTTCTGTTGGTTGAGTGTCCAGGGTGGTGTGGAATGGAAACACTGTCATCAAGGCTACTTTGGTCTTTGCTCGGCTGTCCTTAAGGTGAGGCCTCTGACCTTGAGCAAATCACAGCCCAATTTGTCCAAGATTCAGTTTCTGCAGCAGAAAAAAAGATGGTGGTCAGCCTTCCTGTAATTGCAGGGTCGGGGAAAGGCTGAAATACGTCCTGTGGGAGAAAATGTGTACACAGTGCCTGGGGCTTCCTAGAGCAAGGCTGATTTTTGACGCTGTGGCAGCAGCAAGGGCAGCACCTGTTTCCGCAGTGGTGATGCAGGGAAGGGGTGAAGTAGAGAGTGGGGGAGCCTATCTACCCTGGGTTCTTCAGTCTTGGTGTTGCCAGTGCCAGCCAGCGTATGTTCAGCTGATGTTACTTCAAATAGAACATTGGAAGAAATACTTTATAAAAAGTCAGATACCTTACCCTTTCACAAATAGAACCCATTATTACTAAGTAAAATATATCCTGTAGAAGCCAATTGTTTATTTTATTCTGTGACCTCTTTACAATAAATTTCACTACCATTAACGGCTTAAGTCACATTATTGATTATTTGAATATGTGTGCCATTAATCATCCATCGCCCTCTCATACATTTTATTATGTACATTTTAAGTGTCGTCTTTTGCATTTAGATGGAGAAGAATGGTCAGGCAAAAGCAGACGTGTGGGTATTAGCTTCATACAGCACTTCAAGAGCTCCCTAGAGCTGATTTGCCTGTAAATTTCTGTGCTAAAATGGGCTTTCAGAATAGTGACTGCTGAACTACGAGGTGTCCTTAGTAAATAAAAATGATTAATCTCAGCTGAATAAATCCACTTTCACTGATCAGATAGTCTCATCCAATTCTCCTCCCCAGCTCTATAAAAAGCCTTTTTCTTTTTTGTATTAAGGTTGTCTGTAATTTTAATGGGACCTTTGAATTATCTGATTTTTAAAAATTGGTTCATAAAAGGATATTGATTTTTTAAATTGGGGTGATTGAAATATTGTTTATGGGCAAACTGGTTTTCATTGAAACCACTGTCAAGAAAACTCATGTAAACCTGCATTAAGATACACTTAAAAGTGATTACAACTTTTTCTTTTTAAACTCTTAATGCTGGACTCTGGATTGCACAGTGATGTCGGTGTGGAAATACGAGGGAACTGAAAGTTAAAAGTGAAAATCGGTTGAGTAGGGTTCTTTCTAGTTGCTTAATTTTTATTCCCAGTCATTGATGTTTACTTCTTTCCAAGGGCATTTTCCTGGGTAATGAGAAAATTCTAAACTCAAATAAGGCTTTCGAACATTGAAGAAGTTTGCTGCTGTTCTGTTGAAGAATCTTACGATTTATAGTGATCCTAAGAGGTGTCTCATATCCACTATATTAACTAGCTTTTTAGAAGCTTATGAACATTGTAGCTTTTATTGATCCTAGGGAATTGTACCCACGATAAGCAATAAAAGTCGATGGTAACTTTCTTCCCATATAGGGGTGTGCAGATCAATATTTTGAATTTACTGTAATTTGCTGGTAATGGATGGAAGGACTGAAGAAATTGCGGAGCCTTGTGTGGCACAGCTGTGTAGTGTTGCCTTGTTATCTGAGCTCACTGTAGGTCACAGGCTTTCCCAAGCAACAAGAAACACAGCTAAGTGGCAGGGCTGATACGCGTATTTATCAAGAGCCTTCACATGTCTCTTCTAAGGGAAAAAAGAAAATCACAAAACTTGTCCATGATGACCTTAATTTTATAGTCCTAAAGGACCTCTAAATGGGCACTGCCTTAAAGATGATTAAAATCCTAAGTATCCAGCATCTGTGTTTGATCTCCTTCTGCCCGAGGAATTTTCCTGCTGATGAGTAATGGTGTGTGAGTTCACCGAAGCCTCATTTGTTTTGAATCTTCCAGTTGCTTCACAGACTGTGCCCAGGTTCTGCCCTGAGAGAGGAGGGCGGGTCCTGGGCACTTGCTCTTTGATTCCACCCAACCTCTCTCTATCAGAGCCCTCGCTTGTGCTCTAGGGTGTCTCTCCTACTGTGAGAGGTATCTGGGGTGCTCTCCTGTTCAAATGTAGGCCACGAGTTTTCATGAATCTTCTCAACACCTTATGACATAAACTGTAGTAGCCTCATCTTATAATTTAGGAAACCGAGAAGTTAAGGGAAGCTTTCAAGGGCACTTTCAGCATTAGCTAAGATTAGACTATAGGTAGGTCTGAATCTAGGTTTTGTGCATGAATCACTGTGAAGTATACAATTCGCTTAAATAGGGATTTTTTTTTTTAAGTGTAATGTTTGGTTGGTCTTGTTTAGCTTCATTTGTTGTGAAGCATTGTGGCTTCCTAATGTGATCAAAACTTGTTTCCTTAATTTCAAAAATGACATACGTTCACTTGAAAGAAATAGTTCTTCTGTTCTTTGAGCACAAAATAAGCACAGAAAATACAATATGACTGTGAGGTAGAAGCTAACAACTTGGAGGAAATAAGTGCATTTCTCTTATTATGTAAGAGGCACTCAATAAACTGGGGATGTTGTTAATATACTAGAGGCCTGATGCACGAAATTCATGCAAGAGTAGGCCTTCGCAGCCCCGGCTTCGTCTGGAAGGTCTTCCGGATGGTCGTTCCGCTGTTCGGTTGATTTGCATATTGTGTTTTTATTATTATAGATGTTCTAGTTGTTATTTGGCAAACTCTGCAGGGAAACATGGAAACTTTTGACTTAGGAGGCAGATATCCCCTATAGAATACTGAGTTGGAAGGCAGTAGGTATATAAATATCTCATTCCCAAGCTTAATTTATTGACGTCCAGGGTATAACATGTTAGGAAGCATCAAAAACCACAGTAATTGACTGGAAAGGAAGCTTGTTTCGTTTGCTCATTTACTTTGGGGTTAGCTGATTATTTGACTTGTTACGCTTTTCTCCTTTAAAAGGCCTGTGTTAAAAGTAATGTATTTGCAAGGCTTTGCTCCAAGTAAAATCAGAATCTATAAAAATAATTTAAGTGTGAAATTTGCTTAGAAAGAGCTGCAAAGATCTTTTGTATCCCTCCCTCCTGAGCGTGATTGCCAGCCAGTGTGTTATCAACTATGAATGCAGCTTGGTGCCCTTCATGAGGGGAGTCCACAGTACAAATACACCAGGTCTTACTTGGTGATGAAAAGTAATTAAACTGCCCAGCACTAAGGCTGATATGGATTCAAGGACAAGCTAAGCCATTTACCCAGCTCCGTGACCTTGTGTAAGCTGCTTAACCTGCCTCCGCCTCAGTTCCCTAAAGTGGAGATAATAGTGAAGATTCAAAAAGATAATGTATGTTACTCCGCAGGAAATGTTAGGCGCTGCTGTTCAGCACACGAAGGCAGATGCATTTAGTAAAGAAAAACAGTTTCCACCATTTGTGCAAAAACTTAAAGTGGGAAAGGGGGTTGGTGTTTAACTTCCATGCAAGAAAGACCTGGAATGGCAACCTTTGCTTTTATCTTAATTTTGCAACTTGCTCTCATGTTCCTGTCCATCACTGAGCTAACTTGAGTGGTTTCTGCCATCCCCTCATTTACATTCAGATTTCCATTATTTAACTTCTGGAAGGCCCCCAGTGCGCTAGGATGTCCACTTTTCCCTAATCTCTGCATGGCGCACCTTGTCTTTAGCTCCAGAAGTTAAGCATTCCTGCTCTTCTCCTGCAGGTTCTGTGCACACGTTTGTCTCTTGAATTTGCCCCTCGCCACCCTCCCCGCTGCCTCTTTCTTTGGTCTTGGCACTTGGTCCTGAATCCTGGACAGTGGAATAAGCCCCTAATTCCTGTCCCATTTGTTCCCAGTGAGCCCTTTGGCACCCTGATGCCAGAGTGATCCCCTTGAACGTGCTGATTCGGCCATGTTTTCTCCTGTTTAAAGTGTCCCATGAGTTCCCCTTGTCCATAGGACAAAGGCAGAACCTTCCAAAAACCTTCTATGACTTGGCCCTGTCCCTGCATCCATACTCATGTCCTAGTGGTGGTTACTTTCTCCTCCTGTCCCAGCCATTCCAATCTTCCCAAGAGCTGTGTACGGTTTCACTCCACCCGACCTTGCCACATCTGTGCCCACTTCTGGGATGCCCCTCTCCTCGCCCACACCTGAGGCTGCCTAGCCAACTCCCAGACGACACTTAATAAAGCCGAGGCTCAAGTATTGTGTCACTTGGGAATATTTGAATCCCAAGGAACAGAAAACACAAGTTAAACTGCTTTAAACAATAAAGGGACTTGATTGGCTGGTGTAACTGAGAAATCCAGGTAATTAATTGGCAAGGCTAGAACCATTGTCTCAAAGATAGCACCCAACACCCAGTTTCTGTCTGTTTCTTTTATGCCACCTTTCACGTCTATCAAGTAGTGGCCATTAGATTCCTAGGGTGAATGATGCCCCTTCTTTCCTGCTAGTTCTCTTGGAAAAGGAAAGGGAGTTCTTTCCCAGGAATCCCCAGCAAACATTGTTTTGCATCTTGTTTTCCCAGACTGAATCTCCGACCATCTTTGAACCAGTTGCTTTGTCCAAGCCATGAGTGTTGCCATTAGCTTAATTTAACCTGCGCTTACTCTTGAGGTTGAGCATAATGTCAGTTCCGCCAGATTTTGTCATCTTGAATAATAGGGACCATCACTAGGCGAGAAACAGTCCTGAACCCTCCGCCCTTCGTACTACTGCGTACTTTTAAAAGACTTCTGTTCCAGGCCTTTCCACACTATACTAGTATTTTATAGCGAGGATAGTCCTTTATCAACCCAGTGCCTCTAATGTTTACCTGATGCTAAATTTTTAACACATATTTCAAATATATATGCACAAACTTTGGTTTATGACTGTGACCAATACCACATGTCTGATCTAACTAGGTATTTGTTAGTGGCCTTATCATGACATTAGGAAAGTAAAACAAGGACACACACACACCGAGTACCACAGGGACCTGGGCAGTAAATGCCTTGACGCTGCTCACTTAGATTGAGTGGTACAGACGTTATCAGCATGTGGCCCCCACGTATCGGGGCAGCCGCACTCCTTGCTCTGCCTGCAATTGCTTCGCCTGCCTGGTATTTGCAGCTCCTGTTCACAAGGTCTTGGCCACAGCACAGTCATTTCTCTCACTTTATTACCATCACATCTGATTCCAATTTGCTACCAAATTGAGTTTCCAGTCCCGAGCCTGACATTCAAGCCGTCAGGTGGATTAGCTCCTCCGGCTCCGTTAGCTTGGAAGCGTCAGGTCAGCTGACAGTGGCCTATTGAATGTCCTTGCCCCTCATCTCTGAGCCCGGGCTGCTGTCCTGCGGAGCCGCAGTGCTGGGCTGCACACCGTAACCTTTCTTCTTGTTTAGAACTCATAATTCTAGACGAACTCGAAAGACTGATTAAAAACAGAGCTGGTGTTTATCCCTTATCTTGCTGTTTCAGCGTGTGTTTTTTTTCCCCCCAGAGCAGAGCAGCCAGTGGATGGTGGAGTCATTTGGTGAAATATGATTGATCCAACTCTTTGGGATCACTCATTATGCCTTTTCCCTTTTATAGTGATCTATTTGCATATAAAGTTAAAGTGACGTCTGACATTTTCTTTCTGTTATTAATGCTAACATCTCAGGTACCCTTCCTTTTCTTTAATCTGCTGAATCCAGTAAGAGTCAACTTACTGCACAGAGTAGTGTTTCTTTATTGGACCCCTTGGCGTCTTGCTGTGCAGTGGGTCTCTAAGTCTTTTCTACAAGGAACAGTCCGGTGAACAAGTACTTCTAGGAAGGTCTCTCATTTCTTTTTAAAATCTGAATACAAAACTAACTTCTCAGGGCTTGTCAGAGCCAAAATGCACAAATAGAAAGTTACTCATTGGTTTTGCATTTCCATTGCAGTTCTGAAGGAAAACTGTCATAGTCAGAGGCTTTAGTCAGTGAAGGTATATTTACGTTTCAGAATCAGGGAGCCAAGTTCAGCAAACACTATAATTTCATGGAGCTAATCAAGGCTTAAGCAATAAAGCAAAACAAAACAGCAAAAAAAGCATTTCACCACTGACCCCTACAGACCTTGAAAGAAAGTTTGCTATTGGAAGAAGGAAAAAGATACTCTGTTCCTAAAATTGTTGATTGTTTCTTCTTGCAATTAAACAGTGATGTGATTATTATAACCCGGTATCAAAATGCATTTGCCACTTAATCAGTCCGGCATCATATCTAAAGCAGTTATCCTCCCCTTCAGCCTGCGACGCTCAGGCCATGTTCTGTGGAGCGAACTGCATTATCTGGAAGTGAGATCTCAGGCCACTGTCCGGGTAGGCATTGAAGGAGCCCATAAAAACAGGGAACAGGAAAGGTGAGTTTGAAGCTGAGGGGAAAACACTTTTCAAAAGATAATGCTTGAGCTCCTGCAAGGCAAAAACATAAATTATAGTTATGGGAATGGAAAACCATATTAGCCGAGTCTTTAGAGTTTATAGTGTGTCCTTTTTGAATTTAAATAGCCCAGTAACTCATTGCTTCCTATTCTTTAATTATTGTCATCAGGTAATCATTCTTGAGTACCCTGGATTTGAAAACTTCATTAATGGGTGGAGGTACTTGTGTCCCTTTGTGTTTATTTGTTTGCTTCTTGTTGTTTTCCCACAGCCCCTCTGTAGTTAGGTTCATAATGGTCTTAATTAGAGATAAGTGTGAGAGCACCCTTTTAATGCTAGAAAGTGCTCTATTAATTGGTGTTGATGTCTAGTTACCTTTTTAGAGGTTCATTAACCTACTTCAAATATCCTAAGTCATAATTCACATTTATTTAAAAAATAACACCAGAAAGAAGTCTTTTGATTTATTTTTAAAAATAAAGTGTGGGTATGCACAATGTTTTGGCATGAGTCTGTTTCTGTTGGGGACACATTGTCTGACTTAACTGTTCTTTTCATTTCACAAGAGTAGACCTTTGCAGCCCCGGCTGCCTCGGCCGGCCCTCACAGCCCCGTCTTCGGGCTTCATCTGGAATGTCGTCCAAACAGTCGTTCCACTGTTCGGCTGTTCAGTTGATTTGCATATTACACTTTTATTATTATAGATAATCCCGCAAGACTTTTCCTCCTTATGTCTGTTTCTTCTTTGGATAAGGCCTTTGGTTCATCAGATTTGTCTTATGCTCAATTATAGGGCCAGGTAACTCAACTCAGTATTTTACTGTCATTGCTTTGTGAGGAGTGGTGTCTCTTGCTCTGGAATTTAGGTAAACAGTGTTTGTATCTTGAACACAATAGATAAAAAGAACAATATAAGGAGGGATCCAGCATAAAATTATGACATTAAAATTTGTTATGTATAGCAAATGCCAAATTACGCATAAGGAAGGACAATGCATTTCTTGTTATCCACTTCTTGTACCAGTGGTCTGAGGAAATGTAGCTTCTCATATATATCTTTGTGTTTTTTTTCTGTTTCAGAAGGAGCTAAGTCTTCCCAGGAGAGGAAGTTTGTAAGTAGCACGATTCTGTTCCTTTTTTGGGGGGTGTTGGGGGGTGGGGGGGAGGTACAGTTTGTAAAGTGATTATTCTCTGACTTGTTAGATTTGCAGTGGCAAATGGAAAATGAATGATAATCAACCAAATTAGGAAAACCAAAAAGTGCGTTTCTTTATAAATGTTCAATATTAGTGATTTCAAGGTAACTTGAAAGTTTTCAGGTTGTTTTTCTTTTCCTTACTGGCATTGTAAACCAAAATGCATATTTATTCCTAGAAGAATCTTAATTTAAATTTTAAAATTCTATGTAAACAAGCAAAAACATTATTTGGTCTGCAGATAGTATAAATTGGTCTGAATCAAGAATTATGATCTGGAAATCTCTGATTGTTCTTTATACTATGGATTTCATGCAGAGTAAATAATGCAGTTTATATTTGAATTAAGGAAGACTTTGAATGAACTGAGCTCTCTACTGTTAGATCTAGGTCTTAATGAACTGATCCTTGTAAGGCTTTTGTATTTAAATAGCAGATTTATAACTCTTGACCTGATTTCTTCATAGTGGTTTTCAACCTTTTCTTTGCATACATCTTCCTTTTAGCCTTTAATAGCTCACACTTTTTTTTTTCTGTTTCTGAATTAGTATGTTTTCTACAAACTATTAAAGTAATGTTAATTAGCAAATTACATTCCCCATATCTGTTTAAGGGCCAAATCTCTGTTAATATTTGTGCAAGTCTCAATTCTGTTAATGTTAACATGAGTTGATGGGGGGAATATAAAGAAAATATTAAATTTCTCTACTTTAGAGTATGAATCTTTAATAAAAAATTAAAAATGATGGCCTAGATTTGTTTGGAGTCTATGCTCTGACTACTCAATAAAAGAAAGTTAGAATTACACTTAAGCCATTTAAAATCCCCTTCCTAATAAAAGTCAGTGATCAGTCAGAATAGGGGAATAAAGCACAGTACATATCTCAACAGAAATATACACTTTTTATTATTGGAGAAATTAATACTTCTAAGTGAAGCAAACCAAAAATAAGCATGTTATTTTGAATTTTCAATTAAATCCAAATATCCCCCAAAGAATTAATGATGTATGATATAGATGTTCTGGGACTTACCGTCACTCAGCATTTTCCGTGACCACCAGACAGATGCCAGTAATTACTCTTCTCATGCAAGGTTCTTTTATGACTTTGAGAAAAGAAAATACTTTTAAAAATAAATGCTACAGTGGTTTAAATACAAATCAAATGAAGAAGGGCACAAGTGTGTCTTTATTAGGTATTGATGCTTGCCAACATAATGGTACCTGATTATTAAACCTGCTACCACTTTCTCAGTTTATTTACTGCATAAATGCTTTCAGATCTCTTAGCACCTTCTCTCAGAAAGAATAGGGATTTGATCCCAGTGTGCTGTGGAATCTTCTTTCTATGGGAACAGGGAGCAGTGGCATGGTGTGCTGTATTCCTCATTGCCTCTGATTACACAGAGATGGGACTGAACCTGTCGGGGTGTGCACCTTCAGACAGCCTGCGCTCTTCCAAGGGGCTTTTGTTGTATCTGCTGCTTCTGATTTGTATGTTTTGAAAGATAATATTTAAAAAATGCATTTACATCATTAAGACACATGAATGCATCAGATTAAAAACATTATTTTAAGTAAGCTTAAAGATAATTTTATGTCTAGAATCATAGGAATATAATATTTAGATATATATTAAGTTTTTATAAATAAAAGACAGAAAATAGGCTTTTAAAATTACAAATCCTATATAATAAAAGCCTAATTGCAAATAGACCAAACGGCAGAATGACCAGTCGCTATGATGCACACTGACCACCAGGGGGCAGACGCTCAATGCAGGAGCTGCCCCCTGGTGGTCAGTGCGCTCCCACAGGGGCGGAAGGGGGGAGCACCGCTCAGCCAGAAGCCAGACTCACAGCTGGCGAGTGCAGTGGCAGTGGCGGGAGCCTCTCCTGACTCCGCTGCAGGCAGGCAGTAAGAAGCAAGGGGTCCCGGACTGCAGGAGCCCCGGACTGTGAGAGGGATGTCTGACTGCCGGCAGGCGGACATCCCCCGACGGGTCCCAGACTGTAAGAGAGTGCAGGCCAATGCACGAATTTTGTGCACCAGGCCTCTAGTTTAAAAAAAGCAAACCATATTCTGTTTAAGAAAAAAGAAATTTAGATCCTCACTAGTTTATAATTTATTATCATTTTCTTAAGAACTATCTGAAGTCTGCACTGATTCATATATGACTTAAAAGGTTGCAAAGGCAATGACTCTGAACTTTTTTTTTTTTTTTATGGTGCAAAGGGCAACAGACCAGAGAAGTCAAGGGAATTAACTTTCTGGATGAGATGTTAGTAAATAATCAAGTGATCCCAGATCAATTTTCCAGAGACTTTTCCAGCCCATTACCAACTTCAAGGCCGCAGATTCCATCTCTGTTCTGGCCCCTGGGGTAGCTGGATTTGCATTCGTCCTCTTCTTCCTTTCAAAGAGGAATTTAGCCATTTGCCAAGGCTCTTAATCCCAGATTCTTCCAGCACTTTTCCTCTTTTTCAGTGGAACTGAAGTTGCCATACTCTTTGCTAGCCTTCCTCTCAGCTGCCTCTCAAAATCTATGCATCCTTTAAATAGATCATGATATAGTTATATAATGAAATACTATACAGCAGGCAGAATGAATGATCTAGAGCAGTGGTTCTCAACCTTGGCTGCACATTAGAATCACCTGGGAATCTTTTTAAAATCCTGATTTCTGGGCCTCATCCTCCGGAAATTCTGTTTCTTTGTTACTAATGTTGTGGCCCCACCCCATAACAAAGAAACAGAATTTCCGGAGGATGAGGCCCAGAAATCAGGATTTTAAAAAGACTCCCAGGTGATTCTAATGTGCAGCCAAGGTTGAGAACCACTGATCTAG
>NW_005353967.1:12126486-12145856 GCF_000412655.1 Myotis brandtii
AGAGGATGAGGCCCAGAAATCAGGATTTTAAAAGATTCCCAGGTGATTTTAATGTGCAGCCAAGGTTGAGAACCACTGCTCTAGAGTATATGTATCAATGAATGTAACTATCAAAAGTAGAATGCTGAGCAGAGTTAAAAGCACATTCGAGGTATAAGATAGTATTTTCATTGTAAAGTTTAAACATATGCAAAGCAAGATAGACTATTATTTCTGGATACAAACACCTACAGTCAAAGTCTAAAAACATTCATGGGAAGCATTTTTACAATACAGCTTACTTATCAGTGCAGGGAGTGAAAGAACTGGAATTTGAGAAAGCCCTACAGAAAGTTTCATGTGTATCATTAATGTGGTGGTGTGTTCGTGGGTGTTTGTAATCTTCCCTCTACATTTTGATATTCTTGGAGTATGTTATTTAAAATTTTCAGTAATTATATGCAGGTGGAATTCTAACTGCTTTACCCAAATACTTATGGAGACTTAAAGATAATTTGGAGAAAAATTTTGCAGATTAGAATAGCTGCTGTGGCCATACCTGTTGGTTAATGCCAAAATCCTAGGGAGAGTTATGATGATAAATTTTGGTACTTGAAGTACTTTATGGTAGACTGACTAACCTGGAGGTTGAAGGGGTAAAGCAAATGAGATGATAGCATATATAATGTACAGTGTGACATTTCACTGCAGACCTAGATTTGTTGTTTTGATTTAGTCTTTTAAGAGAAATGACTCTAACAATTCTTTGTTTTCCACAAGCTGGCCTGCAGGGTAAGGTACACAGTATAGATGTTTGTATATCGTTTCCAAGTCTGTCTCCCCTTGCTAGACTGTGAGCTTCCCAGCCCAGTGAATCACCTGCTTTTTCACTCTAGTTCAGTGATGGCGAACCTTTTGAGCTCGGCGTGTCAGCATTTTGAAAAACCCTAACTTAACTCGGGTGCCGTGTCATATATAGAAATTTTTTGATATTTGCAACTATAGTAAAACAAAGATTTATATTTTTGATATTTATTTTATATATTTAAATGCCATTTAACAAAGAAAAATCAACCAAAAAAATGAGTTCGCGTGTCACCTCTGACACGAGTGTCAATAGGTTTGCCATCACTGCTCTAGTTCTTCACAGTATCCGCTACCTGAGGGCCAGGAGCTGCAGGCTCAATCCTTCTTGATTTAAATTCAGTGTGCAGCACATAGGCCCTCCTGACGTTCTTTTGATTTTTCTCATAATGCACATCTAAACTGTCCATATTTATGAAGGTGCCAGTAGAGCTGTGGGCCTGTCTCATATTTAGAACATGGGTCCTGAAAGGATGTTTCTAAGTGGAAAAACTCTCTGGGAGGTGTTTTCAGGCAGGGAAAGTGGAAAAAGGCTAAAAGCCTAAGGTGTGAGTTAATGGATGGTTCAGGGGCAAAACAGTTGTATTCCTGGCAGCTACCCTTCATTTACAAAGGACCCCTTTGTGTTTGTTAATTGCCCAAGTCAACAGCTCTCCAAGCTGCAGAGAGCTTCACTTTTCATGGCATTCCCTGGAGAGAGGAGCAGGAATGGCTGGCCCATCCCTTGCCTCCTCCAATCTTGCTTTGTAATGGACTTTCAGATTTCCCTACACAGAGAAGGAAACTTGCTCTGTCTATTCTCAGCAAGTAAATTCTCCCTCCTACTTAAACTAGCCTTTCTTCTCTACCTTTCCATCGTGAGCACTGTTCCATGGAGCCCCACAGGGCTGGATTCATGCAACTCTCTGCAATTATCTATTTTAGTAGAAACAGTGGCTGACACCTGACCAGTTTCTTGACTGAATGGGTTTTGGCCATATCCAGTTGACAGGGGTGTCCAGTGGCAGAGACCCAGAAAGAAGCAGCCCCTAGGTGCTCAGAAGCCCTGGAAAAGTGTGTTCTGCCTGCAGAGGAATTGCTGGGAGCATTGCAGTTACTAGAATGCAGCTTAGCAATCCTTTTGGCTTAGTTCAATTTACTGCTGCAGCCACAGTACTAGTCTCTAGTAACTCTCTCTCTCTATGGAGTTGTGTTCCTTCTTCATCACCCTTCCCTTTCATCATTGTTCTGGAAGTGGCAGGGCTCTTGCAGGGCTGGCCATGGGATCAGTAGTGCAGGTGTGTACTGTTGTACTCTATTTCCAGGTCTGCAAGGACGTTCACCTCCCTCTCCACAATAAAGTCAGGGGTCTGAGACACACCTACCACAGTGCTGAACGTGCCAGGACTAGAAACCCATTCATTTGCATCTTAGTGATGTTTTCTCTTCAGTGTCTCACTGGAGTGCACGTACCTTGGGGCAGGGTGTCTCTGAGCTGCATTTAGCACAGCAGAAGACCATTCATTAAAGAATGACTACAGAGGGACAGGGTGACTGAGAGGGGAGCAGCTGTCGGGAACCTTTTTGCCACGTGTAAGTGAAGAAATGTATGAAAGGGCGAGGGACTTCTTTCAGTTCTTTCTGATTTTGTCTTTCTTGGGCAGGAGCAGGACAGGGTGTCCAAGTATGGGGTAGAAGATGGGAGTGAGCAGAAGGAGAGGGTTTTGTCACAGAGAGGATAGGACCGAAGAGGCAAAGGACCTGATTGTTCCTAGAAACTTCTGGGTGAGCTGGGCCTGCTGGACTGAGGAGATAGTTTGTCTCATATTGATGTATTGAAAGGAGTAATGGACATATATAGGTTTGTGTACTTTTTAAAAAGAAGACATTCAGGCCGATTGTGTTTCAGCCAGAATATACTGCCTGGACGGACCCTTTGGGAAAGTAGTTTGAATAAAATGAGGCTATTCCAGAATACAAGGAGAGGGAATCACCTTGGCTTTACAACTGAGTTGAGTTAGATTTATGAGATTTTCAGCAAGGTGAAGGCAACATTTCCTGAAAGAGAGGGAAAGAGCTTAATTCAAATAAAATAACATGTAAACCATATCTGGATGAGTTTAAAAATAAATTTAGTTTTCTTCATTGCACTTTCTTCTCTCCCATCCCCACAAATACTGAAGCAAGGATTTCAAAATATCTAATGTCGAAGCCAAATGGAAGTCCAATGTCGTTTTGAATGTTAGAAACCCAGAAACAAAAGAAAAACATGGAGTGTTGCATCCGAATTAGCATTTAAAGTGGCATGTTTATATAAAGAGAGCACGGTGCAATATATCCTGGGAGTAAAGAGAGGATTTCAGACTGTGAAGGAATGTCAATTGCATTTATATATTCATCGAATAGGCAGTTGGGTGTTTGTATGTTTTGGCAGCATCCCTCATCACGCCTGCGTCCGTCTTCTGTGAAGTGGGGAGGAGAGCGGACCTGGGAGATAGAAACAGTGTAGGATTGATCATCTTCCCTTTGACAATTGTAGGAAGACCTTAGCTTTGCTTCGGGGAGCTTTATCAGAATATGTGCTTTGCAAACACACTTGGGAATGCACAGCAGGATCTGTGTGTGTGTGTGTGTGTGTGTGTGTTTGGGTGGAGGCAGGGGAAGCCCGAGGCTTGTGATTCTCAAGGTGAATCCAAAATGTCATCCCAATTAAGAACTATTGTTCTTAGGAGAGCTTTAGGGTGTAACAAAGGCACGAGGGGAAGTTTTCTATTTCTTATTTACTAGAATAACTTTTTCGCACACCTGAGTCAGATGGGAATTAGGGGAAGTTTTTAGTGAGCAATCCTTTTCAGCAAGGCGTGGACAGGTCCACTGAAGCAGGCAGATGGCTGTGTTTTCTCACTGGTGCCACCTCCCAGGTCTGCTACTCCATGGGCATTTCAGGGCATGGACGTAGTAGCCACACTACCTGGGTTCCAACCATCTAGCTGTCATTGAGCCAGCCCTGTGACCTTCAGAAAGTTATTTCACCTCTATGCGTTTTTAGTATTTCCCTCTGTAAAATGGGAATACTGTTCTCTCCTGGAGTGTTTTGAAGATTGTTTATCTGTTCATATTTGTAAAGTGTTTATAACAGTGTTTGGCATGCATTATTTTATTAATAAATAAAACGTATTGCAAGTGTTTTATTAAATAAATAAAATACATTGGGAATGAAGCTTTCCCCCAATCACTTATTTTTGTCCTGTAGAGTTAGACCACAATATAGGTTGAGGAAGTTCCTTTAAAGCCAGATCATTTGAGCTGCATTTTCTGAGGGACTGTTTACAAATCTTTTGTCAGTGGAGGTGTGTTAAAGAGGTCAGTTGACCCCATATTTGTGGGAATCCACATTTACCCATGAAGGTCCACCTTGGTTACGAGTTTCCTAGGTGTCCTGTGGGGACAGGCCCACAGGTGTTCTGCTCTACATCATCAGGCTGTGAAGGAACAGGCTGTGCTAGCGGCCCCTCCTCCAGAGCAATTCATCCTTTTCCTCCTGCCCATCCTCAGCACAAAGGCAGGTCACTTCTTGACACTGTGCTTTGGGACAGATGGGCTTTGAGGAAAGTGAAGTAGGATATTATAGATGTCCATGTGGAGACTTTTAATCCTAAGATGGCAAAGCTGGAAGAAACCTTAACAGAAATCTGATGAGAATACTTCTGTTTGGTAAGTGAGGGACCAGCTCCGAGGATTCGGGATTCGCTTGTGCTCAGAGAGCTCCTTGGCTATGAGCTGGGACTAGGATTTGGGGTTCCTACCCACCAGGAACTGGAAAGCACCCTTTGCTTCTTAAGGGCAAGTCTATTTTGTTAGAAGTAAGAGAACATCCGCAAGAATGTGGCTGCATTTTGTACTGTAAGATGTGAATTTTAGCACTGACATCCACAGCGTGGACCAAATAAAGGGGGCGCTTCACAGACATGCTTGACTTCACCCGCTTGTCACGGTTTCTTTGAACATTTTACAAAGCATGGCCTCAACCTCTTCTTAAGAGTTTACTCTTAAAACTACAACCAAAGGGAAGACCTCAGAGTCTCACACCAGCACCACCAGGATGCTGTTTGCTCAGACAAATAAGAGACTTGTGACAGTCACACTGGTGGGATGTGGCGTTCCCAGCTGCAGTAACTGGCAGTCCCCAAATGGGTTCATACCTAATGAGACATTTGAGCTGGGCAGCTGTATTCTGTATTGTTCTCTGTACCCCATTGTGCTGCCTGGCCCTCTGGCTAACTGTGGGGAGGTGGGTGGTACCTGGAAGAGCTCATTGTGTCTTGGAGTTTCTCCTTACCCTCTCTGCCCTTCTGACTCCTGACAGTTCAGCTCCCTGCTCTTTGCTCTTGCTGGGAGCCCACTGTCAGACCTTACCAGCTGGGTAAAGTTATTTCAGGGTTTCCTTCTCTGCTTTCTGCACAGGGGCTTCCCTCTGGGAATTCGGGAGGGTCATTTCTTTCATCTGAATTCACATGCATTGTCTTTACCATGTTGTTCTATAAAGTCACCACTTCTGGAATGAGGTTGAGGACTTTTCCATGCAGGTGTGGGAACCTAAGACATGCACATAGCACGTGACGGAAATGCACACTCCTCTTCCCAGGGGCCTTCTGGTTCAGCTTCCCCTCCTACGTCACCCAGGTAAATTTTGACCAAAGGAATTGTAGGCAGATAACTCTGTAAGCACAATTGCAGGAGAGAAAAAATGTTTTATTAAACATATTCTCTGAATTTTATTTGCAAGTGGACATGGGTGGCATCCATTTGACCAAGCACAGAAGGATAAATTTTACTGTTTTAAGAATGAAAATCCTAAGAAGAAAATCAAATATGCATATTCTATTCAGGGAAAGATTTTTAAATACCTTTATTCTAGGAATATAAATTCTTCTTTCAAGAACTATTTGCAGATTTAGTAGATGCTTATGTGAAGGTGTTCTTACCCTGTTGGAAAATATTCACTTGGCATATGCTTTGTGCTCTTCGTTGTGCAGGGAAAATGATTTCTGACTTCCGTGGTGCCATAGAGACCAACAGGATTAACCTTACGGTGACACTAGCACTGAATGCCGGACTCTCACTAAACCCTGATTTTCCAGTGCAGTCTTTATTGTCATCGCTGGTGGTGGGACGTGCTTTTACTTAGGAGGTTAGCTTAAGACAGAGGTTATCTTTTGGATTTCTTTTTATTTTTCAAAAGCTGAGGGCGGTATTTGCTTTGAGGAGTTGGCACCTCGTGACATCCTCGTGTAGCTGCTGTGGAACAAATGGTGTTTACTGCGGGGGCAGTGGGGACCTTGGCGCTGGCAGGAGGAGAAGGGAGGGAGCGTGCTGCTCCTCTCCTCCGCTCTCCTTGGCCTCACTGCAGAGGCGCTGAACAGCATTTGCTCTGCATGGGGCACATGAGCGAGTTCACCAGGGGTTTTGTATCGCAGGGTAAAAAGCATCATGTTTAGAAGCTTAACAAATCAAGAATCAATTATCTGGGAGAATAAGCAGAAGGTTCTTTACGTGTGGGGCAAATTAGTTTAAACTGCTAAAACCAGTCCTTGTGGATTAAAGAACCACTTGGAAGCAATGGAGTATATTTTACAAATGCACTTGACATTATATACTGAAATGAAATGAATAGATCCGTGCATGGGTTCCCCGTCTTAGGGGAACAGTGGTGGCTTTCTTAGGTGGGATTCCAAGGTATTACCAATTTGTATGTAAATGCACTTGCTTCAGATAGAGTCACAGGAAAAGCTATTGTCATCAAACATCTGGTTAAAAGCATGGTACTTAATTATTATCTTTGAGGGTTCAGGCCACTTGGCTCTATTCTAATTTCTTTTCCCCCCTGAAAGCTGTTGGTTGGACGATATCTTTAAGATCGCAGTAGGATGGTGATGGCAGTGTTTGTCTTGGGAAACAGTTAAAGGGGAAATTAAAGCAAAGATAATTTAAATTGGTACTTAACTGCCCAACATGCACCTTTTATCTACTATTTAACATCGCCTAGGCTGAGTACCCAAGAATTGTGAATTCTATGTGTCATAAACCCCAACAGATTTTAAAACAACAAAACATACAAACAAAAAAGGCCATCATGAAATTCCATGTAGCATGAGCCAATTTCAGCTGTCCCAGGAGCGGCAGAACCCTGCATGGTCTAGTAGTTAATGTTCCCCAGCAGCTAACAATGCTTCCCACGCCGCACCCTTTTTTTTTAAACAGCGTTATTGAAGCATAATTGACTACAATAAACTGCACTCAAAGTACAAGTTTATAAATAGATGTATGTATATATCTGAAACTACCATCACAATCAAGGTAGTGGAGTACACACCTTCCCCAGAAGTTTCCTCTTACCAATTTATAATCGCTCCTTCCACACTCACATGCCCAGTCAGTTACTCATACTTTCCATACCTAAAGATCAGTTTTCATTTTCTAAAATTTTAAATAAATGAAAGAGTACTGTTTGCACTTTTTTTTATGGTCTGGTTTATTTTATTCAGCACAATCATTTTGAAATTATGTTTGTATTGCTAAGTAATATCCTATTAAGTGGGTACTGCATAGTTGGATTATCCATTCACTTGCTGATGGACATTTGAGTGGCTTATAGGTTTGGCCATTATAAATAAGCTACTATTCATTGGTGGATTTCCTCTCAGCCTGTGGCTTTTATTTTCAGTCTCTTTACAGCAGTGGTTCTCAACCTTGGCTGCACATTAGAATCACCTGGGAATCTTTTTAAAATCCTGATTTCTGGGCCTCATCCACCGGAAATTCTGTTTCTTTGTTACTAATGTTGTGGCCCCACCCCATAACAAAGAAACAGAATTTCTGGAGGATGAGGCCCAGAAATCACGATTTTAAAAAGATTCCCAGGTGATTCTAATGTGCAGCCAAGGTTGAGAACCACTGCTTTACAGCATCTATTGAAGAGCAAAGTTCTAAATTTTGATGAAGTCTAATTTATCTCCTGAGTTTTTCCCCCAGAAGATTTGTAGTTTTCAACTTTACATTCAGGTCTATGATTCATTCTGAGTTAATGTTGTATACAGGGTGAAGTATGGATTGAAGGCCATGTTCTTAAGTATAGTACATATTTGTTCCAACATCATTTGTGGAACAGACTGTCCTTTCTCCACTGAGTCACTTTGTACCTTGTTGAAAATAGCTGTCCATATATTTGTGTGTCTAGTTACAGACTTTCTTTTCTGTTCCATTGGCCTATTTGTCTTCATAGCAACACCACACTATTTTATTTTTATAGCCTTATAAGAACTTTAGATAGATATTGTTAGTTATTCAACTTTGTTCATTTTTTTTTCAAAGTTGTTTTGGCTAATTTAGGTTTTTAATTTTGGAATCATTTTCTACAAAAATGGTCTGTTGAGACTTTTATTGGAATTGCATTACATGTATAGATCAATTGAGGAAACTGTGAAGACTTTTCCAGTGGTATAATAACACTCTAGTCTTAGAGATAAATTAGGGAGAATCATGTGTGAGTTGATACAGTGTGGAGACACTGGGGTAAAACTGTCCCCCAATATGCGTTGTTGGAAGAGATGGGTGACCCAGCTGGGGGAGACTGAGTTGAGAAATGAGTGACTACAAATGAGCAAATACTTGGTCAGAAAAACTCCTTCAGGGAAGCCCAAGAGAAATGGTTGGATGGGTAGTTCTGGGAGCAGCGCAGGTAATGATTTCAAGCTGAAGTCAGAGGGGAATAGCCACATTTCTTCTGGAAAGAACTGCAGTGGACAGCTCAGGCTCAGCATAGTTGGGGAATTGAGGAGGAAGCATGTGACCAGATGAGCTTCAGGTGTGTAAGCTCAGGTGTTCACCTGTAGTGGGTGAGAGGGCCACACTGTGTAGAACGGTGGTGATCAGGGAATAGTTAGGGAGGGTTGGCCTTAGGCTTTAACAGTCCCCGCAGTGACTGAGTCTTAGAAAAACAAGGAAGGTCGATTGTACATTTCATCTAATTGTTGGTCTAAAACAGTGGTTCTCAACCAGAGGTGATTTCGTCCCCTCAGGGAACATTTGATAATGTCTAGAGTCATTTTTAATGGTCATAACTACTGGGGAGTGTGGCTTCTCCTATCATCTAGAAAGCAGAGGCCAGGGATGTTGTTAAACATCCTACGGAGCACAGGAAAACAGCACGCTCTCTGCAATAAAGGCTTATCTACCCAAAATGTCAATAGTGCCAAAGTTGGGGAACCTGATCCCGAGAGGGTGGACCGATAAAGATGGCGGCACGAGAGTGGAAGTCATTGATTGCTCTGACGCCTCAGGTCTGTGTCGTCTGGAGGAGAAATACTGTCTGTGTGGTGACCATGGAAAGGTACCCTGCATGACCAGGAGGTAGTTTGTGGAAATCTTCTTTGGGTGTATTTCCAGAAGATGTCTAAAAATATTATCATAAAAAAACTAGTTTACAAAAGCATGCCTTGACTACAAATGATTGAAATAGTGTTCACCAACCATCTGCGTTAATTCACTTCAAGAGAATGTTTGTTTATTTACTATTTTACTAAAAGACGAATGTCTAGAAACACTGCTGCTCTACTACCAGTAAGAAACGCTAATGATTTTTCTTAAATATATTTTTTAAATTATGAAATTAATGTGGTGCTATAGTAACTAGTGAAATGGCACTAAGATACACTAAGAGAAATAAATAATCCTCATCTCTTCCAGTCCCTGTGTCCATTCACAACCCCAGGTGGTCACTGTCTGCCTTCAGTGTTTCTCTGTATTCTTCCGTCCCTTATACAGGTGCACGAGTGCATGCCCACCTATCATTTTCTTGCCCTTGTTGCTGTTCTCTTCAGAATGAGATTATAGCACTCACTCTTGAATTTGCTTTTCTCCCAATGTTAGTCTTCCAAGTCAGATTTATCTCATTCTTCTTTATAATTATATACTATTCTATATTACAGATATATCACATTTTATTTAACCATTTTCCCATTGGCAGTCATTCATGTTATTACCAGCCCTTTCCTTCCTCTGCCTCACCACAAACAATGCTGCAATAAACATCTTGGTACCTATATCCTTACATACTGGTCCTTTTTTTTTCCCCCTATAGGATAGATTCCCAGAAGTGGAATTGCTTGGTCAAACGGTATGTGTATTTTTAATTTTAATAGATATTGTTAGATTATTTTCCCCAAAGGACTAGCAAATCACATTTGCACATAAGAGCACCCATTTCCTACATTCTCACCAGCATTGGATGCTACCATTCCTTTTAATTCGTGCCAATCTTATTATCTCCATTACTTTAATTTGCATTTTCTACAGCACCATTGATGTGGAGTATATTTTCATATGTTTATTGTCCATTTGAATTTCTCTTTGTTTCATTTCATGTTCATTTCCACTGCCCATTTATTTGTTTTGTAGTGTTTTTGTTTCAGTCTGGAAAGCTATTTATTGTGTTTTAGAAATGTTAATACTCTGTTGTATTTTTGCAAATATATCTTTACAGTTTTTGTCTCTGTGTATATGCCTTTTGCCAAATGAAAATTGTTTATTATTATTCAATCAAATATGTTCGTCTTTTTTAAATTGTTTCTTAGTTATTTGTTTTGCGTAAGGTGGTGTCGTCCATCAAAGGTCATACAAATATTCTTGTAAATTTTCTTCCCAAATTTTTTAAACATTAAGTGTTACTCCAGTTTTAAATTTTATACATGATATGAGGTAGCAATCTTTCTTTTATTTTTTTCCAGTTACTTAAGTCCTAGTTATAACAAGAAATTTAATTTTTCATGGGACTGAAATGTTACCCTTATCACATATACAGTATATTTGGATAATTTCTGAACTCTCTTCTGATCTCTGTATGTCTGTTTCTGTGCCAAAACCATTCTGTTTTAAATGCAATGGCTTTCTATTGAATTGTAATGTCTGGTAAGTTCTCCTTAACTGGTCTTTTTAAAATACTTTTCATGGTTATTTTTAAACCATTTATTTTTCTGGCTAAGTTAAATTTAAAATTTTGGAACTTTTTCTTAAGTGTTTTCAATATAAAAGATAACAATGTATATGATAAATATAACAAAAATTACTATTTTTTTTTAGTTTGGGGAATCTTAAAGACAATACTTAATTTTAAATTCATGTAAATGTGAATAGTAATGTATTTGGGTTTACTGATATTCTTAATTGCTTTTGGAAACTTTAGTTGTTATAATATTAAGGTTATAAATACCTTTCTGTTTTTCTAATGGCATTTGAAATATTGGAGATAAACACTAAAACTGTCTGTAATAAGAAAAAATAGTAATATTGTCTTACAAATGAACACATATGCAAATACATATGAGGTTTGTATTTTGCTTATGAAAGCAAAGAGACATCCCTTGTAGGTTCTCTCCATGTTCACTTGGTTATGGAGAAAACAAAACCAAACCATTAGTTTGTTCTATAGCCAAAATTGTAATGATGAAATAATTAACGTATTATGATTATTATTGAATAGTATACTTGGAAAAATTACAATTATGTTTTTAAAAATTAGATTCCTAGTACTTTCAATATTATAATTTAAATAAATGGATTGCTATGGCAATTTTTGCATGTGTATAAATATTAAAGATGAAGATTTAAAAAGAGGAGGATATTAATGAAAATTATTCACATAAGGAAAAAAAGGACTTAGTAAATTTAGAGTTACATTTAAACCTTCTATATGAACTTATAATCTTTAAAAAATTATCTATTTATTTGCTTATGTATTTTTAGGTATATTTTTATTGGTTTCAGAGAGGAAGGGAGAAGGATAGAGAGATAGAAACATCAATGATGAGGGAGAATCACTGATTGGCTGCCTCCTGCATGCCCCACACTGAGGATCTAGCCTGCAACCCAGACATGTGCCCTGACCGGGAATCGAACCATGACCTCCTGGATCATATGTCTCATGTGGCTCACTCAATCACTGAGCCACTCTGGTCAGGCTATTTATTTATTTTTTAATCCTCACCCAAGGATATGCTTATTGATTTTTAGAGAGAGAGGGAGAGAGAAAGGGAGAGAGAGAACTGGTAGGTGGGAAAAGAGAGAGAGAGAGAGAGAGAGAGAGAGAGAGAAACATCAATGTGAGAGAGAAACATCGATCGGCTGCTTCCTGTACGGGCCCTCACCTGGGATCAAACTCGAAACCTAGGCATCTGCCTTGACTGGGAATGAATTGCAACCCTTCTAGTGCACGGGATGATGCTCCAATCAACTGAGCCACCTGGCCCACGCTGAACTTAGAATCTTTATTAAATGAAAATCAAATACAATTTTCTGCTCTGTTCTAAAGAAGGTAATGAACAGTTACCTTCCAGCTTCTATTCCATACTCATATGAAACATCATACTAGGCACTCCCTCCCTGCACCCCAATTTTGGTTTCTAATATTACTTTCCACTAAAGTGCATCAAGACTCTTTCTGGAACTTAGGGGAAAATTACTGTTTTGGAATAGGTGTTTTTGTTTGTTTGGTTGGGTTTTTTGTTTTTGCTAAAGAACAGGCATGCTTTCAATGGTGTGTGGAGGTTGAGCTATAAAGGACAGATGAGCCAAATTGAAGGCACTTCTGCTGGCCAATATTGGGACATCTAAGTGACAGAGGGAATGGTAATTATAAGGCCTTGAACAAGTTAAGCCTTGCAAAAGCCAGCAGTCAATCATGTTATATCAAAGGTGACAAATGGCATAAATTGTGCTAATTAAAAGCCATATCATGTGTTGAAATAAGCTGTATTTCGGTCAATTCAAATTGTGTTTGCTGCACTCAAGTTTTAATCATCATCAAAATTGACAGATGTGACAAACAAATATAAAAAGATATAACTAGAGTATATTTTAAATGTAATTATGCATGTGTGTTAAGTATCTGTAGGCTATCACTGGAACTTAAAATCACAGTAAAAACAATAAAATAAGGGTATCATAAAATTAATAATAAAGGAATGTTGCCTTTATAATACTGTCAAATATTTAAACCTTTAATTTTCTCCAGGGCTGCCCAGTTCTAAAGACTCTGGAAGGATAGAGTTTAAATTAGGATAGAGAACCTCTCTGCTTTTATACAACAAAGAAAAAAGCAACCATCCGTGAATGGGGTTGGAGTGACTACAGGCGTCCACAGGCAATAAACAGAGTAGTTTTTATTCCTGAAGCCAGAACATCTCGGCAGTGTTGCTGCAGTGTTTCAATGTATTCAAAAAGTCACCATAATTAGGGGACATGAAGTGATAAACTAGGAAGATATAAGCACTAGAATAATTAAAATAGTGCTCACAGGACTTGAGGAATGAGGAGGGTGATGCCTCAACATTGAGTAAAAATAACCATGTGTTGATTCAAATGCGTGAACTGTCATGAAGAGCCCCTCTGCCTCACATAAAGATACTAGACAAGTGATGATATTGCTGAGCTGACCGAGAAACAATGACGCACCTCCGAAAACATTTCAGGTATTATGTTCTGACGGGCCAGGGCTATCTTTTCTGGACCTATTAAGGTAAACTGGAACCCATCTTCATTCATAGGTATCCTTAATCTACATCAAACTAAAATAAAACAACTTTATGTGATGATACTTTTAAAAGATGAAAATTTACAACTGAAAACAAAACAAAACAACCAACTAAACAAAACTGAGCCGAATGCATGTTTTCTACACATTAATTATCAGTTTAAGACATGCAAAAGTTGCCTACAAATGGCCGAGGGAAAATGGGAACTTTACTTGACGTTGTTCTAACTTCATACTATCCTCTTGTTCTTGTTAAAATGTTACCCTCCTTAAATATTACCTTTGTGTGTTTGGTGCTTTCTTAAAATGATCTCAACATAAAATCTCACAAGTTTCCCATCTTTAGTTTGTCTTGATCCACCACTGGAATATGTTAAGCCTCCTACACATAGGATGTAGAGCAAAACATTGAAGTGACATGAGATCCTATGCAAGCGTGAGACTCCCAGATTGCTTCCATTTTACACAGGTTTGCCGGCGGTAGAGTGTTGTCACCAGAGAAGATGTAGTTCCTTGGGAGTGAGGACTCACTCTCCCTGGGCTCATCCTAGAGATTATAAATCAGCTGTAAGTGTGACCTAAGCACTTGGTTGTTCTGCTGCTGGGGCTTCTGGCCATTAGGAAAGGTGTTAAGACTGTTCCATATATTCAGATGCAACCGCCAGTCAGTAGTCATTGACCTTTATTCACTGTGCCTTAAGGAGGATGGCTGCCTCTTTAGGGAAACCTACTGTGAGCTGGGACATGTGCTGCAGCTGCATTTCACTTCCAGGTTGTTATGTCAAAGGATGACTTTTTACCAAAAAACTTACTTACATACTTACTAGAGGCCCAGTGCACGAAATTTGTGCAGGGAGGGGGGGTCCCCTCAGCCCAGCCTGCACCCTCTCCAATCTGGGACCCCTCGAGGGATGTCCAACTGCGGGTTTAGGCCTGATTCCCGGGATTGAACCTAAACCGGCAGTCGGACATCCCTCTCACAATCCTGGACCGCTGGCTCCTAATCTCTCACCTGCCTGCCTGCCTGGTTGGCCCTAACTGCCCCCGCCCCCCGCCCTGCCAGCCTGATTGCTCCTCACTGCCTCTGCATGCTGGCCTGATCACCCCTAACTGCCCCCGCTGCCAGCCAGGTCGCCCCCAACTTCCCCCTCCCTGCCAGCCTGGTCGCTCTTAATTCCCCTCCCCCCCACTGCTGGTCTGGTCACCTCTTACTGCCCCCCCCACCATCCTGGTCGCCCCCAACTGCCCCCCTCTGCCAGCCTGGTCGCCCCCAAATGCCCCCCTACGCCCCCTGCTGGCCTGGTCACCCCATGCAGCCTCCTGTTCAGTTGTTTGGTCATCCCTCACTAACCCCCCTGCCGGCCTGGTCGTAGGCAGCCATCTTGTGAGGGTGTGGGGGTTAATTTGCATATTACCTCTTTATTATTTAGGAGGATATGCAGAGCCCTGGACATGGGCAATAGGGTAGTGAAGAACTGGGGAGGGTGGGTATGGGCTGGGAGGAGGGGGCTAAAGGGGGGGAGTGGGGAAAAATGGGAAAAAAGGATGACTTTTTAAAATGACAATTAAATTTGGCCCCTAGGTATTAATCCCTACAATATTTTTATACATCTAAATATTTAAATGTGAATCTCCTTGAGTTTTCTGTTGTCATTTCTGCTAACATTGAAATTCTAATGAATGAAATAACTATTTGCAAAGAAACGTTAAAAAAAATACATTGGTCTCTTCTAGTATTGGCTTTGTTAGGGGTCAGCTTACTATTTCTTAGAAAGAGATCGGACTATTGAAATGTATTGAATAGAAACTTCACAAGTGAAGAGGGCCTGTCAAAGAGATGGAAAGTACAGATATTTTAAATATAATTGCAGTTGTATTCAGTAGTGGGGGAAAAAAAAAGTCAAAGCATTTCTTTTGAATGCCATCCTGAAGTGCAGAATATTTTGTAAGAATGAGTAGAATAGCCGCAGGCTGGAGGGCACCTCAGCATTCTCCAATTTAGGACAGCACACATCCCCAAGCCCCAATTTATCTGACCAGGTTTCCACCAGCTCTGTGAAGGCCCCTCCGTTTTCATCTTCTTAGACCTCCAGCCATGGAGCATAAGAGCACATCTGTAGGGGCACGGTGACAGAACAAATATTTTCTTTTCCGTGGTGCTTTCAGAAGAAGCCTTTTATCTCCTCGACGGCTAGGCTCCTTGGATGTCTGAACAATGAAGAATCTGAGTGAGCTATGTCTACAGCTGAACCCTGGGAGCCGCACAGGCTTTGAAATGGATGACTGCACATTGCAGGGCCACAGAAAGGGGGGTTTCTCATAGTTTCTGCATTGATGTCTGCCAGTCAGATGGCTTTGTAAAAGGAGCCCAAAGCATTGTAACTGATTAAAAGAAATGCCAGATAGTCGAAGGCTTTCATACCCAACATGAGCCTGGCAGAAAGAATTGTTCTCTTGGGGTACGTTAATGTTGGGGAATCTCACTCTCTGGTCTTCAGGGGTCAGCTAGTGACCACTGAGACAGGTGTTGGCAGCGTGAACCTTCAGAATGGAGGCTGAAAAAAATCTCTCCAGCAGCCATTGGCAGAACGGCCTCGATAAGAAATGAAGCTGCTCGTGGGAGAAGGGCTTTGGCAGTTGTAGGCACTCTGAGGTTGTGGCTCACACACTTCACGTTACCCTCTCATTTTTGGCCTCTTTCGGCTATGGTCCCGGATCTACATGTCCTGAAACCCCAGAGATCCCATTGCCTCACACCTCAGGGCAACTCTCAGCCCTCTTCTCTGTAGCCTGTAAATGACTCTATTGAGGAGTTTGTAGCTCTTGCTTTTTTTGTTGCCTGTGTACAAATCCCTCTGCCCACGTTTGTAACCCTGAGCACTGACCTTAGCCTAAGAACGCAGTCCTATATTTCAAGTTGTTGGTGGGGAGGTTGGGCGGGGGTGTGTGGATGAAACTTGGCCTTGTAGTTAGAGGGATTCAGAGTTGTAACAAATTGTTGTCTGGCTCCATAACCTACCATCCAATTATTGGGAAATGGGGTTTGGAGCAGAACGAAGAAAAATCTCATCTTCAGATGAGCTTTAAAAACCTGTCATAAAAGAGGTAGCTGGCCCTGGGTTCAGTTGTTTTTCCATCATCAGGAGACACTCAAATCCTTCAGTGTATGTGGTGTGATAGAGGTTTAAAAACCAAGCCCCCACAAGCCCATTTTCTCCCTGTCGCCATCTCCTCTGATGGACTCATGAGATCTGGTGGTGCTTTGCTGTCAGAGCCACGGTGGCCACGGACCAGGACCTGTGTCTCATTGAAATAGCTCATTTCACAAGAGTTTGTGCATTTTGACCTCTCTGAACTGCTATGGGTCCTCTCAAAGAGGGAAGTAATTCAAACCAAGATGCATTTCCAAGAATTGTTTTTGGAGAATAAACTGATATGTATATCCCTATTATTATGGTCTTTTAAAAATTTTTTTACTAATAATGTAGAATTCGTAGTATCTTAATAAGTTAGGCAATAATTGGCCTTTGTAGAAAATAATAATTTGAATAATACTTCTGTCAATCACACAGGTGGTCACCAGAAACCACAGACAGGAAAAAAAAGTACATTGCCAATTATCACTTAAAGAAAAGGTAGTTTAAAAAGCAGGGAATTGAGATTTCACTTGTACCTCTCGATGTATCAAATAACTTTTTCCTTTAGGTATCTTCAGCTTTACAGCCTCTTAGCATTAAAGAAATGGGGTAGCATTTTATTTTACCGTAAAAATTCTTCTAACATAAAACATTAATCATTTTTCCTGACTATTTCCGTTGTAGAAATACATAGAAGTATGAAGAATAAGAGTTTGTATCCATGATCTCATCTCACAAGCCTTTTATTGTGTTTTTTCAGGCTGTGTCCTAAATCCTGTTACTTGATGATTATTGATTCTCAGTGTGCGTTTTCTTTCCAGCTGGGAAATGCTTTCTCGAGCTGACAGGGGTGTGTGAGTGCAGGGCCCTTCTTACCCACAGAACTGGCTGTCTCTTTAAGCAGAAACAGCCCTGGGAGGGAAGTGCCAGACTGTTTCAAATGGCCACCTATAGTTGTTTAGGGCACCGAGGCAGTTCCTTACTTTCAGTAATTCATTTTTTAAAATTCCAAACAGTCCCATTTTTCCAACAGCTGTTGGTGATATTTGTTTAGGATCAGGGAAGTTTGCACTTTTTATGTGCCAGAAATCACTCTGAACAACACATTTTAATAGGTTTTAGTAGTCAACAAAGAGATGCTATATTCATTTAGGGAATACAACAGATTTTTCTTTGTTTTGCTTTAACACTTGGGGCTTTCTAAGATTTCCCCAGAAACCAGCACTGCAGCCGTTCTTAGCCACGCTGTGATTTGGAGAGTGATTTATTGATCAGGGAGGGTTTCCCAGAGTGCCTCAGGGTATATCCTTAGTGGAACTTTGTGCACACTGCCCTGCTGGAGTGGAGGCTCCTGGGGCCGGGGAGTGTGGTTCCAGCCCCATTCTCCATGCCTGGAATCATGCCTGGCATGCAACAGTTCCATAAATATTCGTGGAATATTGCTTTGTGTGTTTTAAAATCACGTATCTTCCTTGCTGCTTAACACTCTCAGGGGCTAGCCGATTAGTTGATTGAGCAGTTATTGAATTCCTCCTTTAAGTAGTTGAAACTTTTGTTAAGGGTGTGCTGTACTCCAGATATGATGGTGGATGTTGGTTTCTCCACTTAACATATTTGATTTTAGTGCAATTTCATTTGATTTTTTGCATTTATGTCTTTTCTGAAAACAGGTAAGAGTGAAGGATTTATTATTGACTAATATTTTAATGTTTTCTAGTCCTTTACTAGTAATATAAAGGAGTGCAATTTAAATGTAATGTTATCCTAAGTTCTAATTTGTCTATCTGGGGATTTTGCCAAAGAGCATTTTAAGTATGAGTGATGCAGGCTTCCGTTTACCAACCTGATTTGAGTGCCAGAAGTAGCTAGCCATTCACAGTGTACTTCTCATTGACCTGGCTTGAATTCTTTATATCACAGCATTACTGGGAGAAAGGAGGCAAGTGACACAGATGAATAAAATAGATATTAGTTGATAGGAATAAAATTAAGCTTTTTGCAGTTACTCCCATGGTATGAATTACTCTCATGGTATGGATACACTTATCTGATAACTATTCTTTTGCTAGAGGAGGGAAATAAAGGAAAGAGATAAGGGGTTTTTAAAAAGTAACCAGTGGGACCGGGACGGATGAGCACCATTATTTTAAGTGGTTGTTTTTATTGTAGAAGTATACAGGCATGCGCGAGAATACTACTAGTAAGCACCACATTCATATTATAGGTTACCTCTGGGGGAAGAAGGGAACTGAGGTCAGGGGCAGATGCTGGGGGCCTCAACAGAGCTTTGATGTATGAAGTTGAGTAGTTGATCTTTAGGCAGATGTTCATTATGTTATTCCCTCCCTAGATTGTTTTAAATCAAAAAGTGAAAATAAAAAAAATGGAGAGTGGATGCGCATGAAGTGAGATGTCCTCTAGCTCACTTTTGGCATGAAAAGGTTCAGCTTTCTGTACAGCTTTTTCAGCCTCTGCACTTTCCAGTGTTTTCCGGACGGATCCTGTGTCCAAAGGCCCAGGAGAGGGAAAGAATGGAGAGGCGTCATGGAAGCACGAACACATGCCTAAGATATACTGCCAGAATACACTTAGATACCGGGACTTGTTAAGTCCTCAGAGGTGTGATTACAATGCCTCCCAATACATACTCATTTACTCTTATTCCTCTTTCACTCAGTTCTGCTTCTACAGAAGCTTTTGGCAGCTCCATGTCTGTGCAGTTCTATCACCTGCACAGACTTTGAAACATAGGTACCCAATTTAGCAGCGCCTGGCTTCTCATCATCTTGGTCATAGTGATAGATGATCCTTTTCAGAGTAGAAGG
>NW_005353967.1:12145919-12181776 GCF_000412655.1 Myotis brandtii
GCCACTCCAGAACCTGCATGTAAATGATGGGGGCTGAAAGTGATGGGCGTTGAGAGTCCCTGGAGACACACACGTGTGGACACCTGAGAGAAAGGGAGTTGTGCCGGGCCCTGGGAGGTGGGTGAAGATGTCCCGGCCACCCCCTGTGTTAGTTTGCTAGGGCTTCTGTAAAGAAGTGCCACAAACTGGGGCTTAAACAACAGGAATGTATTGTCTCACAGTTTCCGAGGCTGAAGTCCAAGATCAAGGTGTCTGCAGGGTTGGGTGCCCATGAGGACTGTGAGGGAGAATTGGTTCCAGGTCTTTCTCCTGGCTTCTGGTGGTTTGCTGGCACTCTTTGCTGTTTCTGGGCTTGCATAGGCATCACCTCGATCTCTGTCTTCATTGAACCATGTGGCATTTTCCTTGTGTGCATCTGTGTCCTAATTTCCCCCTTTTATAAGGACACAATCTTACTGGACTAGGGACCACCCTTATGAACTTATCCTAACTTTGTCATCTGCAAAGACCCTCTTTCTAACTAAGGTCACATTCACAGGGACTGGGGGTTAGGACTTCAACATCTGGTGGGGGTAGACACAGTTCAATCCATAACCCCTGCCCCTCCATTCTCATCGCACTCGTCACATCTGGAAGGCAGGTTCCACCTGCCTGTAGGCATTGTGCAGCTCTCACTTGTGATCCGTGGAATTTCTCCTCCTTTTCTCACCAAATTCCTCTGAATGGGCACCATAGCCCTGCTGACAGTGAAAGGACTGTGGAAAATGCAGGGATAAGACAAGTTATTTGTTAGATAACAATTGAAGGTGCATTTGCCAGAGAACAAAGCCAGGAAGAAATATGAGTTGCTCCTTGCTACTGACTCTTTTTCTTTCTATCCAGGCTCTTACGCACACCTCATTAGAGCAAAGACTAATCTATCGAAATCCAATCAATTCCACTTTCGATGATGGCAGATGAATATTATTTCTACTACATTCCCTGTGAAATAGGGCTTTGTGGATAAACCTGGAAGCCTCCCCCCACCCCCTACATATAACACAGTTTCTTCAAGAATGTGGTCTGGTGTCTTAACCTTAAGGCTGCACCGTCAGAGCACAGCCCAGTGTGCTGCTGAGAGGAGCAGGGGAAGTGGGCTTGGGTGGGACCAGAGTCCATGGCAGCTTTCTCCCTCCCGAGTCAGGGGGAGGTGCAGAGGGACACTGAGCAAGTGTGCTTCTGTACAGGAGGCTGTCACCTCACTGGGCAGTGATGTCATTTTGGTGAACAAGATTGGACCTTTATGTCCAGAATTAAAACTGGCTGAGGCACTAGCAGGGACATCCAGCTCTATACCTGGTATCCATGATCTCTGCTGCTCTGCTGATCAAACTCTGGTTTTTGTCAGGGTGGTAAAGTGCTCAGCTAAAAACCTGTAACTGCCAGCCTCCTCCCCTCACAGCTGGATATAGTCACGGTAGTACATTTGGCCAATGGGACATAAACAGAAGTTGCTCAAGGGTGAGGACCCTTTTTCTACTCTTCACTGCCTCCTTCCGATGTGGAATGCATTTGTGTTGGCTGGAGCTCCAGCAGGCATATTGGCCTATGAGGTGAACACTAGGGTAGACTACCTACTAAGGATGATAGAACTGAAAGGTAGAAGTGGTTTGAGTGATGATTGGTAGCCAGCACAGCAGCCCTGGATTCCTGCTTCTGAACCTGTTTTATGCAAGAAAGCAAGAAAGCTATTTTGGTTAAGCAACACATTTGAGTTGCCAGTTATATGCAGCTGCAGTTACACCTAATCCTAATTTGATCCAGAGACCCCACAGGAACTCAAATCTCTGCCCTTTAGAGAATGTATCAGAAAGGAAAGGCCCATCCAAGGAGAATGGAGAAAAGAGGATTTCTTTCTGAGATGTGAAGAGTAGCCTGCTGTGTGCCATGACATCTTTTTCCTGGGCATTATTTATCTGAGGTGGAAGAGAAGACTCCAGTTCTGTGTTCCCTTTAGCTGATTCCTTTACTAGTATTTATTCAACACTCTATTTCCTAGTAGCACAGAAGGCGTTCTTCATTACCATTTTCTGCCAACTAACATTTAGTTTCAGTAGCGTCACCATCTTGGCAGTGCAACACTGTTTGGAGTACCTCGTTGCTTTTTACTGTTGTTTCAGAAAGTTTACGAGAAAATGGAAAAGAACGTGCTGATATCAGTGATTAGAAGTGTAGCTCTCCTAAACTTAAAAGCTGACACCAGAGGGAAATTATTTGACTTTGCAAAAAAGGATGACTCGCTTCCATCAGACATTCATTGTAGGAGGGCCGGTGATGAGTGTAGCTGACTCTAAATGAAAAGAATAAAATTAAAGCGTGTGGACAGACTGGAAGTATATCGGAGATGGGTGTATGAGGGATAATTAAGAAATTTGAATTTTTCAATCTCTCAAGGAATAAAAAATTCCCTGATAATATGTATTGGACTCTGACATGTTTTCAGGAATGTGTGAAGCAGGGAAGTAGAGACTTGCCCTTATGGGTGGGTTCACAGTTTTTAGCCCCGGATTCTCTGATGTGCTGTAGTGAATTGGGAGGAAACACGTGGGGGTGACCTGCTGGGACAGCACTGTGGAGGACGGTTATAACGTGGTTGCGGCAGAGCTAAGGTTGTATGCTTGGTGCTGTGGCGGGGCCCCCTCCACACAGCTGTGTTGGCTAAATAAAGGTTATCCCAAAGCTTTCTTGATCCATCCTGAATTATTCATGTTTCTCCGCATCTCTGGATTCACAGCTAGTCCCCAGACAAACATTTTCATGGAGGTCCAGATTTAGAGGCAACATATTCTTTAGAACCAATTTTATCTGTAATGAGGTGAAGTCATTTTCTAAGTGTTTCATTTAAAGTCACAATGATGTGAGGCCCTAAAAAGTATCTGTTGCTTGAGGAATTTAGAAGGCAATTAATACTGTCGATTTAAAGTATATAAAATATATTTTCTTACTGAGTTTGTTTTTCTTTATTTTATTTTTAAGGGGTTTCAAATATTCACTAAGACTTTTAAAGGTCCCTTCTAACCTCAGTTCCTATTACACTATTTCCCCCAAGCTATCAATTTTATCAACTGTATGTTCACCTTCCTTGGTGCTTATCAGGATCCTAATTCTTTGTGGCGGGAGAGGAATTTCTGCATTTGGATAAATGTCTTCTTTCCTTTCCTTTCTTTTTGGAGGGGGTCAGGGAGTGATGAGGTGGATCAAAAGAGCCCAGCTCACTCTAATCCAAACAGTTTTCCTAACACATTCCTGATGAAGTTATTATTAGTTATCACTTGTAGATAAGATTGGATTACTTATAGATAAGATAAGATTACTTTGGATTTCAGTGATTAATTTCTAGTTGTTAATCTGCAGCCATCTAGAAAGTTTGAAAATCGTTCTGTTTATCCATACTCTCGCTGTCCTCCATCACCAAAAATATTCAGATTGTATTGAAGACAGTGCTGCTGCCTGGAAGGCGTGCACATATTAAGATACTGTGAAAAGTGACGGCCTCTAGTTTCTCAAATGTAGGTCTCTGGTAGGTGCCCACTGAAATTCCGTCCACTGTGGGGATGCTGACACCTGGCCATCCTGTTGGATGGTCTCACCAGTCTTTCAAGTGGCTGGAAGGAGCCCTGAAGCCGTGTCATCTTCCAGAAGTTAGGGGGGGGCACTATCCAAAGAGGTTAGTATCCAGCTTTATTCTTTCAGAGATGGTGGTGGAAGCTACCTTTAAACAGTAACAAAGCTGGTAAGAAATAACATACTGCCCACCTTCCATGAACTACGCCTCCGGAATTCTGTGTGTAAAATCTTAATCGGGGTTTTTTATAGGTAAGTCTGTCTTTCAAACTTTACTTTGGATTATTTGAGAGGCTTCTGGAGCTGACTAGGTAAGAAGTCTTCACCAGGAAAAGCTCTGTCACCTTTCCTGGGAGAGATGCCAAAACCTCCTCAGTTTCATAAGAGATCGGCCTTTTCACTGGGAATTCTTGGGCATGGAGAGAGGGCTCAGCCTGAGAAATGAATGTCTTGTTTTAATCTCTGCTTTGCTTATTCACCTAGTAATTTACAATGTCATGTCCATGGAAGACTTCAGTTTCATTCTTTTTGTTAGAGGTGGATGGTGTGATTTCAGAAGTGGAGGTGACTGAGAACTCAAGGCCACCCACAGCTTGTGTCTTTCAAGAAATAACATGGTTGGTTTTGTTATGAAAAGAAAAAGGAAAAGGAGAGGAAAAAGGAGATGAAATAAACTTGTGTTAAAATTGTGCTTGCAGTTTGAATTTAATTCCCTGCATGGCTGGTTCTTACTTAAGACCAAAAATGATGAAACCTTCATCTGAAAGCTGCAGTCTAAACGGAGCAGGCGATATTGGGGTTGGTAATTAGCTATGCATGGGTCATGGGTTGGCGATTAGTTCTGTTTCTTAGAGCATGTCTGCAATCTTTGATATCTGCTTAAGTTATGTAAATAATTTGCAGTTTTTATTATGATTTTTCTATTAATCTTTGGCAGAGTGAAATTTCATATTTTCTCTATGACAAACCATGAAATTTAGCAATTAAATCCTTTTACTTATTCAGAGTCTACATTTGAATAAATAAACTTCAACAAAACATTGTATTGGGGCTTTGATAATTTTACGTAGTGATTCTTTTGCAGCCAGTTAATGTAAAGGACTCTTCATAATTATTTCTAATCTGATAGTTATATTCTTTAATTCTCACCTACCAAGGAATCATATTTGAAACTCTTGGACACTGAAGCCAGAGGTCTTTGTGGCCTTTCAAAGGCTAATAAATCTAACCTTTTGCATATATCAAGTTTATTATCATTTTATTACCACATTTAACCCTCCATAGATTCTGTCCATATCTTTCATTGGAGTAAATTAAGTACTTACATTTCTGATAAGTCCCTCTGCCTACATTGCACTTATATGCCCCTCTTATGTAGAAAAATTTCTGATAAATAAAAATATTTTGGTGGTGATTATCTATTTTTGTAATTTGACTCTTTACAAGTGAAATCATAAGGTTTGGAATTGTGTATACTTGTATTTGGGCAAAATTTCCCCACCAAGCCTAAATAAATAGTTGTTCCTAACCCTTTTACTGATCTAACAAGGTATTTTCAAACTTAGTCCCTACTTATTTCTTACCTGGTTGTATGTCATTATCTCATTTCCACTTATTAATTAAATAGAATAAGTCACCTCTTATGAACTATTCTTATTCTCTAATTATTTAGGTGCTCTCATCCTGGGATCTGTGGACAGCTCTTTGGAATCTATGAACTGCCTGAAATTGTATATCAGTGTGTTGTGTGTGTGTGTATGTGTGTGTTGTGTGTGTGTTGTATAGCTTTCATCTGATTTTCAAAAGCCTGCTTGACTGCCCAAAGTTAAGGACTATTTTGTTTCCCTCAGATAGGCCTTTTTTGTCTACCTAGATGTTAAGCTTCGGAAGTCATGTATATGCTTGTATTGAATAGTTTTACCACTACAACTAAAACAATACAACAAAACTGTGAAGAGTAATGTTTAATATAGCAATATCATTTAATATTACATATGGATGATGACGCTTTGCTGAAACGAAATATCCTTAGATACATGAATGTGCTGTTGTCTGCTACAGCACTGCTTCCTTCATTTGTTTGTTTTTGGAGATGATATTTATTTTATGCAATGGGAAACTCTGTTCTTCTCTGACTTTTCTGATAAGAACCTTGAGCGGTGGTTCCCTAGTGCCCCATGATATCATGTGGCCCTCACGTTGAGTTTTAGTATTTAGGCCTCTGATCTTTTCTCATTCCCTCAGGGCAAGTGAAACAGTAACACTTGTCTGTAACTTGATCATTAACACAATGGAAATATGGCACTGAAATAATGGAGCAATCTGAAATTAAGGGTAGTCATTACACAGTTCATATTCCTTAAGACTATCAATGAAATGTCAACAAAACTTTTTAAGAATGTATTAAATATTCATATTTCTCTGAGAATCATTTCTAGACTCCAGCTCACGGAGCACTCGCATAGAGTACATGATGGGCCAGAATTGGTGTAATTGCTTTTAGTGCATTAATGGATGTGACTTGATTTATAAGTAGACTGATTTAATATTTATACTTAAAATAGGCAAGCCTACGTTTAATTAATCCTTGTCTTCACTCTCTTTACTGAAAGTTACTTGTACCTAAGCTTTGTATTTTTTTTTAACTTGGCCTTGATTGTCTCTTATTCAAAATCCAGCCTTGCTTTTAGCTGTCTCACCTGCTGTAGGTACACTCACCTGGCAGCAAAGGAGGGGTCCCAAGGACAGGTGGGGAAGAACGTTGGCGAACCCGAGTATTAGTGAGTTCAAAGGTGGTGGACCTCTGCAGTGAGTGGCAAAGTGCTCCTCTTTACTTGGTGATTCCATATTTCTTGAAGATGTTTTTCCAAAACATCTGTATTGGGTAGCAGTAACTACTATAGTTAAGATCATATGCTTATTTCCGGAGGTAAGGCTGTCTTCTAGTCCATTTCTCCCACCTCGTAGCTATGTGCCTTTGCCTTCCTTAAAATGGCCATGATGGAAGTAGGACTAGTATGAGGATTCAGTGACAGAGTGCATCAAAAACGCCCTGCACAGTGCTCGACATTAAATGTTTGCTGACTCCTACTAGTACTACTGGTACTATAATAAAAATATTCAAAGTATTTGATTTTTTTCATTCATTTTACAGACTGCATGGACCAGTAAAAGTCTGGGAAGAGGCTCTCCCATTTCTCAGTGAGATGTTGTTACTGTGCAGTGTGGTGTTTTTAGCGTAGCAGCAGTTGATGTGCTCATTATTATTAGCTCCTTTATCAGAGGAATTGCTTATCTCCCAAGGCCAGTTATATGGTGACCTTGCAGCCTCCTTGCTATCCACGGAATCTGCCCTTTTGCCCTTTTCCAACCTAGTTATCCCTCAACTGCTTTAAATTCTCTGAGCTATTTGTCCAGCTCTGTTCTTTCTTCCCCCTCTGTCCTGAGGGGCCCCACGGCGAGCTTCGCCAGGTCGGTGCTCAGTGTGATGCTTAGTCCTACTGCAGCTGTAGCTACATTTGCTGCTGCTGCTGCCAAGTGCTTCCCCCATAGACATTTTCCTCTGAGTCCTTAATTGTAGGCTAGGCCGTATTATCTCTGTATTATCTCCTCTTAACTGATGTGAAAACCAAGGCCCAGAGGTGGTAAGTCACTTGCCTAGGTCTTCATCACTCCTTTGACTACCCCCTTTATCTCTTGTCGTTCTGCTATGCCCATCTTAAAAGTAAGTGTTAATTTGGGGGTTATGCATTTGGGGTGAATTGCATCGATGGGAACTTACATGTAACAGCCTGAATTTAAATCCTGGCTTTACCACTTAATAGCTACATGACCTTCGGCAGTTGCTTCATTATACAGTAGACATGGTCATGATGGCACCTGAATCTTGAATTATTATAAGGATTAAATGAAATAATATTTGTAAAAGTTCTTGAACAATTCCTGGTATATATTAAGCATTGTGTAGGTTTGTTCAATAAATAAAATGACTTCATAATGTAAGTCAGTGACAAAGTCTTTTACATTTTCTTGGACTTTGTATATTTACTAGAGGCCTGGTGCACGAATTCGTGCATGGGTGGGGTCCCTCTGCCTGGCCGGCGACCAGGGCCAATCGGGGCCATCTAGCCCAGTCCTCATGGGAGGTTGGCTGGCTGGGGAGGGACCGTGGGAGGGCTCCAGGGCATGTCCAGCCCGTCTCGCTCAGTCCCGATCAGCTGGACCCCAGCAGCAAGCTAACCTACCGGTCAGAGCATCTGCTGCCTGGTGGTTAGTGCATGTCATAGCGACTGGTCGAGCAGTCGACTGTCCCCTGGTGGTCAGTGCATGTCATAGCAAGCGGTTGAGTGGCCTTAGCATATCATTAGCATATTACGCTTTGATTGGTTGAACGGTCAACTAGACGACTGGGCACTTAGCATATCAGGCTTTTATTATATAGGATGTGTGAACTGTTCAGGCTACTTAACTCTTGTTAACTCCAATAATTTTTCAATTGATTCTGGTTGGCTTTCTAAATATCTATATATATAAAAGCCTAAGTGACTGAAAGAGTGGTCGACTGGTCGCTTTGATGCGCACTGACCACTAGGGGGCAGACAGTCAGTGCAGGAGCTGCCCCCTGGTGGTCAGTGCACTCCCACAGCCAACCTCGAACAGCCCCAATCAGCCCACATCGCCAGCCAGGCCGAGGGACCCCGCCCGTGCACAGATTCGTGCACCGGGCCTCTAGTAAAATTATATCATGTACAAATAACAGTATGTATTCTTTTTTCCAATATTTTTACCTGATTTTTAACTGACATATTGCATTGAACCCTATTACTAAATAAGCACTATACAACATGATTCTAAATTACATTCACAAGGATATAGTCATTATTTTTTATATTCCAGGCTGTCGTATATATGTTTGTATGGGAATATATCTTATAATTACCCTTGTATATAGCTTGTTTGACAAAAGCTCTTGGAGATAGCTTTGTGTCCTCAGTTAAGTTTCTTCTTGGACTTGGTTTAATTATGTCAGGGCACTTGATGCCCAGAAATTAATTAATGTATTTACTGTCTGATTTGCAAGTTAAGCATTTATTTAGGTATAATTAAGTAGCCAGCAGCTTTTATGCAGTTTGAGGTCATCACTCTGTTGATTCTAATATGAGAGTGTATTTGGGTGTGAGAGTGAGAGAGAAAGCAAGTGTGGTGTTTCCTTAAAGATCTAAAATTGTTCGATTATTGGCATACATATGTGCAAGATATTTTCAATGATTTCTCCCCATTGTGGTAGAGCAGCCATGATGGATAGCATGCCTCTGTTTGGTTAAGGCTAATTATGTCATGGAAGGTCGTTCACCTAAGGACTACTTACTTATTTTGGCTTTGAAGACTGACCATCCTAGTTCTACCACTTACCACCCCACTTAACCCTGGACAAGTTAAGTAAGCTTTGTAGGTCTTCATTTCATTACCAATGAAATGAGGTTGATGATAGTATCTCCTTCCTAGAATTAAACGTGAAAATGCATGTCGAGGGCAGGCACAGATAAATGAAAGCAGTACTTAGCATTCTAGTAAAACATGCCGGTTCACATTGTGGTGAAAAGTGCAGAGTGGTGAGCTAATAGCGACCAAACATGAACATGCAGAGGCCACACCCTGAGATGAAGGAGCATTGGGAGAGTCTTCCCTGTTTTCTAAAGTTGTTACTGCTTTTAAAACATAAGCAGTGACTGCAGGGAAGTTTCAGGTGTCAATATAGCTCTTGTACATTATCTTGTGGAATCTGCAGCGAAACAGTGGAAAGAGATTTATAAAAAATTAAGATAGTAGCAGATTCCAACAGGCTCATTTGTTTAACGAATTGCAAGGTGAATCCACTTTCTCAAGTTTTGTCTTTAGGCAAAATTTTTTTACTAATAGTATTTAAAACTTTTTAAAAATATGTTTTTATCGATTTCAGAGAGGAAGGGAGAGGGAGATAGAGATAGAAACATCAATGATGAGGGAGAATCACTGATTGGCTGCCTCCCACACACCCTGCATAGGGGATCCAGCCTGGGCTGTATTGAAAACTTTCTAGTATTTATTTGAATATTTCCATCCTATCTCCTGGAACAGGGGGCCATCAATTAGAGTGCTGAAAAATATCTGCTTATAGAAAAACCATATGCTGTCTTTTCCCTGTGGTAGCGTTCTGAAATGTTTTGAGGCTGTGCTTGATGCATATGCTTTTCTTTTTTAATAATCAAAGTTAGAACATGATAAAATGATAGAAATTTCAAAATAATTCTGAAGTAGCAAAAGTATGCTTTGCATTCACTGGTGTTCTCTAAGTCAGTTTCAGATTTCAGGTAACCCCAAGGTTTCTTGTAAAGTTAATCTTACATAGATGTCAAGACTTTTCAAAATATAGGTAACACTCTCCCTACTTTTTGCTTTATGGCTTTGTTAGAGTTGATGTGTAGAATTCCTATTTCTAAAACACTGTGGGGATATTTTCAGATTTGCTGTTTTAAAAAAATAGGTCACAATTTATATTTTATTCTGAATGTCCTTGGTGTAGCTAATTGCTTTCTGCCTCGCCGCTGCGCAGGTTATGTTGCAGATTTGGTTACTAAAATATGCTTTTTTTCCCACCAATAGAGAAAATTGGTTCTGAATAGCCTACATGAGAAGCAGTAACTTTCATTGAATACCAGTATAGGTGTTTCAAAGGTCACTGAATGTTTTAAAAGTAAAAATCTTTAAATGCCACTTTTAGATTATACTCTTTTGCTAATTAAAAGATTCCATCATCATAGTGAAGTTAAAACTTTTACTAAGTTGGTATAATTTGGCTATAAATTGAAACTTCGTGTTAGAGTAATAGAAGGCACTAGAACTTTCTAAATAAAATTGTTTCTTTCCAGGAGGTAACATTTGTAAAGCATCTATCAGAGTGCACAATGCATCTCACATCTCTCCCCTCTCTTTTCCTTTCTCCTTCCCATATGTGTATACTGTGTTACTTCTGATGCCTCTTTCCCCAAGAAGTATAGAAACATAAATTTATAGCTACCTTCTGTATATTTTTCTATTGCTGTGTATAAATTATCGTAAACCTAATGGCTTAAAACAACACTCATTTATTATCTCACAGTGATGAAGTCTGAACAGGGCTCGGCTGGATTCTTTCCCCAGCTCACAAGGCTGTCAGAATTCAGTTTCTCACCATTGCAGAGCTCAGAGGGACTTCCATCTTCTCCGGGGCAGGCAGGAGAAGCCATTCTGACACTTCACCTTCTTTTAACGGACTTACCTGAGTAGGTCAGGCCCACCTGGGGTAATCTCATTTTTATTGACTCAGCTGCTTAATAACCAATCATGGGAGTGGTATTCCATCATCTTCACAGATCTGCCCACTGTGGACAGGGAAGGGGAGTGTACAAGAGTGTAACTTAGTGGGGGCCTTAGAATTCTGCCTACCGTATCCTGGGATTTTTCCACTTTTCTGTGGGAAGGCGAATTCATGAGCATCTGTTGACAACCTCCTGGTTGCTAGGCACAGTGTTATGACCTGCATTATACAAATGAGTAAACTTAGACTCAGGGAGACTAAATCACTGGCACAAGGTCTCACTGACTTCAAGAGCCAAACAAAATCTTGGAGCCAAAATCTCCAAGTGAATGAGGGCCTCATTTTTAGAGGCTCTTTCATAAACAGTCTCGAGTTTTCAAATGAGCTTTTGTTTTTAACAGTCCACATTCAGATTGGTTGTTTAAAACCTATGAACCCATTTCCCCAGGGACGCCATGCTATAAATGATGCTGCGTTCCCATCTACAGAATCCAACTTAACCCACACTCTCAGGAAAATTGTCTTTGGAGAATCCAGAACTTGGGTCTTAATCCCCGAACCCCATGGAGGCAAGCAAAGCCCCTGGCCCCGTGGAGCTTCCGCGGCCGCCTTGTGTGGACAGCCCCTGAGAGATGGCAGTCCGCGAGGCCCAGGCCACCCAAGGGGGACAGGAGCAGGTGCTGCCCTCAGCGACAGGAGAATCTCCCAGCATGTGACATTGGGAGATTATTTTGTAAAGTTAATCTTACATAGATTTATTTTGTCAATTAGGTAATTATGTTATACTCTATTACAGAATCGTATTAGAGCTGAATTATCTTTTACATGGAATCAGTTGTCTTAACTATATCAGGTGTTGATATGGTGCTATTCAACTTCCATAGGAGGTTGTGTTTGAAACTTTTTGACTACGATTTTTATTGATTTTTTTTTTTAGAGGAAGGGAGAGGGAGAGAGAGATAGAAATATCAATGATGATAGACAGTCATTGTTCTGCTACCTCCTGCATGGCCCTTACTGGGGATCAAGCTCACAACCCAGGCATGCATCCTGACCAGGAATTGAACCAGTGACCTCTTGGTTCATTTCGTCACTCAACCACAGAGCCACACTGGCCGGGCTGACCACTATTTTTATTCTTCAGTTACTTTTCTTCAGCCATGTTGTTTTAAATCTGTATCAAAAGGTGACTTATAGTGCTTATATCCAACTGATATCTACATGTTAGGTAGAATTGTTTCAAAATAATGTAGCCGCAGCCTCTCTTCTTCTCTCCTTCCCACCTTGAGTCCCATCTTTATCTTCCTGTCTTTAATACGTGTTGAGAGAAGAGGGGGGCATGAACGACTGGCTGGGCACCCCCACAGCAAGCAGGAAGCACTCTCAGGCTGGAATGATTGAGGAGGCGCACGTGACCGGAATCCAGGAGGACCGGTGTCTGTGGAAGGTCAGATGGACAGTGGCTGGGAAGGGAAAATGAGCGAAGGAATGTCTGTGGTTACTTCTCTTTAACCCTTTTTGTTGCGTTGGCTTTTCTTTTATGCCTCAGTGTCATGCTTGGTGGCTTCGATGCAATTATTGAACCGTATGGATCTGAAGAACTAAGAATGGACTTTGGCCTAAATTTAAACTTTTTTTTTAAATCCTGAATTTTACTTTCTTTTCATTCACTGCCTCAGGTACAATAAATGAATGAATGAGTTCTCTTCCCTTTTGATCTTCATTTCAGGCTACTCAAAACGTATGGCTGACAGCCTTCAAAGGAAGGGCGCAGCGCGATGTTTTATTCAGCGTATCGCTGCTCTGCCCTTCGCCACAGCGATTCCAATAGCTGTGCAGGTGCCCGAGAGGCTGTCGGGGATTAGCCACCCGTGGGTGACAGGTGGCACCATGTGGTACCTGTTCCAGGTGGAGTGGAAATGACTGGGGCAGCCTCTGGTTCATGGAGGTTTGTGTGCTCCCCACGTCATGCTCACAGTTCCATCTAAATCAGTGGTTCTCAACCTTGGCTGCACATTAGAATCACCTGGGGATCTTTTTAAAATCCTGATTTCTGGGCCTCATCCTCTGGAAATTCTGTTTCTTTGTTATGGGGTGAGGCCACTGGTCTAAATTCTTTAGTCAGATTCCCGTCTTCCCTCATGGAGTAAAAATGACCTACAATGCAATTAGCAGTGAGAAACGCATAAAAGTACAGAGTAGCTTCTAAAGCAGATTGTTTTAAATAATTCTGTGCCTTTGGGACCAACGGCACCTCCTTTATGCCCTCTTCCTTGAGGGTGTCCACCTCCTCTGTCATTGGCTGCAGGATCGTTCCCTTAGTGCCCCCTAATGACATGTAAATAACATGAATGATTACAGCTTGATTATGGGTCCGATATTTATGAGGCTCCTGGTAACTTGCTGCATAAATTTAGGTCTGTGAGTAAATTCTCTTAGGGACAGTCAATGTGAGAGGATTTTATTTTTCTTCCCTGTTTTTTATGACATACTAATTCTTTTCACCTCTGAATTCTTTATTGTTGTTTCTGCCCTGGAAGAAGTAGGGCCCTGGAAAATGATATTTTTTTCTGAATGACTTTTATGGTCCCTGTAGGGTTCGGAGCAGATCTGAGTTTCTGCCTGATCCTGACCTGTCAAAGGAACGGTGAAATGAAGGAACATAGTATCCATTTCCGCATGAACTAAAATGTGGGAACATTTCTCTCTCCTGCCTCTTCTCATAAAGCACGTCCAATTTCCAGTCTGTGCTTTTATGAAAATCACAGGGGAACAGGTTTACACTGTTTTCTGATTGCTGAGGGATTTCAGTGTTTTAAGCTTTCTGCTTTGGCATCTAGATTTTGGGAGCTAGCCTCCCACTCATTGCACTACATCCTGCAGACTTTTCTTTCTAGAAGAATTTATTATAGCAAAACTTCCATAGGACGTCTCTTCTCTGTCATAGTCCTTGTTAATCCTGCAAAGCATGCTCTATGGTAAGAGACAGACCAACCCTTAAAGCTTACACATTGTTACCAAAGCCTAGTTGGCCCACAGGAAAAGAAAGTGAAATTGTAATTTGGGTTTGAGACCAGTGTGTACATTTCACATTTTAATGTTGAATTGCAAGAATTGCACCCTTAGAGGCAATAGCTTCTGATATGAGGAGGCAGCTTGGGACTGACATTGGTAAAGACACATTAGCATTTATTTAATTACTAGAGGCATGTTGCACAAAAATTTGTGCACTTGGGGGCAGTGGGGGGCTCCCTCAGCTTGGCCTGCACCCTCTGGCAGCCCGGGAGCCCTCGGGTGATGTCCGACTGAGGCTTAGGGCTGCTCCCCAGGGATTGGGCCTAAGTTGGCAGTCAGACATCCTCTGGCAGCCTGAGAGTCCTCAGGGGATGTCCGACTGATGGCTTAGGCCTGCTCCCCACGGAGAGCACAGGCCTAAGCCACAGTCAGACATCCTTAGCACTGCCGAGGAGGTGGGAGAGGCTCCCGCCACCTTCACTGCACTCGCAGCCGTCAGCCTGGCTTGTGGCTGAGCGGAGCTCTCCCTGTGGGAGCGCACTGACCACCAGGGGGCAGCTTCTGCATTGAGCGTCTGTCCCCTGGTGGTCAGTGCGCATCATAGCGACTGGTCATTCCCGGTCATTCCACTGTTGTGGTCAATTTGCATATTACCCTTATATTATATAGGATCTCATGTAGTATAGGGACTTAAAAAAATGTCTTCCCTGCAAGATGTGCAGGAAAATAGAGTGTCTAGTTGACCGCCTTCTCATACAAAGTGACTATCTGTCTTATCCACAAGGTGGTCCGTGTCCCAGGTCCTGTCCCTTTCTGAGAACCACCTTTGTAAAGAAGGGGGCCGGGTGATGAAGGAGACAGGCTTCCAGGCTCAAAGGCTGAGCTCCCAAGTCTGCTGAGCAGACAGAAAGGAAGGTGAAGTCAAGAACCCAGGTCATGTTTGGAATTGGACTATCTGTCACAAAATCAAAGCCTGAGCTCTGTGGGAATGATGAGCGATATATACGGTCTTATTCCCAGTTTTAGGTTGTCTGGGAAGGGGTGCGGCATCACTGGTATCCAGATATAAACTTTCTGTCACTAGAGATTCCTCTTGGGTTCTTTGCTCTTTGGCATAATCTAAATACATAAAAGGCTAATATGCTAAGTGTCTGACCCTCTGACTGGTCGCTATGTCGCGCATTGACCACCAGGGGGCAGACGCTCAACGCAGGAGCTGCTGTGATGCGCACTGGCCATTTACAGAGAAACAGTGGCTGTGGGCACCAGGTAATGACGTCACATAGCAACGCCCAGCTTCCTCTTCCTAGCAACAGGCCATTTAACAATAAACAGCACCACGGACCTGGCGCCCACAAAGCAACACTTGGCTTCCCCCAAGTGCGACACAGGCCCCGCCACCACCCCAGAGCGACAGCCCACCAAATCACAGAAGACGCTGCCGAGACCCCATGGCGCAAAATGCGGCCCACAGCCCAGCCCAGAAACGGTGACTGTGGGCACTGGGTAATGATGTCACGTAGCAATGCCCGGCTTCCTCTCTCTAGCGACTAGCCTCGTTGGAGTTTCTTCAGCCCAGGAACATGACTTGGCTTATAGCCAGGTGGAAACATTTTACCCTTTAACCAATGTCTGTGAAGCATTTTCCCATGCCTCATCTCATTTGATCCTCACAGAAGTCCTGGAGTAGGTAGATAGGAGACTCAGTAGAATCCTATTTTCTTTTCATTAGCCGGAAAATGGAGATTTAGAAAGCTTAGAAACTTGACCCGACTGAAAAGAAGTAAGAAATGGTGGACCTTGAAAATGACTTCAGGTTTTCTCACTGCACAGAATATAGTCAAACACTGCTGCAGTTAAATATTTTACCCTCTGTTCTCCCTGTGTGATCTACAATAATAATCTGCTTTGTGTTGATATTTGCTGCTGTGTTGCTGACAATTATTTGAAAGAGAAGTTGGGGTGCTTCACTGGGCTGGAAAAAGTTCAGCTAAATCAGAAAGCAGGTCTAATTAAGCAATTTATCTATATATATAAAGCTCTCCCTGGTGCCAATTGCACTCGTGTGTTTTGATCTGTCATTGTCGATCATGAATTTGGTTGACATTTCTATTAAGAGAAAGGGTGAATAGTGATATTAAAATATTTCTTCTAATTAATTTTCTTTCAATGTGCACGAATTTGTCCACCAGGCCTCTAGTTACCAATATTTGTGGTTTGACACTTCTTCTTTTCCACATCCTGAAACCCAAAGCCGTTTTGTTGCCTCTGCCCTGGTCCAGGATAGGGCAAAGCACTTGAGCCTCTCTCACTCAAGGTCACTCTTGGCTTTCCTTCAAAGCAGTGACATGACTGTTGTTGCTATTCACAGATGATACCATCTGCATCAGGAGCTTGGACAGAGTTAAGTAAGGCACGTTGGGCTTCTCAGGATAGCCCAGAGAAATTCTGGTTTCTCTTATCCAAGGTGGTAACCAAGCCTTCTAGAACTAATGTCCCAGTTGAATGTAATGCCTTCACCCACTGTGACTATACTTTCAATAATCTTGGTTAACTATTAATGAACTCTTTGCTTTGTCAAGCATTTATGGGATGCCTCCCATGTGTGAGCATTGTGCTAATTAAGCAGCTAGTATAAAATGGTAAACAGAAAAGGCATGACCCCTGCCCTTTATGGGGTTTATATTAATATTTATTATTTTAAATGTACCTTGATTGTGATAGATGCTCTGAAGAAAAAGAGTAGAATGTTCTAGGTGAGGATAATTGTGGGTCTAATTTAAAATGGGAGGTCAGGGAACAATGCTTTGAGCAAGTGGTACTTATGCTGAGGTCAATATTTTAGTTTATTAGTAGCAGAATAGAAGAAGGAAATTTTTTAATGTGAAATTTGGGTAGTTCTGTTCTATCACAGGGTTCTTTCAACAGTTGAAATTATAGAACCTTTAGTTATATTTAAACCTCACAGTGCTACTCAAGAAATAAACTTTAATTATTACCAAAAAGAAAACAAAACCAAAAAAGCCCCAAACCAAGTAGAATAATTCAAATTGTATACAATTTTTATGAATAATAATTTACGTTAAGGGAAAGAACATTGAAAACTGATTGAATATGGAAATAATGGGAGTTAGAAACAAATGTACTAATAGAGAATGAAGAAAATTATTTTCTTTGGAAATAGGAAAGGTCTGAGTTCAAACTAATAAACTATGAGTAAGTAATCTGAGACAGAGAGTCTTCAGAGATGAGTAAGATTCCAACCCTCTGCAGGTATACCTTTTAGTTCACAAACAAATGCTGCGCTTCTACATTCCTTGAAACCAAAAGCATTCGGTATATTGTGCAAGGGGCACTTGCTGTTTCAGAGGGAGCAGGTGTTTTAACACAGTGTTATCAGTTTGAGGTCAAGTAAATACAAATAAAGTTAATTAGGACTTGAATGCATCTATACTGAATGTTATATGCTATAAATGAAGAGTATATCTTCCCACTTCACCTTCTAATATTTAAGGAACATTCGTGCAATCGATCCTTCATTAGGCTGTAGAAAGCAATCTCAATAAATTATCAAAGCATACTATTAAAGCTTCTCTTCTTTTCCCAGCTGGGTGACCTTAGACAAGTTAATTACTACCACTCTACCTCCCTTTCCTGGCTTGAAAAATGGGGATAAGAATGCCAATAGGTAGCAGTATATGAAATTGATACATCAGTGTGAAATGTTATAGCACAGTACTAGAAATTCATAATGTTAACATTTTCGAGTTTTGGAAATACATTCTCCTGGAGAAAATTGGACTAAAAGAAAAACATAAAAATTCCAAGTAGAAAGTCTATAGAAGATAATAATAATGGTTAAGCCAAATGTTTCACATTTAATAATTTATTCATGTTCTGCTCAAGATAAAATGAAAAATGGGAAATATGTTTTTAGCATATTCCTGCAGCATGCATGTTGTGTGTTCAGGCGACCCACCTCCATGTATAGCTCAGTGATCACTTGATAGTCTTGCTAATTTCTTTGATCTTTAGGTTTTATGAGTTGCATATTTCAGCAATTCTTAATGTTCCTGGAAAGGTGATATATTTGCATTGAAAGATTATAATTTTATTTGACTATTTCTGGAAGAGATACACTTGGAGAAGAATTTTCAGGAAAAAGTGATATTTGTATTTCGGATTGCATTCTCTTTTGATTTTCTTCTTTGTACTTGGGAGCAGCTTATACAAGCTGCAAACAATAGTTGAATGTGAGGGAGATGAGACAGAGCATACTCTTTAAAAACTTTAAAAAATGCACAATGAAAAATATGTGAAGATATCACATTAACAGCATGTACTTCTCTTTGCATTGCTTGGCTAATGGAAATAAACAGGAATAAGGCCTCTTCTTCTTTGCTCACATTAAAATGCCTGATGTCCAAGCATGTATGGTGACCACAAAGCCAACATTAGTCTTTCCATTTTAATTGCACCTCTTATTGTTTGGTAGAACTTGGAATATGAGGATAAAAATCAATAGAAAGATTGTCATTAAGGCTGTGTTGAGTATTAAACTTGTTCCTCCCTCTCTTCCGTCCTCCCCTCCCTTTCTTTTCCCAGAATATAGCCAATAAAATCGTTTTCATAAAATTCTATTTTAAGCCAGGAAAACATTTTATAATAAAATAAGGAAAGATTAATATTTTTATTGTCTCCAGTATTTGAACATGCAATCTAAAGAAATCACATGTGTTTTCCATCGCTCTGCTAGTCTCCACAGCATTGCATCCAGTCATCTAAATCTGCTGTGTTGTTGCCATTACTTCCAATGGGTCATCTATTATGGATTGTTAAGTCATCATAGTATTTCATAACTAAAGGGTATGCTTCACTTGGAATTATGTAAGATAGGGTGTATGGGGGCGAAATTTTCAGAAACATGAGCATTTTTTAAAGAAAAATGTAGACCTTCGGTTATGATGCAAACATTGGTGCCCCTTCCTCACTCATTGTCTTTCTCAGGTTTCAAAACACGCTACCAAAAATGTTGATGGCATTTCCTTAAAAGAGATAAACCATTGCATGTGGCCTTTTATGTTTATAATTCATCTGAATTCTTCTTTCTATCACCTGCTCTAAATGTACCATTCCACCTTTCTATATAAAAGGTCGTATTTTTCTTTCATTTGTGAATCTGCCCTTTTAGTTTTCTAGAATTCTAACTCACCTGACCACTCTTGGTCTTAGACTAAAAACAGAAATCCTCTTCTGTGACTTGTTCTTAAGATTCTGTGCTCTGGATCAATAAAGAGACCTTTTCCTTCCCTAATCTCAGAAATGCTGTCTGCTTTCTCTCCTTTTTCTCTTTAAAGGGGAGAAGGGACAGCTCTCAGCCCTAACCCACCCCACAGCTGTCTCTCACACTAAGGATTCAGGATGTGCGTGCTGTTGAGGAACACAGCTATGCTCAGTGCATGGAAACACCACTCTGCATTCAGTGGGCAACCAGAATCCTAGAAGTGGAGAGATTTTGCATCTATTTATACAATTCTCATGGAGCTTCAATTGTGAAAAAGTCTTAGCTGTATAATTAACAACTTGAGAAATCAAAAAAAATACTAAAAATCAGACAGACATTATTAGGATAGCCTATTAAAGATGGGCCTTTCTCTAATAAGGAACTCTGCTAATGTGGCTGAGCTCTTGAAAGAAGAAGGTGCAGCTGATAATAGATCAGGCCACAGGTAATTAAGCAGGTGACAAAAAATGGGAAATAGTAAGGATGGTGCTATACTCCACACCCCGGATAGTGTGTTGGAATAGGAGCTAACCCTGGTGTTGCTGAGTGTGGAAATAGAAGAATTCTTTATCAGTTATCACCTCTAAAGAGTGCTTTGTCGTTTGTGAAGCATTTTCACAGGTCCTGTGTCATTTAATTTAATATTTTTGTTGGCCATTTTTGACATTCAGAGTTTTTCAACAAGCATATGTGCTCCACAATGCTATTGAAAATCCTTTTTGGTGAATTAAATGTGTTGAATATATTACCTAGAAAATTCTCCTAGGATATTTTTTTTCAAATAACTCAATGTCTATACTTTATGATCTGGAAAGTATAGTGTACTGTAATAAAAAGAACGAAGCAATTGGGTTCAGAAAATCTGATTTATAATCCTGGCTTAATCCCTTACTCACTGGGCAACTTACTAACTTGGGCAAGTAATAATTATTTTGGTCCCAGGTAACGCCATAAACTTTACCCATTTACTTTAGGATTCTGTGTTTTCTATATGTTTGTGTTCCTATTTTCCCATGGATTGTCATTTTATTCCATTTTCTTTTTCGTCTGGTTCTGATTCAGTTTACTTTTACTTTGCTTCATTTGTTACTTAAACGAATAATTATTGAGTATTGCATGTTTGTATATATATATGTGTTGCCTCAAATTCTGCCTGAAGTGATGCAGTATATAAACAACTTTTTTAAAAGAGGGAGTTTATTTGAGAAGTGTTTATAGAAGCTGTCAACCCTTTAAAATAGATTCTTCGCTTTCCTGAGAGATAGATGTAACTTGAGACTATGAGGAATCCCCAAATTCACAAGCTGGAGTGATTCTCACACACTGGGCATCTCCATGTAACCAGCTTGTAGGTCAAGAGCTGGAACATTATTTCTGCCTCAGAAGTCCTTCCTGCCACTACCGTCCAGACACCACCCCACCCCCATGACCACTGTCCTGACTTCTCATTGTATAGTGTGGTTTCTCTTGATTTTGAATTCTATGTAAGTGGAGTCATAGGATAGCTGCAATTTCTTGCACATTCTTTTTTTAAAAATTATGGTAAAATATACATAACAAAATTTACCATTTTAACCTTTTTAAATGTACAGTTCTGTGGCATTAAGTACCTTCACATTGTTGCAACCATCCCCACTGGGCATCCACAGAACGTTTTCATCCTTCCAAACACTAACTCTCCACGTCCCGCTCCCCCAGCTCTTGGCAACCACCACTCTACTTTTTCTCTATGGATTTGACTACTTAGGTACCTAATTTAAGTGCAGTTATACAATATTTGTCCAGTTATGGCTGTCTTATTTTACCTAGCATAGTATCGTCAGAGTTCATCAATGTTATAGCGTATGTCAAAATTCCCTTCCCTTTGAAGGCTCAGTGACATTCTGTTTTTACATATATCCTATTTTGTTTATTTATTCATCTATGGATGGACACCTCGTTTGCTTCCACCTTTTGGCTGTTGTGAAAATACTAGGAAGATGCTTGTACAAATATCTGTTCAAGTCTTTGCTTTTACAAGTTGTGTGTATTCCCAGGAGTAGATTGCTAGACCATACAGTAATTCTTAATTTTTGGAGGAATCACTGTATCATTTTTCCACACCAGTGGCCTCATTTTATGTTCCCACAGTTAAGGGTTCCACTTAACTTTCCTCCACATTAAGTATGTGAGATTCGTCGACATTGGTGTGTCGTTGTAGGTCATTTTTCTCATTGCTGTGTAGCATTCCATATGTAAATGAGCCGCAGTATTTCTAACCATTCTCCTGTTGATGGGTATTTAGGTGATTTCATACTACCATTGCAGGGCATGTGACCATGAGGTCTCGGAGTCCTGTTGTTTTGTTTAGTTGTTTTACTTTTTTGCATAATGGAAAGGAAAGTGGTTATCAAGAAATAATTTGTACAACTGACAAAACTTCCTGATTGTGGCACTTGGTAATCTTTAGTATCACAAGTGGCAATGTCAGGCCCAGATTGGCCTGCGAGAAGCAACTTGCTGGGTCACTTACCCGGAAAGTTTAGGTGTCCAGCTTCAGGTATGGCTTGGTCCATGGCCCCAACAATTTCATTTATACTCTGCTCTGCTTTTGTCTGTGTGGCTTCCATAGTAGACAACCAATACCTGGAAATTGGACAAGGTTCCCATAAGAGTGAGTAAAGCAACATCCAAACATACAGCGAGGGAGTACTGGTGTCTGGCAGTTTGTCTTTTCTTTCTTTTTAATACTAACCTTATTCTTGTCAACATAATGTATATACATAATTTTGAAAGTTGCTACCAGGCTTATGAAAAGCTAGAGAGGCCTGCCTCTCCCTCCCACCCTGTAGTCCTGCTTACTTGAGTGGACGGCTTCAAATCTCAGGCCTCTTTAACAGTGTTCTCCATGGTGCAAAATAATGCATTTGTGCTGCTCTTTCTCATTTGTCAATTGCGTACACTACACGCTGACTTCCTGTTATGGACCATGAGAATTGAACTCTTAGTCTATCTCCTCTACCTCGTTTTTGCATTTTCCAACTGCCCCAAATAGTTATGTCACAATTGTAGTATGAGTTTTGTTTACAACAATATTCACTGTTCATATTCGTTTATCTACATATTAGTTTCCTATTGCTCCTGTGACAGATTACCACAAACTTAGTATTTTAAAGCAACACACACTTATTATCGTACATTTTTGGGGGTCAGAGGTCCCAAATGGATCCTCTGGGGCTAAAATCGAAGGCTGATTTCCTCCCGGAGGCTCGAGGCAGGAGTCGGATCTTTCCCTCTTGCAGCCTCTGGAGGCTTCATCCTTCTGACCTCTGCTCGCATCACTGACATCGGCTTCTCTGACTTGACATTGACTTCTCCTGCCCTCCCCCCCCCCCCCCATTTTCCTTATAAGGACCCTCGTGATCACATTGGATCCACAGGTAAATCCAAACCACTCTTCTTAAGACCCTTAATTTAATCAGACCAGTGAACCCCTTTTGCCATGTAATCTATTCTCAGATTCTGGGGATTATGACATATTTAGAGGGGTCCTTATTCTGCCTACCACTATATATATATATATCTATATTCTTCTGCTTCTCCACCTCCTACTCAACTGTGAGCACCTTTAAGAATATATAAATAATTGAACATTCAAGGAGAGTGATGCTCACTATCACTCTTGCCTTAGGGTTTTATATATTCCTTGTGGAAGCCTTGAATCTAGAGAGGAGAAAAAAATGAGAAAATATGGGCTTGGAGAGATCTGTTCTTTGAATTTTATAGAAGAAGTCAAAAACCTTATGTTTAAATTCTATCTGCCCTTGTGCCTCAGATCCAGGTACATGGCTGGTCTTGTAAGCCCGTCCCTTCCACCTTGGCCCCGAGCAGCTGTAGAGCTCATTTTGTATGTAGTTTGGGTCATCTTTGCGGGATCCCATATCTAGGTTACTGTGCAGGTCTGGCATGGAGAGCCTGGTAATTGGGTTTTTGTGACTTAGAGATACTTTTGGGCTCTGGCTATAAAAAGCCATTTCCCCTGCAGACAGAAAGAAGCATATAGATACACTAAGATTAGTAGCATTGCCGAGAGAGGAAATATGGAATGAGAAATAAAACAATAGGACTGCTCTTTATTTTTCCTGAGCCGAGTACAATGAAATCAGAACCAGAAATGCTTAGAATTGGTGAATGATGCAGACATTGGCCCTTGTCTTTAAAGCAGGTTTTCTAGATTGGGGTTGGGGTTGGATAATCCTTCCTTGTTGAGGGCTGTCCTGTGCATTGAGGCTATTGAGTGATATCCCTAGCCTCTGCCCACCAGATGCCAGTAGCAGCAACCCCCAGCTCCCAGTTGCGACAGCCAGACATGTCTCCGGATGCGGCCAACCCAGGTTGAGAGCTGCTACTCTAGAGAATACCTCGAAGGACCCAGCCGTCGGCTGTGCTACTGGGTTTTTTCCAACTCTATTTTGTCACCATTAATGTGACTGTGGTGTTCCCTGCCTGTGAGAGCAGAAGGTTGTTTACCTTCAGCCTTGTTGTGAGTATGTCTTCTTAGTCATACCAGAGTGCTTTAAACCAGTGCTCTCCCCACCCACCCGCTAACACATGGCACGCTGCTCTAGTGTAACCCTGGGTTCCTCTCTGGTGCATGCCTTCCAGCCAGCAGGGCCTTTCTGGGTTTTCCTGTGGCAGCTGAACAGGTCCCAGTTCTCTAGTTCTTGGAGGTCAGTGGCTGAGGTGGTGGTTGTGACACTCTTTAGTTACCTAGCACTGTGGAGAGCTATAATTATGAGGAAAAGGAGGGTGGGTCTCTTAGGTTGGTGGTTTCAGCAATATAGGGTGGGTCATTCTTCATTTTTCAGCAAATTCATTGAATACCATGTGGGCTGTTCTTGGAACTGGAGATATGCACAATGCACTTCTCTTCTTGGAGCCTCCTCTTATTGAGGCAGAAACCCTGTGTAGTCAAGGCTGGTATGTGTTTGATTTACAGTTTGTATGGCATCAGGACCTCAGAACTTTGTATGTTACAATTAGTTGAAGTGACTTTTTTTGAAAAATATATTTTATTGAATTTTTACAGAGAGGAAAGGAGAGGGATAGAGAGTTAGAAACATCGATGAGAGAGAAACATCGATCAGCTGCCTCCTGCACACCCCCCACTGGGGATGTGCCCGCAACCAAGGTACATGCCCTTGACCGGAGTCGAACCTGGGACCCTTGAGTCCGCAGGCCGACACTCTATCCACCGAGCCAAACTGGCTAGGGCAGTTGAAGTGACTCTTAAGTCTCCTTTAACCTTTAGGTTCTCCCTCTATCTCTCTTATTTCCCTACTTTGATAATTTTTTATTGAGAAGCCAGGTTGCTGTTAGAGGAGCAATGTGTCACAGTCTAGCTATTGCTGGTCATCTCAGTGATATTGTTTCCCATGTTCCTTTGTCCCTGAATTTCCTGTAAGTTGATGTTTTGATGGAGAGGCTTGGCCGTGACCCTGGGGATGTGGCTTTTCGGGTAAGACCACTCCACAGGCGTTTCATCGTGAGGCACATAATGAGCCCTCTTTCTCTTCCGGGGTCAGCTGTCAGTGATGGTCATAGCCTGGATCCATTGACTTATTAGGGTTTGAAATATGTGACTTTCTAATTCTGTCTTTCCTCCTTTACTTACCAGTTGGAGTACATCTATAAAGAGAACCATTTTCCTAACTAGGAGTTGCAATTCATAGGGAGGTCAGGATAAGTGCTTCATTTTTTTTTCTTTTCCTTTACCAGTTTTCAGAATTAATGGAGTAGTTCCCCAGTATCTCCCAAAGGTGACCCTGGCTGGCTTGCTGGCTTTCCTCCATCCTTTCCTCCTTCGCTCAAACATTTGATATGTTTTAATATATTACTGTTACCATTCCTACTGATGCTTGACTATCCATTTTTGGGGGGCCAAGTTTGCTAAGTTTTTGGCTTTTACTGAGAGTAAGATGAAAGCTATTAGAGTGGTATGTTCTGGAAGAGATCATTCTGGAGTTTGTGTGGCCAACAGAAGTGTAGAGGGTACCAGGGAGGAAGTAGAGAGACTAGTTACCAGGAAGTTACAGTAATCCAGTCATGACATGGTATATCTTGGATCAGGGTGTTCAGGTGGAAAGAATGGTGAGATTCTGGATATTTTACATTTCAAAGAAGCTTGTTTGGGGAGGAGGGGAGGATTTGGAACAAAGTTGATCCCTCCTCGTGTTCCATTTAATCTTTATTATTCCTTACTGCTATGCCTTTATATGAATTAAATTCTTCATTTATGTTACTATCTGCCTCCCTATTGTCACTAACCAGTGACTGTGTTCCCAGTGTGGATTCGTTACCTCTAAAGGGAGGAGGGGTGGTTAGTTCTGTGAGCTCACCTAGGAGAAGTGGGCTCCTGGTTGAAATACCCAGAGCAAGCTGGCAGGTGAGGGTTTAGAGAGGGGTTGTAGGAGTCTCCTGGGCACTTCCTCTCGCCCACATGTACCTCCGTGGAGTTACATACAAGGAACCCACTAAGTGGTGCAGAGCTGAAGGGGATTTTGTGAAAATGAGGGCAAAGTGGGGTCAAAACTGCCCAGAGCCATGATGCAGGCTTGGGTTTCAGCACTCACTTCCCCCTTTGCCCAGCACCCTGTCCAGGGCTCCACCTGAGCATGCCCGGGGTCCCTGAGGCAAAGGCCTCGGGATAGAAGTGAGCACACCAGGATCTTATCCCAGCCCTGCGCCAGCTGTGTGCCCTCAGTGCCTTCCTCTGTGAAGCGGTGGGGTTTGCAAGTACTTATCACTTCTTTCACCCCAGCTTGGCCCTTTGTGTGGGGACTTGAGGTGCTGGAAAACGAGAATTCTTGCTAACATAAAATTCTAATTTGTTCTAGTATTTCTTCTCAACAAGTCCATGGTTGCCAGATTTTAAAATGCATTAGAGGAAGTGAGTCAGATACCTTCTTCATACGTGACAATGAAAGTACACTCCGTCCCAAGTTCTGAATGCTGTGAAAAATTGTGTTCTTTAAATAAATAAACACAGGATGAAGCTCTCAGGCTTCAGAATACACATTCCCCCTTTCCTGCCTCATTCGTGTTTGGTTCCTTTCGTAAAGTATGTAGCACTGTGATGTTCTCCAAAATCAGCTTGCAGATAGAAAACTGCGGGCTCCTATCGCTTGCATTTCCAGTTGGTATTTCCCCACCGCAGGGCTCTGCCGGTCACAGAAGTCTTTGCCTTGGAGTTCAGCTTCCCCCCCAATTAATGCAGTTAGTTTATTCCTCTTTCTGAGGATTGCCATATATAGAAAAAAAATCTAATTATGTTCACTGGGCAGTCATTCCCATGTCTCTCTTGAGGAACATGAGTGATTTTGTTACTCCTACCACAAGTCAGCAGAACTTCCTCGGGGTGTCTGGCTTCCATTGGAGAGCATCCCTGGAAGGAGGGGAATAGTTGAGATTCGCTGAGATAAACTCTTTTACAAGTATGATACTGTGGCTTTATTTTTCTTCCCAGCCTGCATGGTGCAAAGGACTTTTCATTTCACTGAGGTGAAAACTGGGTCTGTGAGTGGAGTGACTTTCTTTAAAAAAAAAAAAAATCAGAAACCAATTACTTGATATGCAGAGCTGAAAGCCTCATTCCCTTAACGAAATCAGTGCAGTGTGCACTGCCGGTAACCTGAGCAGAGCGGCTGACATCTCTTGATTACAGCTGGAGGTGGAAGGACCCAAACTTGCAGGCTCTCCCTCCCCCTCGAGAGATTGTTAGTCCAGTCCTTCACAGAGGTTCGCTTTGGCTCTCTGTCATCACCCGGACGCTGGCGGGGGCTGAGTGTCATGGTTACAATAGAGTGTGCTAACATATCACAACCATGAAAGCCCAGCGGGAAAGGCTGCAGATTCCGGGGCTGACCTTGGAGTAAGTATTGTCTGTCTTTAATATTTTAATGCTTTCTGCATGGCACTCGCTTTCCTGCCACCAATAGCTCTTTAGCATTTGTTGGTACTGACAGCCTCGGAGCACTGCAGTGCGAGGTGGAGGAACATGTCTTAAACGCATGGCATTCGGTTTCAGCTGATGGGGAAACCCAGACCCTGCGTTTTTTGCATTGCAGTGTGAGGAAAAGCATTGCTGCATTATTGAAAGTTACTAAACCTCAGTGCTGGAAACATCTTAACAGCTCATTTGGAAAGAATGTGTCAGCAGGCCATGGTGTCTCTGTCTTTCTCTCTTTCTCTCTACTGTTTGTTTATCCCCGTGCTGTCTTTTCCTAAAGAAAGGCCTCTGTCTGCATTGAATGATAGAAGACATGGCAAGGGATTAGAGTGAAGAGAAGGGTTATTTGTGACATTCATTAGATGCCATCCATGTTTTATCTATGCAACAGAATATTAATGAACTGTAGTACATTTTGAATCCTTTCTGCAGATTCTCCAGCCACTGCTTACAGTGTGTTTACCTAGTTGAGCTCTGTGTTTGCTTAACTGTTGTTGTTTTTTTTAACCCATTAACTCATCTGACCACCTTCTGAGTTGATGTCACCTCCTGAAAATGTCCACATCTAATCTGTGGCGCAGAAGTTAAACATCTGTGTAGCAGGAAGTGTCAGCAAATTTTTATTTTAAATCTGTTAGTCAAAGATGCAGAAGCCTGAGTTAGTCTGTGCTGGCACACTTAAAATAATAACTGGTAAAATGTAAATCGGGAGAAAAGCATAAATATCCTTTTTTTTCTAACTTACAATATAGATACGAAATTACATTTTGGTTGAAATCTGTACAACCCAAATTATCTCATACTGGACTGCTTCTAGGAAGAGAATGATGTCCAGTTCCTAATATTAATTATTTTTCTTGAATTCTATAGATGTGTTATGCAAGATAAAATTATTTCCTTCATTAGTAAATTAATAAAACCAGGACATTTCTGAAGTGATTGGAACACTTTTCTAATCAGTTCTTGTTCTAAAATTGTATACCAATTTAATACCAACGAGACTCACTTATAAAAAGTTAGAGGGCTCTTCCAACCTTCTTGCTAGATGTGGTATTTTTCATAATAGAGATATAAACAGTATTTACCTATCATCCTAGTATTTTGCCCCCATCTCCATCCATCCCAAAATTCAGCCCTCACCATGGATGGTGAGTATTTTAATGGCATACATGGACTTTCCTACTTAACCCTCCTCTCTCCAACATTCTGGAAATCTCAGCTGAAATGCCTATAGCTCTGTGCTTAAGACCCAGATTTTGCTTTTACCTGCTTCTGGTTGTGCTGCTTCCTTGTTTTCTTTGGACTTAATATATATAATTTCATACGATGCCTTCCTTCCCTCCCTCCCTCCCTCCCCCTACTATTCCCCCTCCTTTCCTCCTTCTTTCCTTCTTTGCTTTCTTTCTTTTTCAGCATCTTAACCACATCAAGAGACACTTCAAAGTAACTTTTAAATATACAGACTCGGTTGTATCAAGTGTTCTGTTTATAATTTGGAAGGCCAAGGTATGCCACCTCAGTCCTGATGATTTGGCCAAGGGTGACACAGGGCATATGGGTCAGAGACACAGGGGATTCCCTGGGTTGTGTTTTGGTTTCAGGCCACACACCCTCAGTAGAGCCTCTACCCTCGTAAATACTAATGTGCCTTTAAAATAGGTGACTCCTCCACTTTAGCTTAAGGTAAGAGAACATAATATCACCCTTAAATGTCATTATAGTGTGAGCCTGGAGTTTGATTTGAACTTTTTATTTAACTGGAGATGGAAAGTTACTCTTAGGTAAACAGCTAATTTTACATTCATTCATGGAGGAAGCTAGTTCTGCAGTGTTGGGTAAAGTCAGTTTCCAAACACTGCAGAGAAAGGTTATAATGGGAAGCCTTACCATAGATTTTACTGAAAGAAGATTTAATGTATATAATTTTAATTATTTGGGGCCCTTATGGCAGACCACATGTGTAGAAGAGTTTTTGGATCTTCTCTCATGAGACATTATTATTGTTCTTTCAGGAAAGTTTATTCCATAGGTACTACAGCCAGGAACTACTCTACTAGCAGATTGTGTATCCTGTAGATTCAATTCAGAATCTTCCATGTCACTTATCAGTAGCATGGGGCATTTTTTGATTTGAGTTTCAGAAATTGAGATCCTGGCTGTGAGACACCAAATATGTAAATATTTCAGAAATTAATGGATCATTTATTTAGAGGTTTATGACTTGTACCTAGCCTAAGCATGGCTTTCCAGTTTCTGGGAAAGAAAGTGGGTTGTTTTTCTTCTTTCTCTTTTTTAAGTGTGGAATTACATTCATGGACACTGTGTAGCACATCATACAGGCCTCAGCTTGGAGACCTGGGGTGGTGTCAGTGCCTAACCATGTTTATTTTAGGCCTGCAAGGTGACAGATAAGACTGGCCTAGATACATTGATGGCTTTATCAGCTGGCATTCCTGAGAGCTTTCCAGTGAGCTGCTAAGTTCGAGTACAGTATGTTTAAGGGCAGTAGCTTTCGAATGTGCTCTGAATATATGAGGACACCTGTTTCTTGGTTTACCAAGAGCTGGCACCAAACCAGAGAATGGTTTTAGAAGATATAAAACATTTTATTTAATAAATTGGAGCATTTTGAGCCATAATTTTATATTTCAGTAAGACAAATACAGCCAGTTCTCAACTATCCATGTAATGGGAAACAGCAGTGGTGTAAAGAATTGGGGCAGCCCAAATCTGACTTCTTAGTAGCTGTTGCCACTGCTCCATTCAGTGAAGAGGCACAACCAGCTTGAATTAACCAGTAGACAGCTCTGTTCCAAAACCCCTCTCTTGGAGGTAGGAATGAGGGTGTGGTGTAGTCATGGTCCATGGAGAGGCAGAATGTTCTAGAAGAGATCCTTTGCACTGTAGGGGGAGGACCTCGTGGTAGCTGCAGCTTTAGAACCTGGGCTAGAATCCCACATTAATTCTTATTTTGATTTTGCTATGTACAAATAATTGGGAGTTGACTAGTATTAACTTCATACTTAGATAGATCTGTTGGCAAAATTCTTATAAGTAAGATATCTGACAAACTTAAGTTTTCTTTCTTCTCTGAAAGAGACAGGAGTCCAAAAGAGGGGAAAAGATAAAGGGACTAGCAACTTATCACCCCAAGATGGATATTTGAGAGTTGGCTGGTACATGCATTTGGTGGTGTGGATGGGATGGAGGGGGGTGGGGATTATTACAGTCCATTGATAGATGCACTTGAAAAAAATCTCTATGTAAGATTTAGTTTATAGCTCTATGTAAGAGATTTTGAAGATATTTATTATGAATATAAGTATATTGGATCATTGCCCCTGAGGATCAGAGAAATGTTTTGGGGTGCTTTTCCTATGATTTAAAGGCATCTCTTCCTATATGGAAGGGTTTGTCACTTTGCTATTTAAAAACTACAGTATTTAACCTGAATTTTTCTATTATGTGATAACCACTTCCCTTTGGTTCTCTAAAATTTTACCATTGATTCTAAATCAGAAATAAAATGTGCTCCATATAAAACAGCACTGCGTTTTCCTTGCAAAAATCACATGTCAAAAATATCTGCCAGGTTGCTTTGTGACAAAGGACAGGCACAAATGAAAATGGCAGCAGTGGTGTTGAGCATGTAGATTTCAGCAGGAAGCCTTGTACTTGTTCTGCGTTTAAAAGCTGAAAAAGGACAAGTGATGAGATGATTGCCCAGTGGTATTGATAGGCATGCTGGAGCGGTTCTGGCCTAAAGGGAACACCGTCCCTTAAATGAGCTATGCTATTTTTGCTGCCACCATTTCTCCCACTTGGAATGACATTATTTTAACTTTCAGTCTCACTCCACGGAGCCTGAGTCCAACCCCATCCAGCCCAGGCAGTCCCTGTAGTCCTCTCTTCGCTTTTCACTTCTGGAGGTAAGCACGCTCCAGTGCCTGCCCAGGCTGCTGTCTTCCCCCTCCCCGCCCCCCATGGTCTTTGCGCACTTTGGACTCTGCAATGCACAATAAACGTTTCTTCTTAATTGTTGTCCTCGCTGTAACGTGGAGAGTGAGGAGACTGGTTGAGTTGTTTGCTGGATGACTTACAGGCGCGCTGAGAGCGAGCACTGTGCTTGTTCCATTTAGTATCTTTTGCTGATACTTCACTCAGTGTCTGATGATTAGTTGTTTGTTGGACTCCATGTGACTATTACAGTGTTACCTGTTGCTTTCTTAGCAAATGATCTGCACTAAATTCCACAACTTTTTATGAATCTTGCATAATGGTACAATTTATTACAATTTCTAGAAAACATTTTCTAACCCATGTTAGAGTATCCTAATATCTGTTGCCACAAATGATTTTATATTCTGTTATTTACAGGACAAAGTATTTAACTTGTGTAAATGGATTATATTTTTAAGTGGTTTTATTTTTTTAGGACACCCAGTTACATACACGCCCACCCCCTCACTCATCAGCTGATCCATAAATTCTTTAGGAACTCTACTTGCATTTTAGCCCAGTTTGTTACAAAATACATGATAGAAAATACTGATGGTATTGTATGTATAGTACATGTGTTCTAATGGAGTTTTCATTAATTCAATATCGATGGGTATAGTGAGTCTCCTGGTATCTAATAAGAGACACATAAAGTACCCAGCACTCCTTATTCCTTCCTTTCTTTGTTTTTTAATTATAAGGGATAAAGTAGAATCAAACTCTCAGTTGATGGAAAGAATAAATTCTTTATTAATGTATATGTTTTATTTCATATATGTAAGCAAATGAAGAATTTGCCACTCATGGCCAGTTCATTAAAAATAGGAACTTAGAAGCTTTATGCTTAGTTGATAACAGTTCCATAATTTAACAATTTATTCCTCTCATTTTTTCTAAAATAAGATTTAACTAAAATCTGTGAAGAAGAATTGAATAGGGAAATGAATTAATGGCTTTGAACTTTGGTTCTACTCTTTTGCTGATAGGATTATATTTATTATTATAAAAATGACTTTCAACCTGAAAGTTCCATGCAATAGCTTTTATGTAGCTCTGAATAGAATAGATCCTAAAACACAGGAGAGTTTTTGGCAATCCAGAGAATCGCATGGCACATGTAATTTGTCTATTTTTGGTGACCCAACCACAGGTAATTGGACTGTCTTCTGAACTTTCTTCTTCAGTATAGCATGTCTTCATCAAATGCTCACATTTGCTTTTCTTTTTACTTCTTAAAGACAATGGGCTATTCAAAATGAAGCTGCTCTCACTAGTGGAGGAGGAAAGGGTCAGACTACAGGCCGGGGCAGTACAGAGGATGATGAAGCTCTGAAGAGTATTTTTGGAGGAAGGGTTTTTGGAACTGATGATATTTGAGCTGGACCTTGACAAATCTTGGGGTTTCAGTGGGGAGAGATGGTGGTGAAGGACAAGAACAGACAAAGACTAAAACAGGCAAGGGGCTGAAAAAGTGTGGCACATTGTAGCAAAGGTGTGTGCAGCTAGAACACAGGGCGGATGGAATAGAGAAAAGCGTGGAGTTGTACACAGCTTGATGTGGACTTAAAAATGGATTTGGAAATATGCTATGTAGGGCCTTGAATACTGAGCTAAAAAGTTTGACTTTTATTATGCCAAGATTCAAGTGTACTGGAAGATTTTTTTTTGAATAAGGAAATAACCAATCTGAGCTCAGACTGAGAAAATTTACCTTTACTAGTATTAAGAATCAGTTGAATTGTAGGCAGAAACTGCAGTGAGGATGCTGGCACAATATTCCATGAGTCAATTGCAATGAATTAAATTGACATTTACAAAATACAGTTGACCAAATGTTTCTAGCTACATTATCCCATTCAGTTTAATCCACCTGACACCACTATGAGGCAGGAAAGCATATTGCTTCTGTTTATGGATGAAGATGCTAACACACTTAGAATTTAAGTCACTTAATTAGCCTGCGATTCAAAATGAAGTCTCAGATCTTCCCACTGTGGCTACCTTAAGACATACCTATTGCTATGAGATCGTGAATATGGAGTTTTAATTATCTGGTGTAGGTAGACCTTGTGACCTCCTTGATTCATTTCTATTTCCCCCAGTGCCTCTCTCAATGCCTGGCATATAGTAAGTGTTTGAGAAATGTTTATTAAAGAATGAATAAATGAATTGAAAATAGAAGCTATATGAACAGTGCTCTTCAGAAATCAACCACCGGGTAAATATACAGTAATACAATTGTGATTCTCACTCACAGACCAAGAGTGTGTGAGAGGATCTGCTCCACGCAGTCACGGAGGGATTCAGGGAATCTTCAACAGCTGGCCTTCAAGGTTGCCCTGGGCATGAACATCCAGCTGGTGGTGTGAGGGAAAAGAGGATGGGAGGTGGTGCAATGCCAGACGTGAAGGTAGCCTGCATTGCTCCCAGTCATACTTCATTGCCCAGAACTTAATATTCTGACTACACCTAAGGACAAGGAAGGCCAGAACGTATAGCTCATCTAGCAATCTTTGTCACAGAAATTGATGGAAAAAAGGTGTCCATAGTAGGCGTTCAGTCAATATTTTTAAATGCATGGTTGACACTGAGATTTCTAGCCTTCACTGAGTGGAACCCAAGAAAGCAGAGTTGGAGAGGGAGGCAAATTTAGTGATGATGAGTAATGAAGACATCTCTAGGTAGAGATATGTGGTTGGCAGTGTGGAATTGAGTTTATCTGATCGTGGGCCCTAAAATGATTGCCTAATATGAGTTGAAGAGATTCCAAATATGTTCATGATATTATCACAGAAGAGCATGCATTGCATCCCTGAAGAGAATTTTCTTTTTCTTCTATCGATCGTGATGGATCAGATTTCTCTTTTGTTTCTTCTCTGTGAGTGGGGTTTGGAGGTCTGAGGGAGCCTGGTGGTGGCGAGCATAACTGTGTCTGTGCTCTTTGGAGGCGCTGACACAGAGTTTCTAAATAGGGCAATGAAGACTGCTCCTTTCATAGAAAAGCCCGGAGCAGGCTATGCTGAGAGGTGAGAGGCTCTCGTCTACCCGGGTGTCTCCGGCTCAGGCCTCCAGAAGGTACGCAGAGAGAAGAGATCTGCAGCTTCCCTGGCAGCTCAGAGTTGCTAAGTGAAAGTTAAGTTTAGTTTGTTTTGTCCTGGGAATGCAATTTTGCACTGCTGCTGAGAAGTTCCAGCCAGGCAAAGCTTGGCTCAGTATGAGGGGTAGAATTTTCTAAGCAAGCTTTCTGCATGTAGAATGGGCTGCTGCATCAGACCATCCATTTCGTGCTACCGGAAGTTTTCACCGGAAGGCCAAGTCCCACCCACCTGGGAAGAGGCAGAGGTCATTCCTGCATTGAGCAGAGTATTAGACCACATTTTCCCCGAAGGACCTTCCATCCTGAAATTCCGGTGTTTTCATGGTCTTCCTGCAGGACTGGAGCGAGAGTGGCAAAATACACAATTTATCCCCTAGCTAAAAAAAAAAGGCCCAAATATTAGTTTATTGTACCAACATGACAGAGGACATTTTTAGACCCTTAAGTGGAATCTCTTATTTCTTCCCTTTCCTCCTTCTGAAGCAACCATAGCCACTCAGGATTTCCATGGTCTACACTACTTCCATGGACCACCATTTGGTGGGGGTGCATATAAGGATGCCGTCAGTGCCTATGAGTGATGTGGGTGTACCCTGTGCCAGCTGGTCATCGGGACTGTGATTAGAGAGCAGGATTGCAAAGGAGCTCCCTCGTGTTACGCTCTCAGTATCTTTCCTGGCACTGAGCATGCCTTCCCCTCAATAGGGACCATGGAAGTAGTGGGGGCCCGCCACCATGGCTCAGTGACATTCTATCACAATACAGGGATGTACTCTCGTTTTTCCACTTCACACCCCACCTTCTGAGTGGATGGCAACCATCAGAGCATCTGCTGCACTTCCCGTACTCCTTCTATTTCACTTCTTCCGACCTTTTATTGGCCTTTCTTTGGTTCCTGGAGTTGGCAGACAAACAGTCAGCTCTGCCGAGTGGCAGTGGAGCGGGTATTCCATTCCTTCTCCCAAGGCCCCCCTCCCTGTTTCAGTGGAGAACACACACGCCACATGGCTAGTAGGACACAGTATGAGTGTCCGAGAATATTGTCACTGTGCTATAATTTCATGGTGACAATCATTTTGGTCTGCTGTTGTTTTTTTTCAAATGTGTAACCACACACCGAAAATAGTGCCTGACACTTCAGTATGTATGAATGGAATGAATGACTGTTATTCGCTGGAACTCAAGCCTAGTCTCATGTTTTCACATATGTGGTACATAAGCCCTGAGAATGGTGCCGGCACCTTGGGAAGTAGGGCATGCATTTTGATTCTTCCATAAATATTAAATGATGGCTGTCAAAATGTGAAGACCGAGTATCTGTTATTAATGAAAGTTCAAGGACAAAGGAGAAAGGCTTTATTAAAGAAAGGTAAACCGCCGAAACCGGTTTGGCTCAGTGGATAGAGCGTCGGCCTGCGGACTGAAAGGTCCCAGGTTCGATTCCGGTCAAGGGCGTGTACCTGGGTTGCGGGCACATCCCCAGTGGGAGATGTGCAGGAGGCAGCTGATCGATGTTTCTCTCTCATCGATGTTTCT
>NW_005353967.1:12182100-12246461 GCF_000412655.1 Myotis brandtii
CCTGCCGGGCCCTGGAGGAACTGAGTGTGGGAGCCCAACAGACCAGGAGTCGGTGCCTGGGTCCTGGTCACTGCCCCCACCACATCCAAGCCTCCTGACCTTGCCCAAGTGATGAACTTCATGGACCTTCATTGTCTTCATCTACAAATCCCCAACCTCAATGTAAGAGCAAGGATCATAGCTTAGAGGCATTTTGCCTGGTGAATCTGTATTAGCACGAATGGGACCTGTGAGGGTGGGACAGGCAGGCAGCACCTTAACAGAGGAGGCATCCGGGACCATTGTCCATTTTTCTAGGAGCTTGTCCATTTGTTCTGATGCTGCTGGAATGGCTACTGAGTATCCACGCTGCCTGAATTCCCCTCACTTCACTTGTTGCCATGGTGAGGGGCAGACATAATAAGCATTTACCAAATACCTGGCAATATGTTACGATTCTGTGTCTCCTTTTCACAGGGAACCTGTACGTGTGGGAAAGTCACCTGGCTGCCAACCATTTTTAGTTTCATTTACTTTGTAGGATGAGCAGGACCATTTGTCTTTTTTATTCTCTCTCCTTTTTCCTTCTTTCACTTCATGAAGAACATTGTAAAAATATGAAGAAACTGGTACAGATGGCAAATTTTTCCTGTGCTTGTGTGAATGTGATGGTTTAATGAATTGTCTTCTGCATCCCTGAGTTTTATTTCTGAGTTGTGGTGGAGGACCGGGTCTGCTTCATGCAGACACTCAGAGGAGCAGCTCCCAAGCAGAGATGAGCTTGATTGTGAGCACTCGGCTGGTTCCGTGGGTGTGGGCTGGGCTGACGTCACCACAGGGCAGCGGAAGCAGTGTGGCAGACAGGTAGCACTCCACTGGGCCTCACCGGGTTCCTGCCACCCCCTGGGGGCTTCTGTTGCTTGTAAGAATCCAAAGAAGGGAGAATGAGATGCTATGTCTCTGATACGAAGGGGATGGGGGTGGGAGGATAACAGACTCGTGTGTTAGCATTAATGAGGACCAGTGAGTATAAACATTTACTGTGGAAAGATGCTTAGGTGGTTTCCTTCAGTCTTTCTGGAGCACATTATTTTTTGAACCGATATAAATTATCTGCTGTAAAGAGCCAGAGGATGACGTCTTGTGAGATCAGAGGGGAACAGAGCTTCCTAGTCCACTGGGACCCAGGAGCACGTAGTCCTTCAGAGCCTTGCGCAGGCCCGTGGAGGAGCCTGCATGTGCCTGGTCCGAGAGCTGTGCGGGGCTTTCGTTTTCGTCATGATGATTCTCAAGTTTTTATTGTGTGTCCACTTTTTCATGTTGACATTCCTATTTGGTCTACTGACTTGAGTAGGAGGCCAGAATGACTAGCTCAGGTATTTGCATGTGCTGTGGCTTAGTGCTCCAGGAATTCCCTGCTCCACATGGAGTTCCCTACTGTGGGGCGGGGAACCCTGCAAGTTTGGGCCAAAAATTATACCCACGTACCAATGTCTAGAAAGTGGCCTGGCCTGGTCCACACTCGAGCACCCGTAGAGAGAGCCCGCACTCTTATTCTGTGGCATAAAACTGCGCCGTCTACATTTCCCTTCCACACGTTTCAGTTTGCAGTCACTTAAATCCGCATTCGGAATAGACTATCCATTTCCAGGGGAGGGGATTTTGTTTGTTCGCTCTGCTTAGTTCATTTCACTGTACACGTACATTTTCAGGGCTCTGTTGAGAGTATAGTTTGGGGGTTGGGGAACATGTTTTAAGTTGTGGTGCCCTATATTCCTATTTTTATTACATTTATTTTAGATGAGGCCCAGAATGATGCAATGAGGTTTAAATCGGTCTCATTTGGAAATCAGGCCATGGGCCCCAGCGGCTCTGATGTCTGCCGCTGCTCTGACCTGAGCAGTCTGTGCTGGGTCCCCTCAGCCCGGGACCTGCTTCTGGCAGGTGACGGTGTCTCGTCCTGCCATGATGGTCCCAGACCCTGTGCGCCCTGTTAGAAGACAAGCCTCTTCAGGCCGGGAAAGGAATCTCACCCCATGGGCAAGGAGCCAGGACACTTCCCTTCCAGCACCTGCCATCCAACACTCCTTGGGGGTCTAATCACTCCAGCATGTTCATGATTACACAGGCTTTCTCCACCAAATATTGTGATTACTCTATTTAACCAGCTTTTGGAATTTTGGTTTCAGAATACATTAGAATGACTCTATAGACCCTCAGTAGTTATCTCTTATTTACCAGATTATCTTGGGGTAAATGAAAAAGTTACTTTGGTGTGTATGGGTCGGGGGGAGGTTCTGCCCTATATTTCATTTTGTTACTGCATTACTTTGGAACCAGGAAAAAATAACATTTCACATCATTTTTAAAAACCAATTTCCTACATTTAAAATGTGGCTACAGCCATTAACACCCGCCCTGTTGATATGAGAATCAGTTGTGATATTCTTTGAAAGCACGAGATGGTGATGATACTGTGAAGCGCGGAGGTGCCTTAGTATGAGGAGTAATGCAAATGCGGAATTAAAAAAAGAAATTCTCAAGCTTCTCCAGCAGAGACATGGGGGCAATAATACCACTTGGAGGTGTTACAAGAATTAATTAGGTTACGCTTGTGAAACGTTCTAAGATGTGTTCTGTTTTATTATCATTAGCTTACTTTTGTTCTTGGAAACAGCATTCACAATGAACTGTAACACCTGACTTTTGTATCAAAGATGTTGCATTTTCTAATTGAACATGAGAGTGCATGATGAGATATTATGAAACTGGGATAAACGTACGAATGGTCCCAGGTGAATAGGAGATGAGATGAATTTCGTGGGTTTGTAGGCGTCTCTGTAACTTTTCCCATGACAATATACTCAGCTGAATTATTACCAAACCCCCAAATTGGCAAGGATATGCCTGTTTTCTTCACCACTGGGTCCCTGGTGTCCTGTACATAGTACATTCTCAACAAATACTTGTTGGAAAAGTGAATGAATGAATTTTCCCCCATCTGGAGGCTACATCGAGCTCTTTCTCTTGCGCTGAGATGAATCAGGCTGCAGGGGTTCATGCTCCTTGGTCAGGAGTTCACTGCAAGTTGCTTCTAGTCATTTCCCTGCCTTTGGCTTCTGGTCAGAGTCGCAACTGTAACTAACAGTGCATCGCACGTGACGGTCCCTGCAAGGCGCTTGGCAAGGGTAGTGGAAGCATGTGTGGTGTAGTCTCTCCTCCAGCTTCCCGAACAGAAGGGCTGGCTATTTTAGAATTTAAAAATGAAGCACTTGACACTATGTTAGAGTTTTTACATGGGATCGCATGCTGGGAACTAGAATTGAGTAGAGTAAAGGTTTTATTTTTCTGAATGAGCAAATAAGTAAATAGTACCTTAAAATGCCTTTGTGGGACTAGGAGAGTATGAGAGTTGTTCTTATCCTCAAAGAGTTTCTAGTGTAGCTGGGATGATGAGAATTAAGAAAAGAATACAGGGCAGGATTTGGGTGTTCACACCCAATGCAGTTGATGGGTGTGGTGGACAAGCTGTCAGATCCCAATCTCTGGAACTTGTCAGCGTTATCTTATTTGGAAAAACAGTCTGTGCATATGTGATGAGGGATTTTGAATGAGGGGAATATGCTGGATTGTCCTGGTGGTTCCTAAGTCCAAACAGGTCTCCTTGTAAGAGGAACAGAGGGAGATTTGACGACAGAGAAGCTGGAAGAAGCAAGGAGCAGGTTCTCCCCTGGCATCTCCGGAGGAAACGTGGCCTCGGTTTTGACCCACTGATGCCGATCTTGGACTTACAGCCACGAGAGCTGAGAGAGAATGCATTTTTTTAAAATATATTTTTAAATATTTTTTTATTGATTTCAGAGAAGAACAGAGAGGGAGAGAGAGATATAAACATCAATGAGGAGAGAGAATTATTGATCGGCCGCCTCCTGCACAGTCCCTACTGGGGATCAAGCCCACAGCCCAGACATGTACCCTGACCAGGAATTAACTGTGACTTCCTGGTTCATGGGTCGGATGCTCAACCACTGAGCCATGCCAGCTGGGCGAGAATGTATTTTTGTTGTTTTAAGCCACCAAGTGTGTGGTAATTTATTACAGCAGCTATAGAAACCAAGTATAATAGTGAATTGTGCATTCATTTTTATTGGACTGTCTCATGCCCCTGTGAGAGCCGTGTGACGGGCACTTTTACCTCCATCTCATAGAAGAAGCCACAAGGACCAAGGGTCACGTGGCTCCAACCAGCTTTTCTGATTCTTGGTCCAGTTCTCCTTTTACTTTACTTAGCACCGTGCCTCCTCCCAAAAGCTAAAGACAGTGAACAGCACAGACTGCTCATAAAGTTGTTCATAAAGGAGACCGACCACCGCGGCCAGAAGGATTGGGGCAGACATGAGAGATGGAACCCCTGGGGCGTCCAACAGGATAAAGACATTTAAAGCTGGAAGGTGATGAACTCTGGTTCCCACAACCCAGGGAACTTACTCCCTCTTCGAGTGCTGTTTCGCCTTGCAGATTTTGGATGTCTTTGAGCATGTGTGTGTCCATGTGTCTGTGTATTCTTGGAGGAGAGAGTCCCTTGTAGGGTAGATGGCGGTAGATTCTGCTCCCATCTCATGAAATGATCGCCTGTTCACGTGACGGCGCCTCCTGACTTGGGGGCCCTGATGATGGGGCCCTGGCTGGGTAAGCCTGCACATGGCCCCAGATAAAAGCTGAGGATGCAACTGCGGTTCCAGCCTGTGGGGCCCTAACCCTTGTAGGAAAGTGCTCGGTGTGGCTCACTCCTCTCCGGCAGCCACTGCGGTCCTCCTGCCGCAGACCCTGCTGCGGATCTACGCGCTCGGCCTCATGGCTCCCGCTACCTATGCCAGGGATGGGGCTTCCTGTTCTCTAATTCGTTCAACCACTGTCTTGCTTCTGTGAGCCAGGGGTGCTGCTGGGGAGATGGAGATAACATCTCTCCCCTCGGGGAGCTTTCAAAAGTGTATGGGAAACAGACAAGGAAGCAGCGTGACTGAAGTGTGACCCCAGTAACAGAGCGATGCTGACCCCATGCTGCTCCCTCTGCACGGGCCCTGGGAGAGTGAAGTCCTATTTATGGAGGGGACTCTGCAGGCTCTCCCTGAGCCAGGGCGTGGAAGAGGTCCGAGGCTGTGGCGTCTGGAGGGAGGGCTGGACAATTAACCTCCCCACATGCAGATCTGGGTATTTTGTGTGCGATGATTAGAATGTGCTTTGGTTTACCCAGTCTTTACCTGCTACTTTTCTGGAACTTTCAGCACTAGCTAGGAGCCATGTTCATATGGGCTTTCTATTTAGCTCAGTCTGAGATAGAGTGAGGATAACTCGGTGCCCTTTTTATCCTTTTAATAGCCAATGACTACCATTCTAAACTCCTTTTTATCTCTATTCTTCTGATGATGAGAAGTATAAAAGGAGCTCAATTTTATAGAAATTGTGCAAAGACCAGCATCTGAGAGCTTGAACAAACCCCAGAACTATATGACATTGGATGATGTATGGGGTCAGCATCAGGGATGTGACATAGACCATCTCACTTTTGTTACTTGAGGGATTCTTTTTAATGGCATGTATTTTCTAGAATACCCGACATGATAGCTCTCTCTCTCTCTCTCTCTCTCTCTCTCATCCTCACTCAGGATATGTTTTTATTGATTTTTAAAGAGAGGAATGGGGAGAGAGAGAGAGAGAAACATCGATGTGAAAGAGAAACATCTGACCAGGGATTAAACCCACAACTTAGGTATACACCCTGACCAGGAATCAAACCCACAACCCTTTGATGTATGGGATGACGCTCCAACCAATTGAGCCACCCGGCCAGGGCCCCCACATGATCTCTTGATTGAATATATCTCTTGATTGAGAAAAGACGGGAAGCAGAAAAGGACCGTGAATTCTAGAACATTCACAATTTTCTAATTCATTGATCACAATAGCAGCTATAGACATTTGGGGAAAAATGCTACTGCCTCTATGTGTGTGGCTTTGTTTATTCAGGCAATTGGCAGTGTTTGGGATCACAGATTCTTCATCATAGCTTCCGGGGAGTGAGTCACTGTCCTCCATTTCAGTAGCCCATCAGGCTGTGCTCGGAGCTTACACTGACCATTGTTTCTTTCCCAAAGGAAGAAAGATTATAAATCACCAAAGTTAGAGAATAAGTGAGATTCCATTTGACACCATATTATTTTATGAAAATGGAACTGAAATAGTTGAACAGTGGTTCTTGGCTAACACAGCAGGGACTGCAGAGGATTTGAACTCAGTGCTCGGAGCGCTATGATTATCCTGTCTCCTAAGGTGTTTTCATTTCTTTCCTCTGCTTCTTTGGAGCTTCAAGGTAGATTTTATTTTTCAGTGCAGAACCCATAGCCCAAAGTAGTGTTGTCATTTATTGAAGTGATCACTACGTAAGGTATAGAAATGTCTAATTATTATGTTGTACATGTGAAACTAATATAATATTGTATGTCAACTGTAGTTGAAAAATAAAATAGTGTTGTCATAAAATTACACATATAAAATTATATTGCTTGCTTTATTTTGACGCACTGTTTTATAATGTGCACACATTTGAGTTTGATTATGAATGAATATGAGAGGATATATTTTGAAGTTATTGTGATCATTTTAACACAGTATTAAAATCAGAAACCATCTTTCCAGTGAAGTAAAATGAATTTCTTTATTCTCCTTTTCTTTCTAAAAAGTATAGAGTTTCTTAAGAGCGTCCAAGGTTGGTGACCCTTGGGTGAGTTGTGGTAATGAGAGTAATGTACCAAAAAAGGCAAGACCTAATATGTGCCCATTTTTCTTTACTCTGTGTAACAGTCAGTCTCCTTAGAAAGTCATCTGAAAACTATTTGTAAATTGGAGCATAACAGTCAGCAAATACAACAAACTCTGGTTGGTTTGCTCTAATGCGTGGAGGTATCCAGAAGAAAAGGTGTTCTGATTTTCTTATTTTAAGTAACCATTTGGTTAGGCCCGGCTACCTGAAAAAATAAATTGTAAAGGTTATATTATGAAGGCTACAAAATGGTAAAACCAGAGGATTGGGTATTTAAAAGCAGAATTTAAATTGGACTGAGTAGGGGCAAAGTAAGTGAGAGGAGGAAGGAAAGCCAGCAGGGATGAGCAGATAGGTAGGAAAGAAAGGAGTGATGGGACATGTTCAGGGGTGGGGAGGAGCCACCTTCCCGGGAGCTTCAGGAACATTAGACTGTAGGTAGAGAGGGGTTTTCCTGAGAAAGAAAGGTGGGGAACAAACTGTAGAGTATCTCAAAAGCCAGTCTACAAGCCTTGGGTTTTACTTTTCAGTGTGGGACATGTCTGAGGTTTTAAACCAGGAAAATGGTAGTTTTAGCAAGAATTGGAGAAACATAGTGCTCATAGAGTGGAGAGAAGCAAAGTGCAGAAGAGCAACAGTGAGGAACAGAACTGGGAAGGTGGCAGAGAAGGAGAAGGAAGATCGGGAAGGATGCTGGAAAGAAGCGTCCACAGGACCTGCTGAAGGATGGGAGGCGTTCTGTAGGTCAGAGGAGTTGCAGTATCTCAGAGACAAATAGGGAAGTTGGAGAAACATCAGTTTGGGAGATAACAATTTCACTTTGAATTATGTTTGGAAATGTCCAATCTGAACTTGATGGCATAATGGCCGAGTGGCAGCATCCAGCATGCCGCTGGCGATGCATTCCCAGAATGGAGAAGTTTCCAGGACGTCGGTATTATGTGGATGAAGGTGTGGGAGGTAGCAACAGAGACACTAAGGCCTCTTTCAAATTGAGAGTGGGAGGCAGATGCTCTGCAAAATCCACCTTGCTCATTATTCTTGTGGTTTGTGTCTAGACGAAGGATAAACAGTGAACAGTTTCCAGTCCAGGGAACAGGGGCAAACCTTGAGGAGGCGTGTTTAGCTGCGACCTGCAACTGAGCTTTCTTGAGTCCATTTAACTGGGGAGTAAGCCTAGTGCTCTGATTGGAGAAACACCTGAATAGCCTGAAGTTCCAATTTGGGCCCACAGCCTCCAGGCCCCCTAGCGATGCCCTAGAAACCAGGCAGAAGAACCTCTTCTACTTATGATGCCAGCAAGGAGCCTGGGAGTTCTAGCAGTAGCGAAAGTCTCCGTATTGTGGAGGTGGCCTGCAGGGGTGGCTGTTAGCCAGGCCACTGTTCTTTTCTCAAGAAAGAATGAGGACCATGCTAAAGAAAAAAAAAATAGCGCTGGACCCAGGTCCCAAAGCTCTGTGCATTTGACTATGGGAGAGATCATTTGGGCATAAAAATTTGAAAGGTAGAATTTTGTAATCTGCTGTCATTCCCATGTTACCTCATGATAAAATAGAATGTGTGACTTTGTGAAGCATTGCTTACTTTTAAGGCTTCCACTCTCAGGTACTTGCCAAATGTTAGCTAGAATATATTGATTTGATGAAAGAAATTATTTAATATTGATGCTTTTATTTATTGGAACTTATCCGCCTAACGTAGAAATCTTCATTTTGGAAAGCCATTTGACTATAAGTCAATTGCTCGTTTCTCTATTCTCAGGATGGCTAATAACAGATACTTCTTTCCAACTACTCTTTTGTAAGATCTACTCAGAAGTCTGTGTTGAGAAGGATTCTGAGGGAACTTAGTGTCAAAAAACAAAAACAAAAACAAAACCTATATGCGTGGTCAGCAGTACGTACTGTGGTTATGGTAGGGATAAGAACGGGGATAGATTTGCCCACGGAAATTGTGTTCTGGAATTGGCATAGTTGCATTGAATTTGTTTTGCAGAAATTGGCCAGGAGCTTCAGGTGCTTTTGAAAAAACAAAGTCCTAGTGTGTTATCTTTGGGGACCATGCATGTCATCGCCCTATAAATTGATTTGGGTTGGTGAGAGATAAGGAAGGCTGGGGTCAGCCTTATTTGTGCTCCACTTAATTCTGTGATTTCATTTTTGAAGAGACTCTCTGACCCACTTTGATTCTGAGCACGGTGCAGTGGTGTTGCTTCTGAAGAAGCATTAAAAATGCAGCCTGTCTGCCAAGATCAGTCTGGCTCAGTAATTCTAAGTGCTCCCCAGTTTAGGGACACGTCTCACAAACTCTAACTGGTTCCTCATTACAGCCCAATGAGGTCATTCTTCCTGTTTACTTATTGGAACTTCGTCCCATCATTTATTTCTGTATAATGCGTGAGGGTGTGAGGCCTCCACATGGTGGGAGTAGGTAGAAGATGTAGTTAGTCAGCAGTGTGATTCCCATTTTATGGGTGAGGAAATCAGGATTTACAGAGATGACGTTACTAATCCAGAGTGTCACAAACTAGAAAGTGGCAAAGCCAGGACCCCACTTCTCCAGTATGATGGCCTTGCTCATCTTAGCTTTCTGTGGGTGATAACTTCCTTTCCCTTTAACATCCTCAGTCATATTCCATTCTGAACCATGGCTTCAGTTTGTGTGCGTGTGCGTGTGTGTGTGTGTGTGTGTGCGCACATATGTGTGTCTGTACTCACTCATCTTTAACTTCTTCATTTTTCTTTACTTTAAGGAGACTGGAATTGATTCTAATCCCCACTTATCCACAGTCTCACTTTCTAATGTTTCAGTTACCTGCAGCCAAGTGCAGCCCAAAAATATGAAATGGAAAATTCCAAAAATAAACAAGTCATAAATTTTCAATTACATGTCGTTCTAAGTAGCATGATGAAATCTCACGCCATCCACTCCATCCTGTCTGGGACATGAATCATCCCTTTGTCCAGTGTATCTATGCTGTATGTGCAGTACAATGACATATTGTGAGAGAGAGGCTACATTCAAATAACTTTTATTATTATCTTGTTATAATTGTTCTATTTTATTGTTGTTATTAATCTCTTACTGTGCCTAACTTATAAATTTAACTTTTTCATGGATATGTCTATACAGGAGAAAACATAGTTTGTATAGGTTTGGTACTATCCATGATTCCAGGTGTCCACTGGGGATCTTGGAATGCTTCCCCCACAGGTAAGGGGGAGCACTGTAATTATTTGGTACATAGTCTCAGGTGGTGTGGAGGGTCACTCAGAAATGTAATCGAGTGATATGAATGTGTCTGGACACAGTTATCTGCATAGGAAGGGAAATTATGTCATAAAAGAGTATTTAAGGATGACAGGAACTTTTCGTTATTTATCAAAGGGCATATATCTGCAGCCATCATGACAATCTGTTGGAATCTCCTGTTGGTTGTCAGGGAAAACTAGCGAGTCCTAAAAAAATGACATCAATAAAAATCACCTAAAGAGCTGACATTAGGAACAAAACTCATGTTTCCCTTGAGGACATCAAGCTGCAGCTTAAGCCCCAACCTGGGCTGTCTCAGCTTTGGAAATAGCATCTTGCTCTGACAGCCTTTGTTCTCCTCACTGAAATTTTGGCAGCCGATATCAGCACATCAGTTACTATCCTTTCCCTCCTATAGGAAATGATAGGACTGCAGCTATGTTAGCTCATATTTTCTCCCTCATTAAAGTGCCTATCTGCAATTTCTTCCAAGGAGGTTGCCAGTGTTGGAGTATGGTGCCCTTTTGCTGGTGATTAATTTGCTCAATTCCTTAGGGTTCATTGTCTAGTTAAATTTAGTTTCAATATCAATCTAAAGTACACTAAACAATGTATCAGGGAATGCTACCCCACTGATCAGAGAGTTATAGTTTTGATTTAGCACAGAGCATTCATGTAGCATTTTTATTTAAGGAGCTCAGAGGTGAGTATTGCTTTGACTGTGTAGTCGGTTTCATTTCTCAGGGGTGGCTGGACAGTTTAAAGTTCCAGCCCTTGGCTGCCAGTGTGCATTTCTTATGCTCTCAACAACGGCGTGTAGCTTCTTCATTAGGAGGATCTGAAATGTCACCAGCGCCATTACAAATGGCAGCACCTGTGGCTGAGACCTCATGTAAAATTGTGGTAGAGTATAGTTCTGGAGACACTAGTTGATGTCAGCTCTCTTTGTGGGGCTTCTTCTCCATGGTCACAGATGGCTGCTAGTTAGCTCTGTTCCGGAAATCCGAATGCGCGACTCTGGCTTGGGATTTTGACAGAAGCTGGGATTTGGGATGCTAATTTAAAGGTGAATAGACAGTTATTCAATTAAATATCTCTAGGCATGCATGGCTTTGTCACTTGCTTTAAGGGACTTGGGGCTAGTTTCATAGTATCTCTGAGCCTCAGTTTTCCTTATCTACATAATGGGGTTGCTAATACATATCTTTCAGTATTGACAATGACTGAGTACTAGGCCCAGTTTCTATCAAACTGTCAATGAGGAGGGGGCTTGAGGTTATTTACTTATGTAATGTGACATTGTCAGAGGGTCTGTTCCAGTGGCATGCCTTTTACACAGTCTAATTAAAGATAGAAATTCTGGAACAGTACAACGATGTATTCCACAACATCAGACTATGGAGCATGGAGTCTGGAATGTGATTACATGTAAAGAGAGAGAGAGGACAGGGAGACCTTGGACCATACATCTCAAAGTCTTTTGGCCAAAAGTGTTAAGGAATACACAGGGAGACACAAATGTTGGGCCTGAACTTTGTTCATACCATCCTCATTCAATTTGAGTATCAACTACTGACAAGGCTGTGTCTAGTCCCTAAGGATACAGCAATGAACAGGATGGAGAATGTCTCTGCTCTCATGTAGCTTATGTCCCGGTGGGGGATGGGAAGAGGTAGAAAGCGGACCTACCATAAAAATAACAGAAAAACACCAGAGAGTAACAAGTGATATGCAGAGAAATTAAGCACATTGGTCTGGTGGCTTCTTTCCCTCAGAAGGAGTGGCATGGCATGCGAGTTGGACCTAATGAACAGAAGAAGGCAGCCAAGAGAATACCTGAGCAAAGGCATCCAGGGAGAAAGAGCAGCCTAAAGACAGGCCTGGGCAAGGGGAAGGTGTGAGAATGACGTGGGAGGTGGGCAGGGCCAGGTCTGAAGTTTGAGTCTGGAATGGGCTTTTCCCTAAGCCTGATGGGGAAGCACTGGAGGTTTTGAAATGGGGCAATAACATGATAGGATTTGCATTTTTAAAGTTTCCTCTCACCGCTTTTGCAGTGGATGCATTAAACTCAATTTAGAGGTTTAGGAAGTAGTCCAGATGAGAGGTAATGGCGGCTGGACCACAGGGTAAACGATGAAGGCTGTATTCTGAAAGGAGGATGCCCCGCAGGGCTCACCAGGGAATGAGTTGCAGGAGTGGGTTCCAGGGAAACCCCTTCAAGGTCAACCCCTAGACTGTGGGCTGGAGAAACAGAGTAGATGGTGGGTCTGTTTCCCAAGGTGGGGAAGACTTGGGGAAGAGCAGCTTGTGTAGAATATCAAGAGTGTGGTTTTGTTCATGTGAAATTTGAGATGCCTGCATGATACCCGTGTGGAGTCTGGAATTCCAAAGAAAGGTTAGTCTGGAGAAGCAAATGTGAGATGTGTAGGCAGGTAGGTGGTACATACAGCCAGGAGTCTGTATGAAATGAGCTAGTGAGAAGTGGCTCCCGGAAAGACCCTGAGACGCTGCAAATACAGATGTCAGGCTGGGGCCTGGAGGAGATATGGCCAGGGAGTAGAAGGAAAACCAGGCGAGCGGTTTCACAGAAGTGAAAGCAAGTTTCAAGCAGGAGAGCGGTCCCCTGTGCAGAACAATGAGAGGTCAGTGCTGATCTGTGCATAGGCCATGGAATTAGGCTGGGGGTGGGGGTGGGGAGAAGCAGGTGGAATAATGCAGGTGCTAGAAAGAAACACTTAATAAAGGATAAAGGCCCTTATGATACTTTATTTTTTTTAAAAAAATATTTTTTTTATTTCAGAGAGGGAGAGGGAGAGGAGAGAAAGAAACATCAATGATAAGAATCAGTGATTGGTTGCCTCCTGCACGCCCCCTACTGGGGATCGAGCCCACAACCTGGGCATGTGCCCTTGACTGGAATCGAACCGGGGACCCTTCAGTGGATAGGCTGATGCTCTATCCACTGAGCCAAACCAGCTAAGGCATGATACTTTATTTTCACTTATGTTGACCATCCTCTTAATTATTTCCAGCTTGAGGGGCTCTAGATCAGGGGTCCTCAAACTATGGCCCATGGGCCACATGCGGCCCGCCGAAAACATTTATCCGGCCCGCCGGGTGTTTTTGCCTCCGCTGCCTGTTGCTTAGCAGCCGACTAGTTTTTTTTTTAAACTATAGTCCGGCCCTCCAACGGTCTGAGGGACAGTGAACTGGCCCCCTGTTTAAAAAGTTTGAGGACCCCTGCTCTAGATTCTCCTCCTGGAAAATTGGAAGAGACCTCACAACTATCCTTTCCGAGGTATTTGTCTTCCCTGTGGCCAAATCAGGTTTATCTTCCAGGCCAACCTTATGTGAGCAGTAGGCCTGGGGTGGTTTTAAAACTTTACCTAGTTCTCTTCCTCCTACCAGTAGCATGTCTGTGTAGGTAAAAGTCCTTGAGGGAGGTACCATAAAAGTCAGGCTGGGAGGAAGGATAAGATTTCGGTAGGTGGAATGAGGGTGTGGAGGTAGGAAAGGGAACAGAAACAATTCAGTTGCGAAGTGGGGTGGGGAAGTCAGGAATGTATTTAACACGATAGTGAAAACTCCAATAAGCAGCACATCCACAGTGGAAACCTGGGCTTCACTATTCCTTGCACACCGCCTACCTCTAAAAGAGATCTGACATTGTAGAACCACTCGGTCATCTTACAAACATGTATCGATTGCCAATGATGACCCCACAATAGAGGCCGGGCTACCCAGATGGGTGACCCATGACCTTCCCTCAGGGAAGATGGACATAAAAACAGTTCACTGTAATATACTAACAGAAAAGGAGAGAGGGGATTAATTCTGTCTGATTTAGTTCCAACAGGGGAGATGCTAGTTGCCTGTAGGATGAAAAGATGTCAACCAGGAAGCAGCCCCTCCTGGACAGAGAGCACAGCAGGTGCGGCCAGTCTGAGGGCACATGATGTGGTTGCAGCAAAGAGAGCGGAGCCCTGTGAGCTCTGCTCAGTGAGCACAGTGGTGGGGACTTAACCGAAGGGACACGTGTGAAATGCTGAGGCTAGACAGGGAGGCTGGGACCAAGCAGGGCTTTATTTCTGTAGGCAGGAGCGATCATAGGTTTGTTTGTTTTTGTGTGTGTGTGTGTGTGTTTTTAAAAAAGGATAATTTATCAGTAATTACAGATTTCCTTTGGCTTAAAAACATAGTTCTTTTTTTTTTTTAAGGAACATACAATCTTTTAAAATTACCTTAATTTTTAGAGCAGTGTTAGGTTTACAGCAAAATTAAGAAGATAGAGATTTGCCACATATACCATGTGCCACTGTCCCCATACATGTGGCATAGCCTCCCCCATTATTAGCATTTCCCACCAGAGTGGTACTTTGGTTACAATGGATAAACCTTCATTCACACATTATTCTCACTCAAAGTCCATAATCTACACTAGGCTTTACTCTTGGTGTTGTACATTCTGTGGGCTTTAACAAATGTATAATGACATGCATTCATCATTATGCTGTCATACAGAGTATTTTCACTGCCCTAAAAATCCTCTGTAGCCTGTCTATCCATCCTTCCCTCCACCTCAAACCCCTGGAAACTATCAGTCTTTTTATTGTCTCCATAGTTTTGCCTTTTCCAGAATGTTGTCTGGTTGAAATTATACAGTATGTTAGTTCATCAGATTGGCTCCTTTCACTTAGTAATATGCATTTAAGATTCCTCCTTGGCTTTTCATAACTTGACTAGAGGCCTGGTGCATGAAATTTGTGCACGGTGGGTAGGGTGTCCCTCAGCCCGGCTTATACCCTCTCCAATCTGGGACCCCTTGGGGGATGTCCATCTGCTGGTTTAGGCCCGATCCCACAAGCAGTCGGACATCCCTCTCACAATCCGGGACTGCTGGCTCCTAACCGTTCACCTGCCTGCCTGCCTGATCACCCCCTAACCACCCCCATGCCAGCCTGATTGATGCCTAACTGCTCTCCTGTCGGCCTGATTGCCCCCAACTGCCCTCCCCTGCAGGCCTGATCTTGCCCCCAACTGTCCTCTCCTGCTGGCCTGGTTGCCCCTAACTGCCCTCCCCTGCAGGCCTCATCCCCCTCAACTGCCCTCCCCTGCAGGCCTGGTTGCACCAACTGCCCTCCCCTGCCGGCCTGGTTGCCCCCAACTGCCCTCCCCTGCTGGTCTTTTCACCCCCAACTGCCCTCCCATGCTGGCCTGATTGCCCACAACTGCCCTCCCCTGCCGGCCATCTTGTGGTGACCATGTTGTGGCAGCCATCTTGTGACGATGTCACACGACGGCACCTAGGCTTTTATTATATAGGATAGTTCACTTCTTTTTAGCACTAAATAATATTTCTTTGTCTGGGTGTACCACAGTTTATCCATTCACCAATGAAAGACATCTTGGTTGCTTCCACGTTTCAGCAATTATGAATATAGCTGCTCTAAACATCTGCATGCAGGTTTTTGTGTGGACATAAGTTTCCAGGTCTTTTGTGTAAATTCCAAGGAGTGCAGTTGCTGGGTCATATGGTAATAGTATGTTTAGTCTTGTGGAGATCATAGGTTTCTAAACAGAGAAATAATTCATCTTTATTATAGAAAATTTGTAAATATAGATGTCAGTCTGTCTATTCCTCTGCTTATTTCTAGCCCTGTGTGTCCAAAGGCTGAGAGAACTTCATCCCCTTCGACGAATTGCCACCACATCAAATAAAATGTCTAAAACTGATATTTTTCCCTATCTATTTTGTTTCACACAAATATTAATATGCATGTGTATACTCTTATATACCGCTAATATCCTAAGTATGAAATTATGTAGATTTACTAGATTTTTCATATGCTAGAAAAAATATTTCTTTTCTTTTTTGTTCTGTTTCTTTTTTAAAAAATATCCTTTTTATTGTTGATAATATTACAGATATCTCCCCTTTCTCCCCTCTCCGCCCCCCCTTCCCAGCAGAAAATATTTATTGACTTTTGTATATTTAATAGCATGAAAGAATAAAATACAATCTTTAGGGGGTGTATTTTATAAGGGGCTTTTTAAGTTACATGTGTATATATATGTGTGTATAAAGTTTATGTGAAAAAAGATAGGAGAGCCTTAGTTTAGGAAGATCTTCTGTCTTGTAGGTGACTATTTTTTAGCCTTAAGTGAATGTATAAATGAACAATAAGTCACATGTTTACGTGTATTTTACAGCACATATTCTATGCCAGTGATGGTGAACCTATGACACGTGTGTCAGAGGTGACACGCGAACTCATTTTTTGTGGTTGATTTTTCTTTGTTAAATGGCATTTAAATATATAAAATAAATATCAAAAATATAAATCTTTGTTTTACTATGGTTGCAAATATCAAAAAATTTCTATATGTGACACAGCACCAGAGTTAAGTTAGGGTTTTTCAAAATGTTGACACGCCGAGCTCAAAAGGTTCGCCATCACTGGTCTATGCTGATAAATCATGTGCAGTGTGTTTTTAAAATCAGAACCTTTCAGAACAGCTGGATACCCGAGTGGCTGAAATGGAGGAGGACATAAACTGCTAAAAAAATAATTTCAAAACTCTTAAGGAAAATATAGTTTCTTTGTTATATATTCCGTATGTAACCAAGTGTAGTTTTTCTTCTTTCGTTTCTGTCTCCTGTACCCCTGAGAAGTTAAATGTTTTAAGGAAAACACTCCAATGGATCATGTCAAATATTTGGTTTGGTAGGATTAATATTTTACCGCAGAGCGACAGTGGGAGTACTGTCCTAGTTTTAGAGATGATTATGTAAACTAATGAGCCCCATCCATTAAAAAACTTAGGGGAAGAAATGCTATTTATCATGTGGATTGCACTGACTGTACTTTGAGGACATGGAAGTAGGCATTAAATACTTACAGTGGGGTTACATTTAATTAACAGTGCTCTTTTTGTGATACTAAGGTTAATAATTATCACAGTGCGTACATGTTTCATATTGCTTTATTTTAAAAACGAGAACCTCAATGGTTTGTTATTCTGTGCCAACTGGCTTAAAATTGACTTTTCACTGAAGTTGACTATTCTCTGAATGATTTCCAGTACTACAGACCTAAAGAATTACAGTTGCCTGGGGGAGTTGTAACTGCATATCTCAGCCACTAGAGGGAAGTGACACTAGTATTTATTCTGGGGAGAAGTGTTTAATCTCTCCAATCCTTTGCCTACTCATTGACCCTTAACCTGGAAGGGGGTTACCTTTAGCATTGGGATCATCCCTGCTCCTGTTCTACAGAAGAATCTCTGGGAAGGAGAAGGCAGAATTAAGGGCTTTGGTCTAGGACTTGGTGTATGGATATGTCTGCCCGAAATGTGAGGTCCATCCAATTCCTTCAAGACGGTTTTGCTGGGGAAAGTGGGTTATTCTTCCAGAATCATTTCATCCATTGGGTTTGAAATAACAGCATGAGTAATACTTTCCAGGTTATCAAGCACTATTCTCAACACTTAGAAAGAAATACTAACATTCCTGACAACTGTCCTATGAGGAAAAACCTCTTATTTTCATTTTACAGAACAGAAAACTAAGGCACTTAGACATTAATAACTCACCCAGATCACAGAACTAATTAGTGTTGATGCTGTAATTACAAACCCAGGCAGTGGCTCTAATCTATGTTCTCAACCACTGTGTGATATTGTCTATTCATACACACCCAGTTTTCCAGTAATGAAGAGACATTCATAGAATTATGACGGATTTGAGTCTGCAAAGTGGAAAGATATTTTGGCTAAAAAAAAAAATACAAAAAAGAAAATTGCAGAATCAAAATCTATACTATATTTTAGATAAAGCATATATTTTTTACATTTGAACATGTCTGAAATCAGGCTATGGCTTACAGTTTTGTTTGAGAAAATAAGATATTTGTCTGTAAACGTAACAACTTCATTAATCGTTACATTTATCCATAACGGAAGTGTAATATTTGAAAACAACTTCTATTTTAGATCTTTACACTTCATGAGAATTTCCAAGTATGTGCGATGACTGATTACATATGAAGCAAAAATATAAAGTACACATTTCATAGGAAAAAAGGTTTAATGTGGGACGTGCTGTTTGACAGTCTGTCAGGTAAGGGTTCCAAGAACCTTGACGTTTTTTTTTAATATATTTTATTGATTTTTTTACAGAGAGGAAGGGAGAGGGATAGAGAGCTAGAAACATTGATGAGAGAGAACCATTGATCAGCTGCCTCCTGCGGACCCCCTACTGGGGATGTGCCTGCAACCAAGGTACATGCCCTTGACTGGAATCGAATCTGGGACCTTTCAGTCCGCAGGCCGATGCTCTATCCACTGAGCCAAACCGGTCAGGGCACCTTGACATTTTTATACGGCCTGAATTCTGCCTCTTCTCAGATTCTCAGAAGCATCTTATGACCATGACTGTCTCTCCTGACCTCTCCTTATGCATAGTCTGTTAAGGCTGCTTATTTTTCCTTTAGGAAGCCTGTTGTTCTCTCAAGACTTCAAAAATAGTAACATTATAGAACATCTGGGGAGAGCTGTTCGTCTTCAGAGTGATTTTGCCCTGTCACTGATCAGTTGAAGTTCTCACTGTCTCACTGAAGTACGTGACAGCCCAGAATTATTCAGACAAATGGGGCAGAGTCTGTGGCATTTGGAAACAGAGGCACAAGAGTAGTACCTGTGTGTGTTTGGTCAAAACTCATATTGGCACACATGTGTAGCCATGTGAAAAACGCTATATCCCATGGTAAAGTGTTATTCCCCGCCCCCCCCCCCCCCCCCCCCCCCCCCCCCACACACTGACATTTTGAAACCAGCTTTTTCAGGAAAGAAATATACTTTCAGGTACATTTTTAAGGGAGTTCCCAAGAATCTACAATTAAACACATATTCATACTTTTCTCAAGGAAGAAGGGAACATTTTTCTAGAATAAGTAAAACACTTTTTTTTAGTTCAAACATAAAATAATTTTTAGACCATCTAGCTTAAACCTCCCTTTTAAATGTTATTTGTATTCCATGTCTCATTTTCATTAATTTTTAAAATCTGTATCAATTCCAGAATAGTCAAAGACTATATGTATATATACACACTGAGAATTTTGATTTTGTAGCTTCAGCCCAGACCTCTCCCTGAGGGCATTGCTCTCCTGCAAGCCCACACAGGTTTCAGAGGGAAATGCAGACGTGAAATTCAGACTTAGGGTTTGCCAGTTGTTGACAACTCTATGGAAGGTTCAGTGTGATAAGAAGTCAAAATAATTTCATAAGGTGAAATTCATTACTCATGCCTTTCTTATTCTCTTTACCAAATAAATAAAAATTTATTTTATATGGCCTTAGAAACTGATGTCAATAATAAACTTTAATTAGAACTATATCCTATTTATGAAGTCAGTTTTCATACCCAAATTTAAAGAGCCATAGGGCCACAACTATTGTATGCTATTTCATCTCTCAGTGGATAATTCATTTATCTGGCCATATTTCTCTATGAGGTTGTTTGTTTGTTTTTTTGTTACCTAACTAATCTTGCACACTTCTAGATATGAATCGATTCTAGAGTTTCCTGTAATCTGGAAACTTTACTCAACAGGAAGATTAGATGTGATTTCCTTGGGGGCAAGCAAATTTTTAAAATTCTATTGGGCTTTTTCTAGGAAAATAGCATGTTATGATTTTAGTTATTTCCTGAAATGCTGATTCTTTGACTGAAAAGTAAAAAATAATCAAGATTCAGAATTGTGTCAGTGGAAGTGTCTCAGACATGACTGAAATATAGGACCTTAAATTCTGACTTTATTCAAAGATGCAATTACACCCTAATCTACTCTGAGGTAGCGAGTGGGGTGGAAGAAGACCTGTTATAGACTCTAGGCATAGATATTATTCTGAGACTTATTATTCATTTATAAAAAGTAGCTGTTTCAGTTGCATACTCTGATCTATTCATCCGTTTATTATTTTCCACTTGTTCTTTGATTCTCTTGGAAGTAGTACATTGAAAAAAGTTCAGTAATTTATTGCATGGCTCAAATTTATGAGACATCACAAAGACTTCGTTTCCCCTTTCCCTCCAAATTGTTCTTGTTTCAATACTTATGTTAACCAATAGGCTCAAACCGTAGATCACATGTTGACTGGTGGGTATTACCTGTCTTAGATTTTGCAAACATATACTAAAATAACCTTTGTGATTTGGGAGACTGGGCCAGAGCTCTCCAATTATTATGAAAATTACATGCAACAGGATTTGTTACCCAGTATAGCTGAAAGTGACAAATAATCCCTCGAGTTTTAGCTACCCTAAAGATACCTGGAAGCTCACTGAAATGAATCTGCCCCTATTTCTGGGGTAGAAGTTCTGACAGAATCTTTCAGCCATGAATTCTACAGTACTGTTTTAAAACTGTGGTGTACTAGGCAATGACAAAGGATAAATAGAAGAAATGGTTATTTTCCAAGGGAGAGAGAGCACTTTGAGAATGTCAAATGCCACCCAGGTGTTCAGTGATGATTATGTTTATCTTTTAGCCCCTGGCAATTTATTATTTAGTGTTTCTGAACAATTGAAGGTTGTCTCTCCCTGAGCCCCCATTGATATAGCCTGGATCCTCCCATTTTTTTCCTGTGTATTTCTGTATCAAGTGGTGTTGTTTGAAGGTAGTTGGAATTGCTTCAGGGAAGACAAATTGGCAGCAAGTCAAATGAATATCATCATGGAGTATGTTACCAAAGATCAGGAAATAACTGTCAAAATATATAATGTGCTATGATATATATTAAAACAACAATAGCAGAAATGAAAGAGTAGAGTAAATCACTTAGGTTGAACTGTTTTCAGGGTGCCTATAAATTTGCTATATACATATGTTGACCTCAAACAAATAGCCAGATATTTCCCTAGCAACATGGGTTTATTCAGAACCACAAAGAATTGCAATTTGGGACATGCAGGTTAATGGTGATCTATGTGCAAATCTAGAGAGCAAAGGAGAGAGAAATGTGTTTTCATAGAGGAAAGGGGATAGTTGGGGCGGGGGGTGGTTGTAAACAGAGTCCATTGGAGGAAAGTGGGAGTTTGAAGTGTCGTGGCTTTTTATTGGCTGAGTTGTAACAGTCTTTCATTGGCTGAGAGGTTGCTGGGTTGGAAAAGATCCTCCTTCTTCCCACTGGAGTAATAGAGTAGTAAAACATTCCTGTTGGAGATGGAAGGTACCTCTCTTCCTGTTGGAGGTAATTGACAATGAGTGGTAGTTGTGAGAGCTCCCACTACAGGACAACTCCAGTTTAAATGAGGTTTCTGTCTATTCATCTTTACACATATATGATTTTATATGCTTGTAATCATACCATAGCTATACATTTTTATGTTTTTTTTAATGCAACATTACCATGCTATTATATAATCTACTAGAGGCCTGGTGCATGAAATTCCTGCACAGGGTGGGGGGGAGGATCCCTCAGCCCGGCCTGCACCCCCTCCAATCTGGGACCCCTCAGGGGATGTCCGACTGCAGGTTTAGGCTTGTGGGATCAGGCCTAAATCGGTAGTCAGACATTCCTCTTGCAATCCGGGACCACTGGCTCCTAATCACTCACCTCCTGCCTGCCTAATTGCCCCTAACCACTTAGCCTGCCTTCCTGATGCCCTCAACTGCTCCCCTGCTGACCTGATTGCCCCTAACCACCTCTGCCTGCCTGCCTGCCTGATTGCCCCTAACTGCTCTCCCCTGCAGGCCTGATCGCCCTTAACTGCTTTCCCCTGCCAGCCTGATCCCTTTAACTGCTCTCCCCTGCTGGCCTGATCCCCCTAACTGCTCTCCCCTGCCGGCCTGATCACCCCTAACCACCTCTGCCTAGGCCCCACCACCATGGCTTTGTCCAGAACCACGTCCGGAAGATGTGCAGTCTAATTAGCATATTACCCTTTTATTAATATAGATAATGATTATTTTTGGTATCTTTATAATTCATAAATAAGTCATCTACCTTTGATGCCTGGGTGGAAAATAAAAAAGACAGTAGTATCTACACCTGGTCCTGACAGTCGTTCCAATGCAAGGTTTTGCATTTCCACTTCTGTTTTTCAGCCACCACTCTTTGGGAAGCCCGCCTCCATATTCTGATGCTTAGCATCCTCCATTAAACTCAGGCTCCTGCAGTTGTGGGTGAACTCTGCCCAACACCTAATCCTTATACCTTTTCCCAAAACTTTCAGTCCTCTTTAAAATGTAAACCCAGCTGGGTGGTCACTTCTTCAGCATTATCAACTAAAACTTTAATTCTTAGTTAACCCCTTACATGGGATTGGTTGGCTACAAAATAAGAGCAAGAGCAAGATGTAGGAATGGGCATCTGCCAAAGAGAAGAGAGGTGTTAGGAGAGGAGACGGACAGAGGAGGCTGATTGTCAAACATCGCTCACATTGGCTGGCTGTTCCCTTTTTCAGTTCTTCCCAAATGGGGTAGAAGGTTTTGCTGTGGAAGCTGGCGTATCTGAGCCCTGAGCCCTGGGCTGGGAGGTGGTAACCTGCAGACCACAAACCTGGAGCACTCCTGCTGTGGCCCTCAGTTCTCATCTGTTCCCTGCAGTGTGGGCTTGTCAGTCATGTCCCCAGTAGGACTGAGTTTCCAACCTTGGAAAAAGGTCACCCTGCCCTAGTTCCTGTTTTCAGCCCTCTTTACAGAGGAAACAAGGTGACACTTTACTTCAGCCATACTTGTTGTGAAGGAAAGTAAAAAGCTAGTAGTGTTTTAAAATCTGCCTATAAATCATAGGCTTGCGTTTTTATTATCTTTTTTCTTAATCATCATGAAGATCAATAATGACCGTGCTTTAAAAGAAAATGCATCCAACCAATTGACAAAAGCAGCGTGGTTTCAGAAGCCTCCCCCCTAGGACTTGTATGTAAAAGCTGGAAAAATACAAACATAACCGTGTGTGTGTGTGTTTTTTTTTTAACTAACCCTAGAAAATAATGGGTGTACATCCATACATTCTGCTGAGTTTCTGCTGTGTATTTTGAGGCATACACAGATGAATAGAAATTGTCCTTGCACTCCCAGAGCTTAAAGCCTAGTGGAGAATTGGACCCATAAGCCCCCCATGAGGCTACTGGAGAATGACTGCTATACAAGAGGCAGGGGCAAGCCTAAAACTCATTGGAGATCCAGGAGAGAAAACACTTCTGTTTGCAAGAGAAAGTCAGGCAGACTTTGCTGGAGAGGTGACCTTACACCTCACATGTGAAAGATGAACAGAAGTTTTGCAGGCAAAGGAGGTAGGAATTCTAGAAACAGGGAACAGGGTGTGCAGAGGCAATGAGGTGTGGCCCAGCTACTGTGTCCGGGGATCTTAAAGTCATTCGATATTTTTGACAAGTGCATGATTTATTACTATTGGAGCATAAACCACAAGGAGATGTGTCAAACATGAGGAAGGAAAGGTGACAAGGGATTCCATCATAAAATATTCTCTTTGGAGAGGTTTTGATTTTCCTATGAAAAACCTCTCATGCTTTAGTGTGCATAAGGATACCCTGGGCATTTTGGTAGAATGCAGATTCTTGGGCTTTACTCCCAGAAAAGCTGGATCAACAGTGTGGAGAAGCCTCACATAGTCTATTTCTGACAAGCACTCCAGATAGTTTAATGGTGGGAGGGCAGACACCATACTTGAAGAAATATTGCTGGCACAGTGGGTGCCATGAGCTGGGTTTCCTGGGAGAGTGAAGAGATTGCACAGCCCACACACAGTGGAGCTGGGCAGCTGTGGGAGAACAGTTTGGGTGGGAGCCATAAGGGTGCGGTACCAATCCAGGCAAGAGGTCATGGAGGCATGACTGGGGTGTGGCCAGTTGTTCTTTTATCATCTTATATACAGCAAAAACTTCCCCAGTTCACTTTTCTTCTAGTATCTAATTTTCCAAACTGGCGTACAGGAAAACCTTGATATAACAGACTAATTTGGGTGAGGGGTGTGTCCGTTAAAGCAGGAAATCCGTTATATAATAAAGTAGGTTTTCCAAATGTGTATGTTAAAAAAACTGACAAATTAGTTAGCTTGTGTAATTAAAATCGAGTATGTATGAAAAGTTTAATTTCATGGAAAAGTTTTCTATATGTATTATCATAATTTTAAATTTATACTGAGTAGGTCTAGTAAATGCACGCATTCACAAGTCATCCCAAGTAAACAAATGCACACGCTGGGCTTGGCTTAGCGCATGTGGAACATTGACCAAGAGTGTTAAAACTGCTGGAGAGAGTCACGCCTTGAGACAGCAGAACCAATCACGGCTGGAAATGTTGTGTGATCACCTGCTAATCATTCCCCAAACATCGTTTACTCGTGGTGACTCTTGGATCTAAATATGTAGACTATAGTTGTAGATATGTAATATTTATTTATGTCAGCAAAATTACTATAGTGTTTTTTCCAGCGTATGGTCTATTTGCTAAACTTTGTTAAAAATTGTGAATTAACAATAACAACAACAACACACACAACACACACAAAAAAAACCTGTTAATTTAGTACTATAAGCAAATCTTGGATAAAAGCATTTAAAAATTAACAGGGTATTAATTTTCACATATGACATAGGGACCCAAAATTTTGTCTGTTAAATCTGAAGCTTTTGCCTGCAAAATCGAGAGTTTACTGTCTTTTTTTGCCACTTCTAAGTAAGGATTGCTCTACTCTCTTTAGTTTTCTATGCCTGCTTTTGTTTTTCTTTATCCTTGGTGTTTTAGCATTCTTTGTAACTCTGTATGTAGTTCATTTCCTAAGAGCCACCTATAGAGACAATTCTTCACAATAGATATTAATCCATCACCCATCTGCCACTATATTGGATGGCATGATTGGCTAGTATTATAACTCTTAATGACTGGAATGACTTTTTCTTTAAGTTTCTGGTAACTATGAACTTTAATATGGTTGTCATCTGTGACATATATGACAATACATTGGTTCAAGACATATTTCTCTGGTTGGTGCCAGAAACTTGGTCTTTGCTTTTCAGTCCTAACTGTATAGCTAAACAAAGACAATAACGTCTGAATTATCTAACCTCACGGAAAATAACAAGGTTGTGTATATTGCAGAGAGGGGAGAGGCAATCCCAAATTATAGCTAATATAATGTTTTGAAATTAAGCACATCATTTTTTTACCTTATACATATTTGGTTGATATTAAAAGTGAGCTTTTCAAAAGTACATGATTTTTCTGAGCAATGAAGGAAGAAAGCTTTCATGTATAGTACAATGGAGTGAAGCAGGTCTGAAATTCAAAAACCCCTTGGGTAAAATGTACAGCCAGACCAATCTATAAATAATCACATATATATTCAACCTAAAGCAAGCCACCATACAGGTTTATAACCCAGTAAGCTTTAAAAACACCTATTTCCCTAGTTGCCAAAACAGGTAAAGATTTATGTGTAGAAAACAGGTATTTTTTCATTTTTATATTTTAAAATTCCCAGGAGTTGGAAAGATTTCTTTGAAAGCAGTTTTAGTAGTTATGTCTAAGGTTTGGATAGCTTGCATGTATGCATTTTATTTTATTTGTCAAAAGCTATCAATCAAATTTTATAAAAATTCCTGAGTAAAACTGTGTATTCCTAAGTTTATAAACTTTTGAAAAATATTCAAAAATCATCAGGAACATGAACTTTCAGGTCATGAAACAAAGACTCTTTCAGATGTGTGGCTTCTGGAAATTAAGGTTTTCAATCTTAATTAAAAATAATATAGAATCATAAAAAATATAGAAGTATAAAGAGGAATAAAATCAACCATAATCCCACACTCATAGATGTTCACTAAGAATACTTTGTTTAGTTCCAACTTTTAAACTGATATATATTATAAACAATTTATTATCATGGAAGTGCTCCACTTTTTTCTGTTTTTTAAACATATTTCAGAAGCATTTATCATTTATTAGATAATTTTTTAAAACATTGTTTTTGTTTCCTATGGCCACTGTGACAAATTACTATTGTAATAAATTATGACAAAGTTGTTTAAAACAACATATATTTTGTTCTCTGAGAGTTCTAGAGATCAGAAGTCTCCAGTCAGTTGTCCTGGGCCAACATCAAAGTCTCAGCAGGGTTAAGCTCCTTAGCAACCCTAGGATGGAGGTTTTCTGGCCTTTCTCAGCTTCCAGAGCTGCATGCTGCATTCCTTGGCTCAGGGCCCCTTCCTCCATCTTCAAAACCCGCAGCACAGACAGCATCTTGCTTCAGTGTCACATTGCTTTCTTTCCTTGTCCAGTATTCTTCTGCTTCCTCTTATAAAGACGTATGATTACATCTAGGGCCCACCCAGGTTTTCTAGGATAACCTCCTGGTCTCCAGATCCTTAATTTAATCATGTCTGCAAAATTCCTCTTTACATATAAGATACCATATTCATAAGTTCCAGGGTTCAGAAGCTGGATAGCTTTAGAATATATTATTCTGTCTACCATAATGGTCTTTTATTGGTTTTATCATTTCATTTGTTGGCTATTTATTAACAATTGTCCTTGTTTTATACCTTTGGATTCCGCCCCCCCCAGTATTTTGCTATTATAAGGAATTGTGAGATTAATTTCCATATGAATAAATTTTTGTGCACATACTTGATTATATTTGTGTAAATCTTAGGATGTCAACTTACATATACTACATGTATACATGTGTGTATTAGATATATATGCATATATGCACACGACACATAGGTAAATGTCTGTGTATAAGTGTTCTCATTTTCCAGGTTGCTTTCCAGAAAATTGGTAGAGAGAGCTTATCTCCTTGCACTTTTGCTAGCACTGAGTATTGTCTTTTTTTTAATATTTGCCAGTTAAATGGGTAATAATATCTGATTGATGCTTTAATTGCATTTCTATGATAGTTAGACTGAACACTTTTCATGCCTAACATATTTATTCTCCTATGAATTAATATTTCTCCTAAATTTTTTGTTGGTATAAAAATGGCATAACTTAATAGATAGATATACTAAAGCTTGCTTGAGAACTCCTTGGCTAAAAATATTTTGTCTTCACTGACATATTGTCCTCAATTTGTGTAATAATTTGAGTAAACTTTAACAATGAAATAAAATTCTGATTGCTATGGAAGCACATGATTTCTACCTCTGTCTGCATATGTTCCCTGTATGGTACATTCATGAAAATTCTCACCTCTTATTTTAATGGGATAATTTCCCAAACTTAAGATGTGTGACCTGGAAAAACATCCAAAAAAAGAAGAACTGATAAATTAACCTTAATCCTATATTACAGAAAGGTCTTAGTGTACTCACTACAGGGCTTAATATAACTTACACTGACCCACTTGAACCAAATTGGCACTTCTTATAATTGTCTTGTTAATTCATGCTCAGGAGCTGGATGACAAACGATTTATCTTAGACCTAAGCTTCTAGAACAAGAAATTCCATGTCCTTGAAGTTCACTCCAGACTGAGATCTTAGGCAGTTATTAATAGCGGAGGGTCACTGTTACAGCCAAAAAACATTTGGCATTTCTTACAAACCAGTTTATACATATTCATGTATACATACAGCTATATATATGTGATCTATATTTTCTGAGATTTTGAAATTTGAGATAATAGACCTGCCTAACAGGTGCAGCATAGATAGATAATGGAACAGCAGACTCATGAAACTCCAAGAGGAAGAGACAGAAAAATCTTGTGAAGACATATTCAACATGTGTCTTCAAAATATCAGGATTCTAGACCTAACTTTGCTATCAGGCATCTTTCTAACCCTGTGCAAAGCCTTTCTCCCTTGCCCTAACATTCCTTCTAATGCTTGTATTGGGGGTTTAAAAATGAAGGAGATACAGCCCCTGCCCTCAAGGGTCTCTCACTCCAAGGAGGTCTAAGCTGCAAACAAGCAGCGCCCAGTAGAGGAATACCTAACCCAATGGGGATCAGGAGGCTCCCAGGAAGGCTGCCTAGAGTAAGTGGCAACAAGTTTGGTATTCAAGCAAGAGAGCAGTTAGCCCTCCATTTGTCAGATGAGGGTGCTGATCTCCAAGCCTTGCTCTCGGGTCCATGATTGGATAGCTTAGCTCTATTGGAAGCCAGGGCTCAGTGTGGTCAATGGATGGGCCTTTCAGAAGGCGGGTTTAGATGGAAAGAGACATTCCTCACTGACTGTCTCTCAGTGTCACCTTCCTATGGGATGACCCCTCCAGCCCTGTTAGGATGATATACCTTTTCTGTCCATTTCCTCTTTCAGGGAGTTGAATTCTGTAAGACTCAGCACTGGGGCTTCTCCCAAGGCCTTCCCCTACTTGAAAGTCAGAGGATAGAGTGCTGGGTGATATGCTAGAAGCAGTGATTATGAAACCCTCCCGGCCCCACATGCTGGGCCACCTTCACACATGCTCTATACTACTTCTCTATCACACAAGCCAAGGAGTCAGTCATTTGGGAGAGAAGTACTTCATTTCCCATATCTATCTGCTCTCTCCTCTTAGATTCTGTAAAGTTATTGGTTATTTGCTACATTTTCTGAGCTTCTGATTCTCCCGGGATCCAGGGAATACATGAGGAAAATGTTACAATCTCTCCCCATTTTGGCCAGTCTTTGGCTTGTTCTTTCCTGTCTTGGATCTTATCCTTCAACCTGCTCTTGGAGATTATGTATTTCTCTGTTCAACCCATCTCTGTTTAACTGATTTAAAAATATATATCAATTTTAAAAAATGTATTTGTATTGATTTTAAAGAGAAAGGAAGGGGGAGAGAGAGATGGGAACAATGATTGGCTGCCTCTTGCACATCCCCTACTGGGGATCGAGCCACAACCCAGGTGTGTGCCCTGACTGGGAATCAAAGGGTGACTTCCTTCCTGGTTCATAGGTTGATGCTCAACCGCTGAGCCTCATTAGCCAGGCAATATAAATCTATTTTACTTTGTTTCATTGTTTTAATCTATTCACTCTAGAAATTTTAATCTCTCTACCTTGTGATATTACTTAAAAAGTAGTTTTAATATGCCAAGGATGATACAACCTTAATTATTCATCTCTTGTTTTTTTAATATTCAGATTTATCCCGCAAGTTAATTTTATTTAACTTTTTATCTTCCTTTATATTTTAGTAATGTGAGAGAAAGAAATTGTTTAATAATAATACTAGAAGAGCTTTCTTTCAACCTGCCTCCATTGATACAACTTTCTTCAGATTTCTAGCCCAGTCTTGAAACTTTATTTCTTAAGATGTACAGTGATTACAAGGATTGCTCATTCAAGATGGGCCATTTTGTATTTGCCCTCCAACCTTCATCTCTCAAGACAGCATTTGGAAGGTGACCAAAGTAGACCTGTAGGTGTGGACAGCCATGGGGAGGTAGTCATTTGTAGGTGCTCTGAAGATGGTGGTATATGGAAATCAACATTAATTTCTAGCAGAATCCCTAGGTGAGGCCAAGATCAGGTAAAACATGTTTGGAAACTCAATATGAACCCCACTTTCCTTAACGTCTTCTCATTGGACATGGCCTTGTGGCCGGAGAGGAGCTGACAGCTTCTCAGGCCTCACACCTATAGTAGTAAACTTAGTCTCCCACGGTGTCTAAAGTTCAGGGTGAGGCTCCAGGGATATTTAACACTGTTCTGTGTAGGATGGGGGGAAACCCTACGGAGTGGGGCAGAGGGTGATAAGTAGAGAAAATTGAAGTCAGTGGAAAGGATCTGGATTTTTTTATATGTAGGACTAGGGTACATAATGAAGAACTTGCCCATTTCTGAAATACTCATTGAGTCCTAAGCTAGTATTTCAGTAGCATGCAGGCTTGTTTTTCAATCTTATTTACCTTTCTCATAAAAACAATGTCAGGTAATAACATCCTGATGAAATGAATGAGCATCCAGGATCACAAAGCTTGCCCATTGCTGTGTAGGCTTAGTTGTTGTGCAATAAGTAGAAAATCTTGCTAAATATCTGTATATTGACCTAGATCAACTATTGTCTTAAGAATTTCCAATAATCTCAATTCCCTCTTAGTTCTATAGCCAGAGTTTTACCACAGTTGCAAGTAAACTGTACTCTAGTTTCTGCCAATATAATTATTTTATCTGTAGGAAAATGTCAGTAGTTCTGACAATTTTAATTCTTGTGTTTACTGACTACATTACCTTCTGAATCATAGGTTCCCCAAGCAAGTCAAACAGGTTAAAAGACAAGTCACACCTACTCTTAATCTTAAATGAGTGTGGGAATGTATCAGCCACTTTCACTGTATTAACTAGTTCATTTCTGGATCCTCATTACTTTACCTATTTTTATTTTTTCCTTTTTGATACAACCCAAATTCTCCCAAGCCCTTTAAGTGTAAAAAACATATAAAGTTACATAGCTAAAAATACTCATGTCCTTCCTTGCCCATCCTTCGAGAATCTGCATGATGAGCTCCCCAAAATATACAGAGTGGAGATAGTAATGACATCTGCCGACCACAGGTTAGGATATGCATCATTCAATCAAGAGAAGAAATAAATATTTTCTGTCGTTGATTTATCCATTTCAGGTGCTGCCCAAATGCATGGGCTTTTCTAGAAGGAACATAAAGAGGACAAGAGTTCAGAGGTACAGAATTATCAGGTCTTAAAATTATCAGAACTTGAGTCCCACCCACCTCATCTCCTTCAAGTTACCTCTGCTCAGACACCTTATAGGAAGTCCTCTCTTGTTTCAGCCATTTTCACCTTTGAATCCAAAGATTCTTCCACATAGTAGTTATTTCACTATTTAGGGACCTCTCTCACTTGTTCTCTAAATTTTCTCTTCTTCACTTCAACACAGAGTTCCTTCAACCCATAATTCATATAGCACACGTTCAAGTCCCCTTTCTCCTTCTTGATTGTTCTTTTCTGGGAAGCTTCTGATATGTAATTATTCCTCTTAAACTCAGATACCTAAAAGTGAGCACAAAAATGATCCCCTGGGCTTGCCTTTGGGGATAGGGATGGGGGGAATTCAAAGAATTTCCCTTAGATTGGACTTGGTTGTGACATTTCTTAGAGCCATGTGACATTTCTGAGGAATGTTAGCACATCTGTTTTCAGTTACAGAATGTATATAAAAGTGAGTCAATCAGAGAAAGTCTTTAGAATTTAAAAATGTCCTCATGGGTTTCTTAAGAATTTAGGATTGTTTGAGAAAATCAACTGACCTGCTAATACTGATAATTTCAGGACATCCTGAGAGAAAGAATAGATACCTGAGCATCTGAAGCATCTCCATTCAAAGAGCATTCATTAAATGCTTCTATGGCTCAGGAACTGTCAGATTTTGGAAATACAAAGATCAATAAAACATGATTTTACCCTTGAGGAACTAACAGACTACTAGGGAAGACAGCAGTAAACAGTCAATTGTAATTCATTGTGACCAGCACATAAAAGTAGAGGGTGGTGGTGGGGGGGGGTTCCTTTGTTCCAGTCTTACATCTCTCAGCATAGTATTCTCTTAGCTTCTGCATATTGCCAACGTTTACGTGAAATGTGTTTTAGACACTGCTGGAAGGGACTCATGTATGTCATTTCATTTATGTAGGTCAACCTCATAGAGGTTGGTCCTATCATGGACCCCATAAAAACAGGGAAAATAGGCAGAGATTGTCAGCCTTTAAAAAATAACTTTTTAAATACTTACAAACATTTCCCTAAGAATAAATGGCTTAGTATGGGGCAAAAATACTGGACCAAGCCCATAAGTATCTGGTGAAGTGTATTTTGTCACTTGTGAAATTGAGAAAATATTGCCTTATTGGTCTACCTTTGTGGGTTTCAAGGATCTGAGGAGGCTCTGTAAGCATTTGAAGAGATAATGCATAAGAAAGAGTTATCATCAGAAATCCTTAGAGTCCTTGGGGTGGAAATACTTCTGTGGGTTACAAGAATTGGATACAGAGTCCCCAAGTGGACTCCTGTCCTTTGTTTACCCTGTCTTCCTTGTCAGCTGCCCCACCCCTTCTTGTAACCCTCCTATTGCTATTAGCAAGTTTGTTCCCAGTATTTACTGGGTAAACTAAACCATTTTACAAGCTAGTTTTGCTTAATTAAAAGAAGTAGCATCTCTTGCCATATTACACCAGATTTAAGACAGCTAATTTAAATTCCTTTTTTTTTCTTCTTTATAGACTTTTATACAAACCTTTGTCAGTTTGGGGAGTTATTTGAATACCACGCCCTTCTTCAAAATGAATAACAGTGACATCTATTCAACCTCCCCTTCATTCCTTCCATTCAAGCTCTAATGCACTGGGAAGGGAAATAATCCTAGCATTTGTTAAATAAATGCAGGCAGTGTCTTGAATCATGGCGGTTGGCCATTTTCTAGATAAGTCCTTGCAGTCTGAAGCCAAACAGGTGTGCACTGTGGTAATTCAGCTGCATAAAACTCATAAATGTAGTTTACTGAGGTGAGGGTGGAAGCTCGTTGGCGTGGTTTTCCTACCCAACAAACAGCGTCTCAGCAGGTCATGACTGACTTCCTTGGAGTATGTTCATGGTGACCCATTCTGCAGTGAATCACAGATTAGCCTTCAGGTGCGGGAGCCCACACCTCCCTGCTCCTGGAGCAGCTGGATTTATTTATTTCTTTGGGGGGAATGATCCATTTCGGGCTCGGGGCGGGGGGCGCAGCGGAGGCGGAGATCCTCCGGTGTCCTGGCTCCTTGGTCTCGGCTTCCACCCAGGTCCCCGCTGCTCCCTTTCCCACGAGGCCCCGCTCTGCTCCCCCAGGAGTGTCCGCGGGTGGGGAGGGGTCCCCGCAGCCCACCCCCTCCCAGCGCCAGGCTGGGAGGCACACAAAGGTGTCCCGCTCAAGTGGGGCAGGAGGCCAGTTTTGTAAAAGTGCTTGTAAGTTTCCTTTTGGGGAGGAGGGGGAGCAAAAGAGGAGCTTTTTCCATGGGAGTTCTTTTCCTTGTATGAACATACCAAAAGGAAACTCAACACTGGGCATGTTCGGATGTTGAATGGTTTCCTGATAAGCAACAGCCTCCCGGAACCAAAGACTTAAAATAGCCGTCTTCCCCGACCCCCCCGCGGGCGCTGCAAATGGTATCTGCCAAAGAGATGACAAAGTACCTTGGACCGAATCGCACACAGACAGCATTTGGAGCAGAACGCAGGGCCCAACTCTTGTACTTACTGTGCAGAGCCGGCGAGGCTGCCCAGGAGGGGGCAGACCCGAGAGGAAATAAGTTTCCTGAACCCCGGAGAAATGGCTGTGTGTGCATGAAAGGCTGGGGCGGCACAGCTCCGAGTTGTTGCCGAGATCCCAGGTCGCAGCACGCTCCTCTGCAGGGAGTGAGTAGGTCGCGGGGAGCTTCCCCTCTCCCCTCCTCGTTTTGATCCTATAGCCTTGAACCCGCAGTGGATTCAAGAAAGGAATGGATATGTCTGACCCCAATTTTTGGACTGTGCTCTCAAACTTTACTTTGCCTCATTTGAGGAGTGGGAACAGGCTGCGGCGAACACAAAGGTAAAAACGCGGGGGTCCTTGGCCAGGAGAGGGAATGCGTTATTGGGTGACAGTTTGAAAAGTTAATACCCTGCCCACGGGGGGCAATGTTTCAGGTATTCTCTCCTCGTGGATTTCGGGGGGGATCCTGATGAATGCACTTCTCGGGGTTCTTTGAAAATGTGGATGGCATGAGGTTGAATTGTGAGTGGTGGGGAGAGAAAGGGAAGGGGGAGAAGAGACTTTGAGTCTATCTCTTTGATCTGATCATGTTTGTCCATTTCATCCACCCAGACATCAGGGCTTCTGCTTCTCTTTGGAGAGCCTTTCAGGTGCCCCTTCTATTAAATATTTGACCTTTATAAGATGCACATGTACTATACAAAGATAGTTCAGGTTATCCTGTTTTGAATTGTCTGCTTAAAGAGACAGGTCTGTATAACTTTGCCATTTGTTTTTTGTGTTGTTTTTTTTTAATACGGGGCTGGCCTTTTCATTTGATAACATATAGTTGATAGAATAGGTGAGAGGGAAAAAGACTTAATAAAAAGCAAGATGAAGCTCATGCCATAAGTGAAAGGCAGGTTGGAGTTGGTTGCTGACACTTGGATTGAGAGAGCGTGATTTTAAAGGAGCCATTCCTCCTCTCTCCCAGTTCGTGTCTAGCACAGAAAGGGGCATTATTGTGGTTTGGGGGGAGCACACCCTCTGAGTTGTGTAAATACAGGCTCTTTGTTTTTCTTCAAAACTTGCCTTGCGCATACACGTGAACATGCATGGGAGCAATGGTGCAGTCGGATCAACAGGATGCAGGCTATCAGATCTGGAGCTTCATTATCTTTGTTCTGCAGTGTTTAAAGAACACACCAAAAAGTGGTTCGTTCTGTCTGGTTATGCCTGTGACCTTTTGTAGCATAAATGCAGATAGTTAATACTTTGGAGAACTTAGTTGTTTGTTTTATTTTTAAATTTCCCCATGGTATTTTGTACATTTCAGAAGCATCTAGAATCTCACATAGATGCTATTTATACATATGCATATACAGTATATTGATCAAGCCAAACGCAAGCGTGCGTCTGTGTGTGTGTAAGAGAGAGAGATCCTTAGGTCAAACTTACCTTCTAATGCAGCTTGAACAGTGTTGGTACCACTAAGCCATGTTAGATTCTAAAGTGGTGCCTTTTAAACAGGGTGACTATGTTCTTCTCATTATAGTTATGTTCAGGGACACTCTTGGGATTGGTCATTTTTGTTCAAGCTGTGTCATCCATGCACCAACCCCCCCAAACAACGAATCAGTTGAAGAGAATCACGCTGTACACGAACAAGGCCACTACTCCTCGAGACAGTAAACCTTGTAACTTCTTACCTTTTCCGTTTGCCAGGAGCCCTTACTACGTGTAAGTGGTGTAGTCCTGGCTGTGAGGCAGGCTCTCCTCTCTCCGCAACCAGTTCTCCCAGAGATAAGTCTGCACTGGCATCCGGCCTGTGTGTGTAAACCTGAAAAGCAGTTGGCGCCTTTCTTCCTTCTACCTACCTGTTGATAGTATTATTGACAGTCAAATGCATGAGGAATTCTCAGGCTGGTCTTATCTCAGCTTTAGGGAAATATTTCTCCGGTCCAGAACACTCCAATTCAGACAGCTCATGCTGGCAGGGAGCCTGGGTTTGAAAGTCACCTGGGTTCTTTCCAGCAAAACGGGAGAGTGGGGATTGGGGGGTGGAGGGGCGGGCTGTCTCCACTCCCCTTTCTGCAGTTGAGGGGGAAGGGGATTTTCTTTTCTACCTTCCAACAGTAGTGGTTGTCACAGCCTGTTTGTGACCGGGGTTTTCTAAGATTCACAGTCTGGAAATATGTGTCCTGAAGATCATCTGTACGTATCTCTACTTATTGTTGGTCTCCAAAGGCCAGCATTGCTTTATATTTATTATGTAGATTCAGAAAGATGCAGGCAGATGTCCTCTTCCCCAGGGCAGTGTGTGTAGCTGTTGCATTCCCTTATGATACAGTGATCAATTCCGGCGCGGTGACCTTCCCTAAGGACATGGAGCATATGCTTACAGTGTGACTCTTTCCCTTCCGTGACCTCCCTTAACTGCTCTAAGTCCTGTGTCGTCTCCAAGGCCCACATGAACCCTGCTCCTGATGTGGCTGATCAGATTCCCGGAGGCTGCCCTTTCAAAAGGACCTTTCCATGCCCAAGGTGTCTTTTCCTTCTCCAGCTTCCCGGAGGGCATGCCTGTGTCCGGGGGAGGATGCCTTGCCCTTGCCCTTGCCCGCAGTTGGATGTGCGTTATTCCTTGGCATATCTCTCCTGCCCAAACCTAGCTTCTTTTCTGCACATGCACTGACTTTCATTCATTTTGCATATTTTATCCCAGGGACTTATTCTGATTAACATTGTAATTTAGAGGGCTTCATCTTAACCTTTTCTTTAATATCAGTGTCTGTGTCTATCAAAGAGTGTAATCTGGCATTGAGCCTCTGAATGAGCATCTTAGAGCTTCTAGGGACAGGATGCGTGTACCACTTACCTTAGAAAAGAGAGCTTGAATGGGTTCAGACTCTTTCCTTAAATCTGTGTTTGGAAGGAATTGCCATCATGGAAGACCTTTGGTTTGCTCCATCGCTTCCGCCTGGCCAGTTCAGCATGACACTGGTTTGTTGGCTTGTCCTCTCACAGGAAAACTTTAAAGGTCTCTCTTCCACCTCAGCGCCCCACCTGGGCCTATAACTCCCTGGATTCTTGGGGAAAGATGCCTACAGACTTACTCCCAGGCTTAGACTCTTGAACGTAAAGCCTGGGTTCCTGTGCTGTGTCCCAAAGGTGATATATTGTTCGCATCATTATTTTCTGTCTTGACCTTGGCAGACATTGGTGACTTTGCTGTTTTTGTTCTAAAGCTCACATGCTCCATTGGAAACAGTTTCTTCTTTTTTATGACTGGCTTTGCACTTCTCTCCCCCTCTCTTTTCCTCAAGGCAGTCACCATGCAACCATTTATTTACCTGCTGCTTTGAGGGACAGAAATCTAGGCTGAATGGATAGATTATTTTAACCAAAATGTATTATTTTAAACTGAAGTAATAATTGCATGCTTTAGAGACTGTAAATTTCATAGGTCTGTGATAGTCCATTCACTTGAAGAACCCATCACATCTTAGAATGGAAAAGAGTTTGCCTGCTTTATTTATGTTACCACGTATGTTTATAACATCTTTTCCCGTTGGATTCAAAATGTTGTGGGAAAGGGATCGAGCTTCTTTTCCTTATTATCTCTCTATGTCACACCATAAAGAAAGGGCTACCACTGATTTCTAAATGCTGCTGCTCCCGATGAGGTTCACCTTTGCTAAAGTACAGTCTGGTGAATCTAGGAGATGCTTGATTTTTAATTTTAATTGTCAGAAATCTGCATGTTCTCATTGGGCGTAAGTGATAACCTTCAAACCTCAATGACCTAAATCAGTAAAACCCTTATCCATGCCTATGGGCAGTGTGACTCAGTAAATAACTTTGAGCAAGTTTCCAAATATATGTTTCTGAGAACCCATGGGATAAAAGTCTTTTTTGGTTTTTTTTCTTTTTTGCTGAATTCACATTACTCAGCAGTTGCTATGAACAGCAGGTATATTCAGGGATCTTCAATTAACTGCTGTAGTTGTCAGAATGCATTGCATTTTTATGTACACTGCATCTTCCCTTCACTAACATCTGTAGAGTTTGTTTTGTAAGTTTTTCTTTTTGTTTTGCTCATGAATATATGTCTTTAAAAAGTATGGCAAATAGACTTCTCTCCTGACCTGACATGTCAAGTCTTAGTGAACTTGTACTCACCCCTTTTATGAAAAGCCCAGGTAAACCCATATTTCTTGAGCATCTATTATGTGCCTGGGCACTGTGACCCAAAGCTGCCTTCAGTGAAAATATGCAAATGAATCATTTGCAAACTAGACTACAGAGACGTATTTACAAGGTACCCATAAACCATAGGAGTGGTCAATAGGTAAGACAGACTTTGGTCTCAAGGAGATACACCACATGGAACAAGCAACACCTCAGGGTCACAGGATAGGTTGGTATTTATCAGATAAGGACTGGGCCTTTCAAAGGGGTGAAAGAAATAATGTGTCCAAAGGCATGGTGGCCTTGGCAACACGAAGTTCAAGGGACTATACAGTATTGCTGGAGCATAAAGAACCAGAAGCATAATTCAGTCTTACTGAAGCGTGAAGTTTGAGGTGGTAATATAACGTAGCATAAGGGTTAAGGGGGTTGATCTGAAGCCACTTCACCTGGGTTTGAATGATATGGGTAAGCTAATGTCTTTGGACTTCAGTTGCTCCATCTATAAAATAGGGACAAGTAAATTACTTATCCCATAAGATTGTTCTAAAGATTAAAATGTGTTCATAGGTATCAAATGCCCAATGCAATGACTGGCATATAAAAACTCTCAATAAATTCTAACTATTAATATTGTTACTCTCGGTGCAACAAGGAGATGAGTGGTGGGCAAGGAGGCTGAGGAGAGTTGAAACACTTGGTATTTGTGGGAGCTTGTCCTTTATCCTTGGGAGAGAGACATGTCTAGCTGCACTGAGAGCTTAAGTCTGGTAGTGGAGGGTGAGACCTAGAAACCAGTTAATAAGTTATTGCTGTAGCCCATATAAAGGGTTCTGCAGGCCTGAGCAAAGGATATGGTGAGATTATGCCTCTGAGAGATACTAAAGATATAAAATTGACAGAAGTTGATGAGCCATTGGCTCTGAGGGATGAAGAAAGATTTCACAATGGCCCTGGGATTTTTGACTTGAGGAACCAGGGAGATGGAGCAACCAGCTATCTATGTAAATAGATACATAGGAGGGGAAGCCGTAAGAACTTGTACTGGCCCCTTTCATCCTCAGAAGCGCAGTTAATCCACATTATTGAGCACCTGTTGTGTGCCGATTACCATGGTGTGTTGATTCCTTCATTCAGCTAATATCTGTAGCACCAATGCCCGGCGCTGGGCAAAGGACATAGTAATGAACCAGACAGAGTGCTTGGGTTGCACAAATGAACAAACATCTAAGTAAGTCAGTTTCCAAATGGTGGTCAGTATTTGAAGGCAATAAGAGCTGAGAACTAACAGTGTGGGAGGCTCCTTTAGATAATGTGGCCAGGGAACGCCTTTGAGGAGGTAATATTTAAGGGGAGACTGCCTTTGAGGAGGTAATATTTAAGGGGAGACTGGAAGGATGAGAAAGAGCTGTCTGTGGGAAGAGTTTGGGGGCAGGCATCTGAGAATACTCAAGCCTCTGAGGCAGGAAAGAAAGAGCCCCGGGCAGGCAGTTGGATGTGCTGGTCCAGGCACTCCAGGAGGCTGGACCAGAAATAATAGACTTGGGAGTCATCATTAGGACTGTCTGAGACATACGTCAGATTAATCTGTGGGAGAACTAGAGATGCCCCACTTAAGGACTGGGCGGAGATGCAGGTAGGCACAGAAAGACGACTGGGAGGAGAGTCCTGTAGAAAGGAAGGAAGCCAGCAGTGTTCTCACCAAGAGTCCAAGAGGAGAATTGTCAACACTCACTCCACAGGGAGATGAGCACATGCACCCTATCTGACAACTGGGAAGTTAGGATGACTTCAGCGAGAACACCAGCAGCAGCAATGGGGTGGGCTTGGGGTGGTAACGAGCCAGAAAACAGGAGTGAAGTGCGGAATGGAGATCATGGCTGGTAACCACTCTCTGTGGGTAGTTAAATGCAGCACTGACACGTCATTGTGTCCTACAGCCTCTGCATATTCACAGCTGGCCGGGCGGCCCTCTTCCCTGAATCATATCCCCTTACTCACTGCTGCTCACTTGCTTCATCGCCCAAATAGGCTATGACAGTTTTCCTTCTCACCTCCTGTCTGGAAGCTCCAATTGTTTCCACAGCCTGATGAGTATCTGCTTTCTCATGTGTTTACGGTTGAAGTTTCTCTTTCTCTAAAGCCCTGCCTCTGAGCTTCTCTGGCCTCCACCCACCGCCACTCTGTCTCCTCCCCAGCCCGGGCAGCGTACCCTGCCTGCCCCTCCAGCCTCTTCCACAGGTGGCTGAAGCTGCAGCCCTCGCTGCCCCTCCTCTCATCCCCTCCACGCCTGACCTGCAGGCTCTGCCCCTCCCCGAGTCTCTGTGCCCATTTGCTCCCACTCCTTGCTTTGCCCAGGCCTGTTTCATGCAGTTCCTTTCATCCTTTTCCTTTTTTCATGCCCCGGACTGTACTTTCCATGGGCTCGCCCTTTAATCCTTGTGTCACAGTCCCGGCCCACTCCAGAGCAGGGTGTCTTCCCAGACTCTGTGCGCCGCAAACTATTGAAGCTCAGGTACAAAGGACCCGCGCAGGCAAATGCACATTTTGAAAGTGTTGCTTTTAGCCTCTAGTGTGCAGCTTACAAGAGATTACAGATTGTTTTGCCCCTTGACTATGTAGGTCTTTTGTGGGGACAAGGGAGGCAAAAAGGAAGGGAGGAGGAATGAGAGATAATGATAGATAGACGGAGAGAGAAAAAGAGAGAGAGGTGAGAGTGCAAAAAGTAGATTTCAAAAGTTTGTTAAATACATCTCATATGCCCCATGACAGGCCTGGGCTATTCATTGCTCTAATTTGTCAAACCTGGGGTGGGGGGATAGGGGGGCGTGTCAGTGAGTTCACAGTGAGTGGGTGGAACATTGTATGCTTGTATGGCTTTGCTTGCTTCTCTTTACACATCTATCCTGGTATCAGAAGCCTAAGTAATTCTTTTGAAACAGGGGAACCGTAAGCCTTAAGATAGAGACCATCTGCCTCTGGACTGAAACTGACAGGTGTTGGCAGTGAGAAGTCATTTGAGCCCCTGTGTGAAGAAGGAGATGGCCCCTAGAGGGGAAGCTTGGCATAGGACTCCTGAATAATTTGGGAGATTCTTCCTTGTGTTGGTTGAAAAGGAAATAGGCTGGTGTCTCAGGGAGATTAAGACTGGAGGCCCTGAACCTCCACATCCCCCAAACACACCCATCTCCAGTGTGGGTGAGCACCCACCAAGCTATTTAGTCTGAGCTGTCTTTACTACCTTCAGCCTAGTCATTTGGGAGTGACATCATGGTAACTGAGTAATCCCTTTGAAAGTTAAGTAGTTGAGACAAGATATTAAAATGGTCCTGGGGCTACCTGGATGAAAGTAGTAGGCACAGGATGTGATTAATATCATTTATTAAAAGCAAAGTCACTCTCAAGCAGTAGAAGTCCTAAGTCCTGGCTGTGGAGTAGCAAATTTGGTTTTTGTGATAAGGGGCACATTGTGTAACCAGAGATCTCTAAGTAAGAGTTCATGTGGTTGTTAATACTTGCAGTCCTGGCGCTTTATTCTCCTTTTCTCTATCTTGGTAATTAGGAAAGTTCCCTTGTGAACTTGGCTGTAAATTCTGAAAATGTTGACCTTAAACCTGACTAACAGAATGAGAGGACCTATGGGAGTTTTAGCTACACTAATGGCTATTGGACATGCTTATTAGAGGAGGTAATTATGCCAATATCAAACTGAAGCATCATGTTGTTTTGTTTTAAAGAGAAAAGGCCCAAGGAGGGAATTTAGGCTTTGATCTGCTTTTGAAGGTAAAATAGATTGGTAAGAAGAATAGACCATCATTAATGTTTATCTCTTATCTTAAGTTCCCCCGTTGCTTGCTTTATTATAAAATCCTGGGACTTTCTCCATCCCGCTGATCTTGAGGTTTTACATTTGTTAGAGTTGGGGGTCTCTTAGGAAACTGTAGTTGCAGGCAAAAGTAAGGGCAAAGTCCAGAGCTTGACTTACGGTAGGGCCACCACCATGTGCGTTCTGAAGTTCTCAAATAGCTTTTAGCTCTTGGCAGGTGAGAACAAGCTCCATGTCCCTGGAACTTTCAAACCTGACAGGAAGTTCCCATTGCAGGTATCTCTGGGAGGGTGATGTCTTAGGTTCTGAGTGAATCACATGGGCGGAGGGAATGAAGAACTAATGAAACCTGCTGGCGTCTCCTAGGGTCACAGAATCAGAGGGAAGAAATCTGAGGCGAGTCACCAGGCTCATCTTGCCTGATGAATGAGGAGTTGCTGAAGCTGTCTTTGCTGTGCTTTATTCTAATTTTAAACATTGCAGTGCATGTTGATGTCTCAGGACCCCGACTTTGACCTTACCGCATTTCTCTCGTGGGATTCTCTATTAGAATATTCTAGCCACTGCCGGGTTTCTTAGCTCCTCAATCTAAAGAAAATCACTGAATCTGTAGCTTGCATAAAACGCACCTATCTCCCTTTCACCTTCATATCTTTTAAAATGTTATATGGTGGGTATCTTTAAATTAGAATTTATAATTATACATGTGTTCTTTTTACGGATGTGTGGAGGGGTTAAGGGAAAAAAGTATGTTTGTCATGGGAAAAACTACAGCTGAATAAAGCACTCTAGGAAATATGGTAAATGAAACCTTTGTTGCCGTAAAACAATAGCTATTAAGGGACTATTATGTAATGTTATTTCTTACGTCTGATCTGGAATGGCTTGTTGATCTTGGAACTCGAGATATAATTCCTGTAAAAATACTACTTTCGCTTGGCTTATCTCAAGATTTTTGATACAGAATCAAAGACTTCCAAGTATATTACCTAGGTTAGGCACCTAGCACTGGGAATAGATTTTTTTTTTTTTTGCATGGAGGGTTAGTGTTATCCATTTGTCATTCTCCATTCTCGTACCCATTCAATTAACACAAATTATTTGCCAATCCAAAAATTAGTCCATTGTAAAATTGACCTATGCCTGCTCATCCACTCCAAAGGGCCAGGCAGGTGGCAAAATACTAGTAGCTGATTGGCACACTCACCAGACTTGGCAGGGTGAATGGATGAATATGAATTTACATTTTTCATAAATGATAGGTCCTTTAGCAATGGAATTTTTAAAAATCTTTGATCTCAAATGTCCATAGTGGCCAGTGGTGGGGGCAGGTAGAGTATAAGATAGTTCAGGGTACTTTAGGTCCTAGTTCCTGGTATGCATTCTGCAAAATGAGCTTTACGCTTATGAATTATAATTCCCTGTATGTTTTAGGATTTGATGTCAGGGGTTAGGTGTTGGTACCACAAAGTTAGTAAGGAATAAGAGTTGCCATATTTTTACTGTGTGAACTTTGTCCGTGGCAGTCTTTCTCAATATATGTCTTCTTCCTGTCAGTTTCAGATAAGCTAGCCTTGGAAATCTGGGACTTTTAAGGTGAAAAGTTAGGAGTGGTTTTGAAAAGCCTTCTTACCATAGGAATCGGGCACAAGATCCGAGCGCTGCTCTCCTCAGTCCAGTTCTTGGATCTTAGTGTCTTTTATGTCATGTGACCAACAGGGCCATTGTCAAGACGCCCTTGTGAGAGGTAGACTTCAGTTTTCTTTGCAATTGTGATTGATTAGTTATCATTTGATGGCTTCTTAAAGGAAACTCTTTAGACAAGAGAAATTGTGGTTTGTTTTACCTTTTGAGTATTAACCTTGCAATCAGTCTACCATCTCACAGCAAACCTTTTGGAGGTCAAAAAGTACAGATAATTGAGCTGGTTAAATACTCATATGAAGCAGCTTTTTTATGCCATTCCTAGGAAATGCAAACATTCCATGGAGTGGGTGCCAGGTTAAAAATCCATGAAGAGCCCTAACCGGTTTGGCTCAGTGGCTAGAGCGTCGGCCTGCGGAATCAAGGGTCCCAGGTTCGATTCCGGTCAAGGGCATGTACCTTGGTTGTGGGCACATCCCCAGTGGGGAGTGTGCAGGAGGCAGCTGATCAATGTTTCTCTCTCTCATCGATGTTTCTAACTCTCTATCCCTCTCCCTTCCTCTCTGTAAAAAAATCAATAAAATATATTTAAAAAAAATCCATGAAGAAAAGGGTCTGACTTTTGGCACTGAGAGATATATTCAAAAATGTTGTGTTCAAGCCAGAGTAAATATATGTGCCCTTTACTCTTTCTTTCAGTTAGCAGAAGTCACTTCTAAACACTTATTTTGGCATTAAGGAAGCTCGTCATGACCTATTGTTCCAGAAAGATTATAGTTCTCATTTTAAGCCAGTTTTCTAGTTCCCATGTGAGCCGCATGCCCAGCCTGGACCAGAGGAAATAAGCTTCGCCTTTCAAACCTTCCATTCTTTTAGGTGTGTCCAGCAGGCAGTGGCTTGTAGCTGTTCCTTCAGCCACTTAACAGGTTTGATTTCAAATCTCTTTCCTAAGAAACTAACATGTTTGGAGGGGATTCATGGCCCAGCATTTATGGATTTTGTCGGGAAGTTCCAGGTGTGTATCTATCTTAAACTCTATGCTAAGGCCTACGGGACTACAATGATTTTGGTTTTGTTTCGCTTTGGTTTGGTTTTGCCTTCACTTCGTAGCATTTCTTAAGATGCCTTAGGGATCGGATTGGGAGGGGATAGCCCCCAGTCCTGAAGGCCAGGTAGCTCCTCTTCCAATTCCTTTTCTTTGGTTGCCTTACAGGCACTGAAGGGGAGTCAAATGGTTACAAACTGGGCCAAAAGGGAGAGAAAACATGAGCCAAGATCTGGGGGTTTAACCTCAGAAACAGGAGAAGTTGGTTAAAGATCCTTGGAGGGGTTATATATGAGTTACACACCTCTGTGTGACCCTTTTCCGGCTTCGTGGCTTGTGGTGGAACTTGAATCACCTTCTGAAACCTGGTAGCCTAATAACCTAGTTTGACTATATTTGACTTGTGTGGACAAGGTCTGGGAATTTATTGAATCATCTTATTTATTCATTTACGTACCAAATATTTATCAAGTACCTTTTATGTGACCAGAGCTATGATTATCACCTGGGCAAGACAGATATGTATGGCATGATCCTTTTCTTCAAGTAGCTCAGTCTAATAGGTTTAGAAAGCAACAGAGACAGAATTACAATAATGTGTAATAACCGGTAATTCTACCAGTATCAGCAGAGAAGGAGGTAGAAGGACAATATCTATTGAGGCAGTTTGGTGTATGTTGCCTCATTTACTCCTATCTATAGTATCTGTGATACAGATGGAAAACTGAGGCACAGAGAAATTAATTGTCTCCAGATCTCACTAGTAGTAAGTGGTAAATCTGGATTTAAAAACAAAACAAAAACTTTAGTATCCTGTCTCCAAAGGAAATAGAGCTCCAACAATATTCTAATTATTAAAAGTCATATTTGTAAAGTAAGATTTTAGTCTCTTAATTCTTATAGTACAGTAGCCTCCTGGCAATTCAAGGATAATTTTTACCTTTGCTATAGAAATGCCCCCACTGTCTGAGGGAAGAGGGTGACAAATAGAATTGGGTTTACTTCATTTTAAAGTTGCCACCTGCTGATTCTCTTTCCCATTAATGGAAATTGCATATGTTTTCTCCTATAATTCTCTCATCTTAAAGCATCACAGTTTATAATAGTATTTGAGTGGGCTTGTGCTTTTAAAATTGAGGTTTTACTTACAGTGGAGCTCTGAACAGCTGGTATCTTACAGGCCTGCTGAATGAATAGCACCCCACAGCACACACACTTTTTCTGAGATTTCCCTGTGTTTATTATAAAACCCCGTGCATTCACATGAGAGTATATATATTATGCACACATCTCAAAACCCTGATCTTGTAATAGTGCATGCAGGTCATTTCGTAGAAGGGCTAACAGTTCTTGCATCTTAGATGGCATTGTAGTGTGATTGCCAGAACAGATCTGTTGGGAGATTTTAGAGATGAATTACTTACAGGCAGGCTCCTTCTTTACCTTTTAAAAATATAATAATTCCTGTTGAGTTATGTTAATGTTAACTAAGTTTTTAAAGGGGTGAGTTGGTGGCACTTAAATATATCTTTTCCTTTGGGAAAATCATTATAGAGAACTAAGAAATAATTGCTTTGTTATGCACAAAACAATTGTATGAGAAGCAAGTATACATAATATACAATATGCAAAATGGCACAAGCATTGTGTACAGAATTCCCTACTCTACAGAGACCCTTCACAGGCCATCTCTTGGCTCTTAGTGGTACAATATGTGAGCTGCTTGCTAAAGTGAAAGAAGTCTTCCTTTCAGGTGCTTTTTAAATGTTAAAGAGGTGTTTTTCATGGCCACTAATCCAGGCCCCAGACTTCTTCACATTCCTGCTAATGAGGGTTTATCACTTCTGTTTACTCACGTTAGAAAAAGGAAGTCCAGGCAACTAGGTCTGCTTTATTTTCTAAATATAGTTAATGAGATATAATTTACATACACAGTAAAACCTTCCTTTTTAGGTGTGCAGTCTTATGAATTCTGGCAAATACAGTCATATGACTATCATTACAATTAAGATACAGAATGTTTGTGTCACCTCAAAAAGTTTCAGTTGTTTTTGTTTGATAATCTAATATATTATTAGAATAATATGTTTCATTTTGCTCACTCCTGGTCCCCCTTTTTTAAAAAAATTAGAAGAATATGTTTTATTTTGCTCACTCCTGGTCCCCCTTTTTTTAAAAAAATTAGTTCCATATTCATTAAGAATTGATTTTTTTACCTAGTGTCCTTTTTCTGTCCCAGGATCCCAGCTAGGATACCTTGTTACACTGTGTTCATCCTTTTTAAAAAGCAGTTTGATTAGGAAGATGATTAACACATAGTTTGATTACATGGTTGATAATGTCAAGTGGGTACCTGGGAAATGCATCAGACTGAGATATTTGAAAGAAAAGCACAAACTACATCAATTGTGTGGCCCATCATTAATATATAATAGCCCCTTTGATGCTACATAGGTGAAGAAGTTATAAGACAACAGATCAACAAATTTGACTAGCAGAAAATTGTTAAAAATAATTTGGAGTTGTTTATTGGTGAAGGAAACGGGGCCATGAAGTGGAAGATTTGGAAGACAGAGTTGAAAACATAGATTATGGTTGTTGGAAAATGAATATAGAGTGCTGGAAGGAATCTTGGAGTTTTAAATGCAAGTGAAGACAGAACAAAACATGCGTTTTACAAAAGATAAATGCACGATACCTTATTTGCTTTATAAAATAATTTGTTGTTGTTGTTAATCCTCACCCAAGGATATTTCTCCCATTGATTTATAGAGAGAGTTGAAGGGAGGGAGGTAGAAACAGCGATGTGAGAGAGACACATGGATTGGTTGCCTCCCCATGTGCCCCAACTGGGACTGGGGATCAAACCTGCAACCCAGGTATGTGCCCTTGACTGGGAATCAAACCTGAGACCCTTTGGTTGCGTGGGTCAGCACTCTAATCACTGAGCAACACTGGCCAGGGCACTTTGTAAAAATAATTTATCATGACTTTCCACTATTTTTATTATATTTTAATTTCAGTGAAATGTAGATCGCTTTTAAAATAAAATTAACCTTAAAACATGCTCAAGAATGGAGAAAATATAACAACCATAAAGAAAAAAAACACCCAAAGTCTAGAACTCAAGCATAACCACTATTAAAAATGTGGGGTTATCCTTCCAAGGTTTTTATCTGGGCACCTTTATGCACAAAACTCATATTTTATTGTACCTCCTGTTTTATGAGCTGCTTTTTTTCCTTAAAGAGATTCTTTAAATACCTAGCTTTACAATAGTATAATTTCCAGAAAATTTGAAAACTATCTGTAATATACAAGAAGGTATAGGACGTTTACCTGTAAAGTTGTGGGGAAGCATTCACACCTGTGCTCTGAGAGCCACTGAACCAATGCATGACCTCACCTGTCATGGGAGTGGCCACAGCCAGCTCACTGGTTAGCATTGAGGGCGAGGCCGTTGGCACTAGCGATGTCGCCTTGGATGGTCTCACATTCTAGGCCTTGTTTTTCTCCACCTGTATTCAAATCACTCTTGAAAGGTTCCCTTTAAAAATACTATTGCTAACTTAGAGAGATTCCAATTACCATCTCCCCACGGGTTTAAATGTTAAACCTCAAGATCTAAACTTTATCCCTTATGTATATGAGCAGGTTTGCCAGATGGCGGGCCAATTAATATATTTTTGCAAGGTGTAGAAATATTTTTTTCTCCATTGGGGAACAATGAATCCATCTGCTCCACATCTTCCTTTCCCTGGTGTCCTTTGGGAAAAATCATCATTTAATTTTCATAAGTAATGTGCAGCTCTCTAAGTGATACTTTCTGCTTTTTAAGGGAGCTGGTTTTAATAGTTGAAACTTCTTATTACTCTAAGGATTAAAAAAAATACCCTATGTTATATATTAAGATATGTGGGCATCTAAGTTTCATCCAGAATATTATTTTTGAACATTGGGCATACAGAATCATGGGTTAAAAACTGATTCATAGAAGGCTTAACTTGGAAGAGACTTTCAGAAACATCTAGTTGAACCCCCTTATTGTAAGATGAGGAAATTAATGTTTAGGTACCAAAGTTTCAAGCTGGCAAACAACTTGGAACCTGGATGAACTTGGAACCTGGTTTTCAGGTTCCAAATGAGGACAACGCTGGTGAAAATAAACCTTTGATCTCTCAAGGGGAATAAAAGGAATGAGAACCTTGGATAAGGTTCACACACGTATTTATTGCTTATTCTCCCTTGAGTTTCAGGTACTGAACTCTACCCATTACCCCTGTAGTTTCTTTTCATAGTCAAGTGGCATTTCAGATCAGAGGGTAATCAGTTGTCTATGTGGTGCCTCCAATTCTGCTAAAGTTCCTGAAGGACAAGTGACACATCCTTTATTTTTAAATGTTTTCATTATTAATTTTAAAGAGAGAAGAAGGAAGAGGGAGAGAGAGAAATATGTATCTGAGAGGGTCACATTGATCGGTTGCCTCCTGTAGGCCCCCCACTGGGCATCTAGCCCATAACAAGGTATGTGCCCTGACTGGGAATTGAACTGGCGACCTCTCAGTGCATGGGATGATGCTCAACCAACTGAGCCACACTGTCCAGGGTGCCACATCCTTTATTAAGCTTTTATATAGTGTGCTCTCTGGGCATGGAAAGAATGAATTGCTGAATATATGAATGTTAGTGGGTTGTTTTGCCAAATCCTCTCAGGGAGTATTGGAATTCTAGGAGAATGATCACATGATAGTTTTGCCATAATCTGACACTTTGCAATACAGAATTTGGTTCCCTTTCCCTTATGGTATGGATGAGTTCAGTACTGAATATTCCAAAGCTTTTGGGAGGAGTGGTTTACCTGTAACCCTGTTTACCAGCATTTTTGCTGTCTTCCCTATTTTGTCATAGATAGGTATAGATTTAAATAAGAGGAAGGATTTCGACTTTTTTTTTTTCTTTCGCTCAAGTTGACTTCTCTTTGTCATCTGTAGTCAACAATGTGTATTCAGTTCATTTAGTAGAAAGAGTTCAGATTTTGGATTTAGGCAAACTGTGACTGGAATCCTGGCTCTGAAGCAAATGAGACAGGTGACCATGGCAGGTCCCCTTACTTCTGATACTTGTTTTTCCATCTTTAAGTAGGAAAAATAACCAGCGTACCTTTTTTGTGCCTTAAGTAAGATACCTTGTGAAGCCCTTACTTAGGTCAGAGGTAGACATACTGCAGCCAACAGGCCAAATCTAGCATGCCACCTGTTTTTGTACATAAAGCTTTAGTAGAACCCAGCCACACCAGTGCATTTAGGAGTTGTCTATGGCTACTTGTGCTACAGTAGCAGAATCCAGGAGTTGTAACATGAGACTCTGGCCTTCCAAACCCCAAATATGTACCATATGGCCCTTTTCAGAAAGACTTTGCCAACCTAGGACCTAGTACAATGCCTAGCAAATATCGATACTCCATAAATGTTCATTTTGCCTTCTTCTCATTGATTAGTTCAGGTTCAATTTTACTCTTTAGGCACTCTTTAAAGAAAAATAGTTCAGGTGTGGCCTTCTCTCATAATTCTTCTAAAGCCCCTGCCCACTTCTGGAGTATGGCCAAAGCCTTGAGCCATGACACAAGACAGAACACACTGAAAGAGGCATCTCCATGGGGCCAACACCCTGATATGCAGCATGTCTTGGCTTGTATGGGGTGCTGTGCATGTTGTAGGAATAGAACTTCCTCTAATCCATGTGTAAATACAGGCATGCTATGTCGTTTGCAACATGTCTCAATTTAGTTTAGATTATATCTCACTATATAGTACGGGGTATGTCTAATCTATACTTCTTCAAAAGCTTCTCAGTATAACCCCTAAAACTGGATTATTTTTCCATTTCTAAATATACTAAAAAATTATGATTGCTCATTCTGTACTGTGTTCAGCAAAGGCCTTTCTGAAATCTTAAAGCAGGAGTTTTCTGAAGTGGCTCTGGGCTATTTGAAAGAGAAAGTTCTCAAAGGAGTGATACCTTTTTGTTTGTTTGTTTTGTGTTTTAAGCAAAACATACTCAGAGTTCCTCAACAGTTTTGATTAGGGACACCCTGGTGTCTAGTAGAAAGTGAAGACCCGAGTGGGCTGGTGGATGTGCCCACTGAGGACTCTGATTGCTGGCTCCGCCCCACCTTCCACAGGGAGTAGAGAGAAAGGCGGAGACTTCTGAGAGCTGTTAAAGGACAATTATGTTTGCTTGTTATTTAATTATTCAATTCATGCACCAGTGGGGTCCCTTGGCCTGGCCTGTGGGATCTGGCCAAAACTGGCTCTCCCCGATATCCCCCGAGGGGTCCCAGATTGCGAGAGGGTGCAGGCCAGGCCGAGAGACCCCACCGGTGCACGATTGGGGCGAGGAGGGATGTGGGAGGTTGGCCAGCCGGGGAGGGACCACGGGAGGGCTCCAGGTCGTGTCCGGCCCATCTCACTCAGTCCCCATCAGCTGGACCCCAGCAGCAAGCTAACCTACCGGTCTGAGCATCTGCCCCCTGTCTGTCAGTGCATGTCATAGCGACTGGTCGACCAGTCGACCGTCTGCCCCCTGGTGGTCAGTGCACATCATTGCGAGCGGTTGAGTGGCCTTAGTATATCATTAGCATATTACGCTTTAATTGGTTGAACAGACGACCGGACACTTAGCATATTAGGTAGGCTTTTATTATATAGTATGGTATTGAGGAATGTTTTCTCAGAATAATAAAGGGATTTAAAACAATATTTTAACATGACCTGTGTCTTTAAAAAGAATGGCATGAAGAAGGTTTCTCTTCCAGCACTTTTCAGCGTCTCTAGTGCTTTCTCTACAGGCCTGTTAGCATTTATCCCAACATGTTGAAATTCTGTGTGCACTTGTCTGAATTCCCAGTTGATTGTGAATGTCTTGAGGCAGAGACTCTGTGCCAGCATAGTGCCTGGCACATAATAGACACTTAATAAAGGTTTATTGAATGAAAGCACTCCCCAGTGAGCATATTCATGCATATAGCTTTTTCTGTCTTTTGGAACTATTTCCTTAGGATTAATTCCCAGAATAGAGATTTCTAGGCCAAAGTGACGTGAACATGTTTATGAATCTTGATACATAAATGCCAAGTCGCTCTTATGTCTACTTGAGGTTCCTTCCAAGTTTGTGACTCTCATATTGCATGGTACATTATTGCTAGATTGGCAGTCTGGTGTTCCATATTTTCTCTAGCAAAAAAAGAAGAAGAAGAAGAAGAAAATGATAGGAGGGTACATCATTGCCAGATTCAAGTCTGGAATGAACATTGCATGTGCTTTAGGGTGAAAATCTTCTAAAAGAATAGAAATCCTTCCTGAGAACTTGGGAAATGGAGGGAAGTAGGAAGCAGATATAGGATAAAAGCTATTGTTATTCGGGCAAATAACTCCTTGAGTTTTATGACTGCTCTGAACTTTTACTGTACTGTTACCAATATTTCAAGAAAACAATTGAATTACTTGCTTTTTTCCTTCAACACATTTAATGTTCACATATGAAACATTACTAAATGCAAATTGCTATTCATGCACATTCCAAGGTCTGCTTTTTATCAAGCTTTGGAACTGTTTGTCTAATGTATTATGCATTTCCATTTTCAATTGATCTGATTTGTGTGTGTGAAATAAGATTGAACCTCCTTGTTGTGACCTTGGGTGACACTAGCTTTTTTTGAGTTTGTTGTTATTCCCCTCCCTCATCTAGTACTTGGCAGGCTTATAAGTTACCAACGATAAATGGCCATATCTACCTGTTGTTGCAAGTAAGCCATTGATGAACACACTGAGTCATCTGAATGCCACCTTATAGATAACACAGAAAGCTTGTGGAGACTGAGGATTCTACCGAATAGCTTTCTTTGAATAAGGTTCAATAGGTATTCTAAAAATTTTATCAGTCTTTTGTGTTATATGTTCCATTGCGTATAAATTCTTTTCTACACGTACCAATAACAATGAGTGAGTGAGTGTAAGAAGGGAAGGGATGATGGATTTAAGAGCCCAGCTCTTTAAACAGTGCCTGGAACATGCTTACATTACTTGCTCTTTCTTTGGGGGATCCTCTACATTTTTTCTTTGCGAGGGTCAGTAAAGCCATGAAATATAATGAAAGGAGCCCTGAAGTGTGACCAGGGGATCTGTTTTCTGGTCACAGTTCTGTTACTAACTAGTTGTGTGACATTGGCAAGACTTCCTGGGCCCTCCACTGCTTGCCTGTTTGTTTTAAAACCATGGATTCCATTGGGAGTGTGGTGAAGCCTGTGGACCACTTTTGAGAATAATGTTTTAAAATGCATAAAATAAAATATGCAGTAGGATGATAAGGGAAATCAGTCATAATGAAATAGCCACTTAGACTATTTTTAAAATTTTGATATATGTGATGCATTATTAGCACATCAGATCAAGATCTAGAGGCAGGTGCAGTAACTACCATAATTTTGAAATGATAATGAGTATATGTGGTTTATTATTATTATTTAAATTCTTTATTGTTTAAAGTATTACATATGTTTCCTTTTTTCCCCATTTACCTCTCCCCAACCGTTCCCACCCCCAGCACATGCCCTCACCCTCCTCCTGTCTGTGTTCATGCATTATATGTATATGCATTCATACAAGTCCTTTGGTGGCTCATAAATGATTTTTTATTATACTTGCAGTAAGTATAACATCAAACAAAATATGTGATTTCCATTGGTGACAGAATTAAAAGGACTGCTAATACTGAGAATGTACATGAAGGAAATGATACATTTTGATATATTTCCGTTTGTGATTAGTGGAAAACCACAAAACAATCCAAGTTCATAGACCCAATAGATTCTGCTCATAGTCCCCTTAGAAGTCCATGGACTCTAGGTTAGGAATGGCTGGATCAGCAGCTGCCGTCCCTGGCAGCTTAGACACTGTATTACAGAGAAAGGCTAACCCAGATGGCCTCTTCAGTTTGTCAGAACACCAACTTTAGGCCTGGCAGAGTTAAGCAGATCTTGTGCCAGAAAAATAACCTTTGATTCACCTGGGAGTCAAGCTGGGAATTAAGCAGTGAGAAATGTGCTGGGTTTTCATCAGTTACTTTTATAGCATGTACCTGGAAAGCCCAGGAGTGTATTAAAACAAACACCAGCTGCATGAGTGTGTTGATCATCACCCTGACCATTTGCCTTTGGAGGGACCTAAAGATCAGGGCTTGTGGGAATGGGGCCCTGTCCCTGCTCAGTGTGTAGTAAGTTGTGTCCTTTACTTATATCAGAGGAGCCTGTGTCTCAGCATCTTGCCATCAGAGCATCACCATCTCTTTGTCATAACCACATATTCCTCTAATTAAATAGGGCCATGAAGTTACAAAATCGTGTGCTCTACCTACCTACTACCAGCATGATCGTATTGTGCAGCTGGAAAGGAAGATCTTTGTCATACAAAGACATTAAGGAATAATGGTGATAAAGCTCTTCTCATGTACTAGTGTTGAAGGCATTTTCGAGAATTTCTAAGCACGCCAGTAATGAAGGTCGGCATGTGCTCTGAATGAGAAGAATGGCAAGCAAAACTGACCCTCAGACTTTCAGAAATGGAAGCCATTCCTTTTCATTACTTACCTACCCACCTTCAACTTTGCATTTTCGGGAGAATATTTTTTTTTGGAAGAGAGAGAATGCTTTTAATGGTAAATGTCACACCACTTGCCCATTATGGCACCATCTCGCAATATTAGTTTCTAATAGGAGGATTCTTTTTGGCTTTGCAGTTGCATTGAAAAATGCCTCCATGTTAATCTGGGTGCAAACTTTTAGCCTACTAGACCTGTAAGTGGAGCAAATTGTTGAGGTTTGACTTGTCCATATGTTTGGGAAAGGTAATTCATGCAACCATAAGAATACTTTGTAAACATGGAATTATTTTCAGGTTAAAAGATCCTCTACCAAATTAGATAGGAGGCTCGAAGCAGAGGCTATAAGCAGTTTTTCCTCCTTTAGTTGCTGCTATGGATCAATATCTTTTATTGACTTTTTAAGGGTTTGCATGCAATTTTCTATCATGGTCGTTTATGCTAATCAGTATGAAACAGAATAATTGTAAATCATAGCCCCTTAGGCACATATTTCCCTCCTGTTATACTTGAGACCACGGAATTCTGTTCAAAAGAGATGAAAAAACAATCCATCATTTTTGAGTGACTCAGGAGCCGACACATGTGGATGGCAAGGACTTTTTCCTTCTTTATCTTTGGGCTTCACCTTATATTTTAATTTTAAATGCAAGCAAAACTGAAACTCCCTATGAAAAGAAATCAAGTTTAAATTAGCCATTTACTTTTTTTGGTGAAAAATCCAAATATACCATGTTAAATAAACTATAATATATCCTATTTTAATGTTTTTACATAAGAGTATTAAAAGTTATCTTCATCAGGTAAGCATGTTTATGTATTATTTTAAATTATCAGAGTTATAACTCAAAGATGTATAAGGATATTTAGTTATTTTTATTGAATTTATTTGAGTTGACATTGGTTAATAAAATTATATAGATTTCAGGTGTACATTTCTATAATACATCATCGGTATATTGTATTATGTGTTTACTACCCCAAGTCAAGTCTCCTTCCATCACCATTTATCCCCTTTACCTCTACAATCTCCCTCCACCCCTTACCCTCTGGTAATCACCACAGAGTTGTTGATGAATATGAATTGTTTTCCTTTTTTTACTTAATTCCTTCACCTTTTTCACCCAGCCCTGCGACCCCCTCCCCTCTGACACTTGGTTGTCAGTGTGTATATTTTTTACATATTTAATAATGTAATTCAAATAGTTAGTGTAGAAGACTGCCATTTTTACTTTAATGTTGTACTCAGACTGTTTGACTACTGTTCACTTTTATTTGAGATGCAGAACTCATAGAAATATACAGTTATTACAAAAGCAAAGTAAAATATATCTGTCTTAACCAGTAGCTCAGACATATGTGCTTTATTCTCATCAGAGTCCCAACTCTGCTGTGGGAGCAAAGTCGACTCCAGCTGTATTCCATGAATGTCAGTGTGTTGAGCATAGAAGGGTCTGAATGGGCTAATGGGACCTCATGGAACACTCCAGAAGAAACCCCATTTAGTGATGGTCTTGGACACGGTCCCTGGATGTCACTACCCATAGAACTGCATGAAGATGGGAAAGCTTTTTTTCTAGTTTTCGTTAGATCATTCCAAATAAAAATTTGACTCTCGGCATGAAAAGTGGAATCTCCATTCCCTAAGGATGATAAACCTTTTCCCCAGGAGAGTTTTCAGCCTAGAAAAGGTTTGTGATTGTCAGTGAATAGAGAGTTGGATAAGGAAGGGGTGATTTGGCTCTTAGTCTGTTTTTAAGCAATTTATGTATGAAACATTCTTCCTGGAAGCCAACCCTTACGGTTGGATCTGTTGCTATGGCCACCTCTGAGTTTAAGAGAATAGTCCTAAAGCAGGGGAAATTCCACTTGGGAGATGTGAGGTAGGTGTAGCCTGCTCCCATCCTCTGCATCTATTAGTGCATGAATTCAGTAAGTATTACTTGAGCCCCTTTCTTACATTAGGCATTGTGCAGAGGAGGCAGTGGCAAAGGAGACAGATAGTTCCTGCCCACTTGAAAGCTTGCAGTTTCATGGGGCATGTGGTGTGGGTGGGTATCGGGGGAGGAAGACACAAAGGATTAACAAGAATTTATAACATTGCCTGTGATTATATGTCTGTGCTTACCTCCTCTTAGCCATGTTGTAGAGGGGCGAATAAATAGGGTTTTGAAGGCATTCCAGAGACATGTAACAAAAAGTGGCTGTCAGGGAAATAAATCAGGTTGGTGGGTAAGAGAGGAGTCAATGAAAGGTGGAAGAGAATAGTTCAGGCAAAGAGACAAATGCCCCAACAACGAGCCTGTGGAGAGTTGAGGAGAAACTGATTACAGTGATAAGCAGAGGCCTAGAATTTACTCTGCGGGCAGCAGGAACCACTGATGGGTTTTACACAGGGCAATGATGCGATCACATCTTCCCATTGAAAAAATTGTTGGCAGTTGGAGGTAGAGTTGGAATTGGGCAAGCTTCATTCAGTAGGCTTCCTGGCCAGAGATGATGATGATACCACAACCAGGCTGGTGGCTGTGAGGGTAAAGGGACATGTTCAGGAAATGGAATCCATGGGACTGGATGATCAGTTAGATGATTAGAGTGAGGAGGGCAAACAAGTTTGTTCCTGTTTTCTGCTATAGGCTGTTGGATAATGGTGCCCATCACTGAAACTAGAGACACTTGGAGCAGGACAGGTTGGGCATAGATGGTAAGTTCAGTTTGGGACTCATTGAATTGGAGCCTCTGTAGACACATGGGTGGAGATGTGCAGCTGACTGTTGGATGCAGAGTTTGGAACGTAGAAAAGAGTTCCAGGTTGGGGACTAAGATTAATGAAGGGTCCCAGAGTTAATGTTGATTATTCCCCTTCCAGGGGTCTCAGGTTTTCAGGGCTGCCTGGACTCAGGGACTGAATCTAATCTTTCGGGCCCTCTGTGTTTCCAAGTGAAATGAAGGTGGGGGTGGGGAGATGATGTGCACGTGGTATAAATAGTATTTCTGAGACAGAACAAGCCACACAACTATATACTTATCTTTCTGTAGGCATGTGTGCTATCCTTCACTTTGGATTAGTGTTTGGGATTTAAGCATCTTTTATTATAGGAGAATTTGATTGCTACTGTAGGTTCATGGTATCATTGGCCTTTTCATTGTAGTTAAAAGTATATTGGAACCTCACTATCCTGTTTATTTTATTTCTATGGAAAAAGAATTAAGGATTGAGAGATGATAGGAGTTGAGTAGGAAATTGGGGTTGAAAAGTTCTGTGAGATAGTGTTAGTGTTTTCTGATTGTTGCGTTTTGTTTATTTTGCTTTTTCACTCTTGACAAGAACAAAAAGCATTTTCTATTTAAAAGTCCTCCGTTAACAGCCTTGCTTTTGGGTCCACGTAGAAGAAAAGGGAATAGTAGGAGTTTTAAAAGGAAAGCATATGGAGTAAAGAGTAGGAGGGGAAAAAAAACAAGTTCATTTTTGTTGAGTTTATAATTTGATGCTAACCACATCATTGAAATAGCTGTCTGTGACCTTGAAAAATTTGTGCCATGTGTAGGTCTATACAAAGTTGATCTGAAAATAAGTTTTATACATTTTGGACTCCTCTGAATTACATACTATAGAATTTCATTTAATGAAATTTTAAATTTAAATTAAAAAATGTAGACATGTTTAAATTTGAAATTTACTTTGATTTCCTGATTCAATGTGAAATGTATATTTAGGAACATCTAGAGATTTACAAATCCACATTTCTAATTAAGTATATATTTTTATTATCTAAATGCTTTATATACATGTGGCTAGATATCATTCATTCACATTCTTCACATCCTTAAATGTGTTCATTTAACAAAGAATTTCCCAGAGTAATACAGCATAAAAGCTTTGTAATTAGTAATTCCATTAAATAATACCTCTGTTTCATATTCTTTTGCTTCACAGTCTCAGGGGCAATATTTAATGGTTTAGGGTTGTTTTCCTTTTAAACTTTGGCTTGAACCAGGTTAGTATTGAGTGTAAGATCTGAGGTGACCAACTGATGGCTATTGGATAGCTGTTGTTAATGACGTTTTCATAAGTTTGGTTCTTGAAGAGGTAACCATAGCCCCAGTGGCCAAAATATATCATCGCAGTGACATTTTTACTCAGGGAAAACAACAACAACAAGAATCTTTTGATTTCTGTAAATTGTCATTCCAGAGCAGTCTTAAGGCAAATTGTCAGAGGCCTGGAGCTGAGTTTTGGAATAAAACCTGTTTTATATATAGTAATGAGACTGTGGTTTTAAACCCTTTCATTCTATGTTGCAGTTTCGAGTAGCTTTAGTTTAAAACATTGAAACCATATGAGCTTTATATATTTGGAGCACCTACAGTCTTGTAAATGTTCTTTGCCTCAGCACTTTCCTATCCTGAGTGTGTGTCACTCATAATGTCTCATTGTATAGAGCCTTGGGTATATTTTTCTTTAGTATCTTGGTTCAGTAGTGCATTGAGCTAAAGAGGCCAAGGTCACGAGGGTTGCCCTCATGCCAGTCAGATCTTACAGTGAAAAGTATGTTTCCTATAGCTTCAGAACTGGCTGATAATATTTGACTAATTTTGTTTTAAGCATGGATGAGGCTACCTAACTCATTAACTGTACTGGAAAAAAAAATAAAACTGCTGTCCATTGGGTGGAATCTTTCCAAATGGGGACAATATGTTTCAAGCATGGATGAGGCTACCTAACTCATTAACTGTATTGGAAAAAAAAAAGATTTCATTGGGTGGAATCTTTCCAAATGGGGACAATATGTTTTCCTGTGTGAAGGAAAGCATTTACTTTCATCTCTGAATGATCTCCCACTGGAGTAAAATACATGCATTATTTCAACAGGCTTACTTTAATGAAAGGTCCTGGTGGGTAGAGACCGTGGGTCTCCATAGCACCGCCCCACCTGGGGTCCTGCCTTGACCTCACTGGCTCCTCCAGGAGAAAGCAGGAGGCATTTCCCAGAGTAGATGGCAGAGGAGGGTCATCTCTTGTCACCTCTTTAACCTGATTTATTGCCTTTGAATTTTTAAATAAGGACATATTTTAAGTTCTGTCTGGGGACTGAGAGCTCTGATCATTCATGCAGTGAACTTTGAATAAGTTGGTAAGATTGGCTGGACCCTATTATCATAATGGATGGTGACTATCTGACATTTGCAATGGTATGCCCCATTTGCACGAAAATAAATGAATTTGTATTTAAAAATAATTTACCAGATTTTTTTTTCTATCGGCGCTAAAATAGAGGTTATTTGCATGCAAAGTTAACAACTGAAAAACTGCATGCAGACTGAGTGAAGATTTGTTGAATATATGTTAATTGGTGCAACTCCGTTAAACCTGATTGCATCGATCTGTTAGCTGGAGAAAGGGCAGGAATCACTTTACTCTCGTGGACCTGCAGTCTGAGTGGCTAGATTTTCTAAATATACAAGGATTTTTATGAAGTGCATATTATTTGTCAGGCCCGTTGACCTGCCTGCTCACTGATCAGTTTGTAGGCCAGGATGGTGGTTCTCGCTCTGAGTCAGTTCTAAGTCAGTTTTAATTCTAGCTTCTTTTCTTAGAGAACTAATTTGTAGGGCTCTTCTAGGTGGAGAATTAGATCACTGGTCTCTTTGCTGCCCATGATACACGTGGAAATGAGTCAGTGGAAAATTCACTTACTCATCGTGACCTACTTCTGTCACTTGCATTGAAGGTGTGCTTATTTGTCAGAAGCCATCTGTCCCCCTTCCAGAAACTCTTGCTCCGTTGCTCTTTTAACCCCTGAGCCTATAGGTTCTTCGAGAATATTTAGTTACCTGGATCTGCTCATCAATTACTCTGTTGTACATATAATCCTTTTAGATTGAGCCCCGGAGGCAAGGGGTAGAGTCTGACTTTGTGTAACTCTCAGCACATCCTGACCCACGATCACTGCTTTCTGATGAAGATTCTAGGCTTTTGGGGAGAAACTTTAAATAGGAATTCTCACTGATTTAGGAAAGGAAGATTAGGCCAGGGCTTAGTATGACCAGATTCTTCCCTCCCCCATTTTCAGTAAAACTGTCCTTTTCTCATTTTTATTAGCTTATTCAGTCATTCATTTATTCAACAAGGTTTAATCTCAGGTGCCGTTGGGGTCAGGTATTGCGACTGGGGTCACGGACAGAATAAGTTGATACTTGCTGGCAAGGAGTTTATAAGAGTAAGACCAGTTTGAAACAGCATTTTAAACATGGGGATGTGCAGACTATTCCACACCAAGATCAAAATGAGGACTATTTCTTGCCTGGCTTTGTTCCTCTCCGCACCAGCCCTGTCTCTCTTGGGCGAGAGTTTGCCTGCTCCACAGGCCATGCGTGTCAGATTGTGAAACGGTTACCAGAGAACTTTATGCAAATGCTGAGAAGGTTTATTGAAAATAACAGAATTCTCTACTCCAGAAAAAGCAATTATATATTTTATTATGTACAAATACACAGACACATATGTATAGCAACTACAAACAACATGTAGTAGTTCAGACTTATTGCTGCTTATTTTATGTCCAATTTTATACATTCCTCAAAGTATTAGACATTGTGTACCATTTTAACACATTAAACAAGATAAATTTCAATTGGGCATTGTTTTAAGATACCTAGTTTATGTCTTAGAATAATCTGGAAATGCTTATTGCCCTGGTCTAACCATATTTACAGACTCGGATTAGGAATGGATAGCCTTACTTACAGTAAATGTGTAGAAAAAGTAAGCTGGAAACCCACATTTGATGAGTAGAATAGTATTCTTTTTGAAACCCATCTCTTTCTTGGCAGTTAAATAGTTCTTACTGTAAACAAGTCACTCTTTTTTTTTCTTTCTAAAATATTATTTTCCATCACCATTTATCCCCCCTATACCGTCCTCCACCTGCCCCCACCCTCCCTCTGCAATCACCACACTGTTGTCCATGAGTTCTTTCTCCCCTTTTTCCTTTTTTGCTCAATCCCTCCCCCAGTTGTCAGCCTGCTCTCTATCTATGAGTCCACCTCTAGATTACACACACACACACACACACACAAAGAAAGAAAAAACTTGCTGACTTTATAGCACTTTTAAAAAAGTGTCAACTATTAACATTAAATTAACAGAGTGGAATGTTGTTCTCTGCTGACTGATGGAGTTGTGAACATTACTTTATTTGGGTCTTAATTTCTTTGTGCTTCTTACAGATTGTAAGATCCCTCTCCGTTTTTGGGAAGAATGTGTAGAGAAGAAATTCAGGATCAGGCTGAGTTTGCTTGTCATGATACGGTGCAGTGTAGGCATGGCTTATAGTTTAGAAAATGTTCCGTGCTTTCCAACCAAGACCCAGAAGCGTCTGGTCAAAGTCCTAGTGAAGCTGCCAGTGCCAAAGTAACTGAGAACTAGTTCAGCAGAGTGAGTGCCCTATGAATGGGTCACATTAGCATGATCTAGATTTTGCAATATGATCGCTGATTAACTTTGACTCTACTGTGGGAAGACAGTCTGCCTGTGTTCATTTTCTCATTACAGTTTCACCTTTATCCTTGCTTTTGCAACCACTTTCTGTGATAAGCAAAGTTCAAGTTTCAAAGGAAAGTATCAGGTTATTGTCAAGTAATATGGCTTCGTGAATTCGCATCTACATACGCCATCCATCTGGAGATGCATACAAACAATGAAGTCCAAGAACAGGTTTTTACACGATATTACATTTCATTATAGGTATGACCTTGTTTATCTGTTTGGTTCTCCATGAAAGAGGCCCTTCATGGCAGTTTACTTTTCACACCAGACCACATTTCAAACAAGAGATTAGAGCATAAGCCAGTTGGCCAATGACTTAGGTATAAAACGTCTTATCTGGCTTTGTGCAATCTCTTCATTCAAAACAACTTACCTAAAAGGCTTTTATCTTTTGTTGTAGTGTCATCACCAGCCACACCTAGATATTTAGAATTATTCTTTAGAGCTTATTCAGATGTTTTCTGCTAAGCTGCTTTATGTAAGGTGTTGAAAGCAACACATTCTTTCTGGGCCATGAACTCCTAGGTGATTGATGTGCTTTCTGTCACCACAAAAGTATGACATCTCTGCAACCTTTGGGAAACGCTCAGGCAGGAAGTGGATGGGGTTCCGGCCAAGCAATACTTGTGGGCATTTGGAAGTGTGTGTGGAGGGTACATCACAATGATTCCCAAACCACATGTTGCTTCCTTCTCCATTCAGTGCAGGATTCCTAACTTACATCTCCCCATTGATTCTCTAGCCAGGAGTTCTATGGTAAGGATCAGGTGACCTTCCCCCAATCTCGGGCTGTGCAGTAACACATGGTTCATTCTAACCCAGTGGTTCTCAACCTTCTGGCCCTTTAAATACAGTTCCTCATGTTGTGTCCCCCAACCATAAAATTATTTTCATTGCTACTTCATAACTGTAATTTTGCTAGTTATGAATCGTAATGTAAATATCTGATATGCAGGATGGTCTTAGGTGACCCCTGTGAAAGGGTCGTTCCACCTCCAAAGAGGTTTCGACCCACAGGTTGAGAACCACTGTTAACCCCTCTACTGGGAGCTTTATGCTTTCTTCACACGTGACAGTGATCCCACTTAGGTTTGGCTTTGCCGCTTCAACTGTATAAGTTTCCAAAAATTGAATGTGAGACACTTTACTGGTGTATTCCAATGCAATTTGGTAATCGCCACCCGAATATAAATCTAGTAATTAAGGCTCTAAAAGGAGTGAGTATATTTAACAACAGATGCTGGGGAAAGACGCATATAGAGTTCTTGATTAGTTTAGAGTAGCTGCTGATGTCTAGTGCCGTGCAGATAGTGTGCTCTATGTGGATGTTCTAAGAGGTAGTCTTCGTTTATGAGTGCCCTCGTGTGACTCGGGGGTTAATTTATAAACAGAATTCTAAGGACTTCTCCTCCCGAGTGCACCATTGAGATCGCCCATCTTCGCTTTCAGACCTCTGCAGCTCCAGGAGTGCATACCGGGTTTTTATTGGCATTTTCAGTCAAGGAGACCGTTTTCCTTTGGCTTTGCTATTTGTCGAGTTGACCAAGCTGCCGAAGTCTGCTGTGTCTCCCCCGCATCATTAATAACTATTAGAACTGGGCCGGCCCGGCTTTGATTAGCAACATGGTGCCTCACAACCAGCAGCAAAGCCAAACCTAAGAGGAATCACTGTCACGTGTGAAGAAAGCATAATTAAAGGACTCGGGCGAGTCCTTCCATTAGCAAACTGTATGATCAACATTCTGTGCTTTGTTTTTCATTTTAAATCAGGTTCTGAGTAGACATTTTTTGATGATGTCTTGAGAGGCAGTTTGCCGATATTCTCTGAGTGAGTTGAGCCTGCCTGGTACTTCTCAAGCAAGAGAGATTACTTTCCTGGGGTAAGGTTGACATACAAAAAGCTGTACATGTTAATGTATACAACTTGGTTAGGTGGAGGATAGTGTACAGGCATACAGCCATCATCATAGTCTACACTGTCATGTAGCTGCTGGCTGTAACCTTTCTGATGGGGTCAGGTGACATGGACACCAGCACTTGCTCTCTACTTACCTGAGTTGCTTATAGTCGAAGCCCACTGGGAACAGGGAGGCCTATCCTAAGCTGGTACCTGGTACTTCTGGATGCCTACAGGGGGCACACACATCTGTAACTGGCGCTTGCAGAGCAAGCGTGGCTCCTGTTCTTATACTTTCCTGCTCACCTTTATCCCCAGCCACAGGCATGTCCAGCATGAGGCCACGTCCTGTGCCTCTTGGAGCCCTGCGTTGGAAGGGAGTGGGCACAGGTCCTGGTCATTCACACAGTCAGCACCACAGCCAGACACCTCTGCCTTCTCTCCATCCCCTACCCCAGCAGGACAGCTCACCACACCAGTTTCTCCCTTCCATCCCCTGTAGGGGTATCACTCTGGCAGCTCTGTCCTGAGGGAGGGCAGGGTGAGCTCCCCTCAGCTACCTCCTCACTCCTGCTTTCGCTCCTGAAACAGAGCCACTGAACCCCTCTGCAGGCCCGGGATCCCAGGCTCTGAACACACAGACCTCTTGGAATGAGGGAAGGAAAACATCCTGTTCATTCTCTTCCAGGAGAAAGAGTGCCGCAAACGAGTATCTCAAATTATCTTGTCACAGGATACATTTGTCATCACTCCCTCCTTGCCTCCATTCCTCTTGGGACTGGTGGCTAGCAGTATTAAACTGACATCTGCTTTTCTCTGTAAAACAAACACATATTTTCCCAGACTAAGAGGTTATAGGATTCATGATTAAAATATGTTGAAAACTAAAGCACAAATGCACACACATTTAGACTCCCGTCTTCCCACAACAGGGAAGTAATCGCCATTATGACTTGTGCCTTTCCTTCCAGTGCATTTCCTTTGCATTCTTTGTGTTTTAAATATGTTTGCTATCAGGCTTTGGACCCTACGTTTTTCACCGATGTCTTTGTAAGCATTTTTGGAATCATAGCCCATCTTGGGATGGTAGCACAGCTTAGTTACCTATTTCATTCAGGGTTTTTAGGAGAACAAGATTGATCATTCAGAATCATCCTTTGTTCTCTATCACCTCAGAAAGAGTTCAAAAGGGATATGGGTAGGCGGGGAGGGGGAGGCGGGGGGTGGTAAATTGGCTTGATTAAAAACAAACAAAAACAAACTTCCAGAGAGAGGGGCCAAGCAGGCTTAGGTGGTCTTAAGAGAGGAGAAAAGTGCTTGGGAA
>NW_005353967.1:12246557-12260391 GCF_000412655.1 Myotis brandtii
GCCTCAGTCCCTGAGCCTCTCAGGATGACCCTTTCCTCCGTCAGTCCTGGGCTTTCTCATCACTGGACTTCAGGCGAGTGTGGCTCAGGCAGAGCCAGGTCTTTATGGTGGGGTAGGCGTGTAAGTACACGCACTTCATTCCGAAGATAAAAAGCATTTGGAGGACAGAATGACCAAAAAATGAGCTATCCTACCCAAAGTCGCCAACCCTATTTCTATTCCTGAATCTTATCAATTTTTTAAAAAAGCATTTTAAAAAAGGGTAGGGAAGTAGTTACAAATTGATTAACTCTTTCTCATAGATGAGTTAGAGATTAATCTTTTGGAGGTACAATCATTTCTTGCAAGGAGGTAGAAAACTAATCAAAGTTCTCTCTCTCTCTATGGGAAGTTTCAACAATTCAGAAATGACTGATCTCAGAAGGAAGGCAGTGACAGTGAGGGCCGGGGGGCTTGGGGCGTAGAGTTATCATTTATAATTAATATGCCATTGATGCTATGGTGCCAGACTCATTGCCAGCATTTTTTAAAACTAGAATACAAACATTAATTATTGGTTCTACTGGTATTTGCTATAATACAATAACTGGAAAACTTATAAAACTTATTCATAAATGGAGTTATGTTTTTGTTGAATAATGTATTGTGGACACATTCGGTAATCTTCCTGGCATCTCCCCCAACCCTTCATTCTCTATTTCCTGTTTCTCAGTGATACCATGTTTCTTGTGCTAAGTGTCTCTATTCTGTAGCAGTTACTTGAGAAAATGCCCTCCCCTGACTAAGATGGGAACAATTTGCCTACCCAGATATGAAACCTTTCTTTAGCAGGTGCATTTCTAATTTAGATGATTACATGTTGGTTTATTTCATTTCGTTTTGGTCTTCAGTGTGTGTGGTATGTGTTTTTTAACGTGACTGCCTCGTTTCCGTCAAACCTTGGGTAGACAGATTTTTCTTTGTCTTCTCAAATACACAATGTCCCCTAACCGAACAATGAAACTATTTAAAAACGCAGGGAAACGTCTCCCTGCCCAGATTTCCTGATTGCAGACGCATAAGCACATCTCGTGGGTCCTGTACCCTTGCTCCCTCTCCCTGGGACCGAGCCTCTCTGGAAGAAATGTTGGGGACTTTTGGTGGTGCGCCTCAGAAACACAAGTTAAGACAGAAAAACAAGTTGGTGGAGATACCTTTGTCTGATGATACTTTTTATCACCAGGTGCTAGTCTCCAGTTTGCTCAAAGCTGACATGACCTATTGCTTTCTTTTAAATTATTTTAAAATATTGAGTCTTTCAGATTAAAAAAAAGGGGTGTGATTTTTCCCCCCTAACTAAAATGAGAAATAATTTTTGTCATCTGAAGAACATAGCACCACACTTTTGGTGTATTGTGTGTGTGTGAGGCAGATTAGCTAACAGCACAAATGGTTTTGCTCTTACTGTGTAATTATGTGAGTTCAGAAACTTTGGTGCCTACTCGAATAAACAGTCATAGAGGATGAAAGCTGAAGACCGAGGCAGAAAACACTCTGTTCTATGTCAGCCCTCCAGTTTTGTTATTAACTGAGAATGAAAATATGATGTGGCCATAAAGCCCCAGGAATGGCTCACTTGTCAGCTATGGACAGATTTTATTTTCAAGATCCCTGCATTGCATTGTTGTCTTCATATGTCTCTTGATCTTTCAATAGGATTTAGGGTCTATTTTTAAAACAATAAGCAAAAGTAGCCTGTGGAAGATTCCCCATTCATTTCTTTCTTAGTATCAATGATTTGTTTTTATTAAAGTGAAATACCCTAATTCTAGTCTTGATATGCAATATGATTTCCTATGAGTGAGTTACTCAGAATCCTTCTCTTTTTTTTTAAATTCATATTGTTGAAAGTGTTACATAGGTCCTCCTTTCCCCCCCAAATTTGGAAATTTTATACAGCAGGGTGCTATCTCTCTGTACCATTGAACTTCTACTTAGACCTGTTTTCCTGGAGAAGGCCAGGGATTCCATAACTTTAATAAACAGGAATCCAGGAACACAATGAGCAGGAACTCTCTGAGTCACTGCAGGGAACGTCCAATGTGTGTAGGTTGGATGCCTGGTGAATTGGGTGAAGAGGAGGAATTGGTGTGTTAGTCTGGAGCTCCAGGTTCTTACTTATAAGGGCCAAACCCCAGGCAAGGGACAAATGACCTCACCTCTTTAAACACAGGCCTGGGCCTGTGAGAAATAGATGGCCACGCCCCTACAAGGCAGGCCAGTGATGAAGCTTTTTCTTAGTAACTGACGCTTCTCTGACTTGGCACTGGGACTTGTCCAAGCTCCTGCCATAGATTTATGTAATTCACACAACTTAGAGACACCTTTTCCTACACACAGACACATTCCTATACGAGTTCTCTTAAGAGTCTGGAAGGTCTCTGCAGAGCAAGAATGGGGGAAGATGCCAGACTAAAGGAATGATACCTTGAAAGACTCAGGTACAACAGAAATATCCAAGATTTGGGGTCACAAGATTATAGAAGTTGTAGATTTTGTGTTGGATTTGTTTTATGTTGAGGTGTATCATTTTTAAGTACTTCAACTTAAAGTAAAACAGATTGTCTCAATACTAGTCAATGTATTTATTATACGCTTTAGATCTTCTGCTGGACAGATTCGATTCCTAATGCATTTAGTCCTTTTCTCCAAAGCCAGTGCATGAAAAGATATTTCACATCACAAATTTGACTCCTATGTTCTCTAGTAAAGAGACAGATCTAGAAATAGAGAAGCAAAAAATAGCCATGTGAAAGGGGGCATGATCCAGAAATGTGGATTTAATTTTGAAATCATTTCAGAAACAGGGGAATAAAAAAATCTGATTTACACATGGTGGTGTCTGACTAGGCCAGCTGGCCCGGACGGGGATAAGGAAGAGCAGCCTGCTTGCCATGATAACCCATGTGTTGGGTCATCTGCCTTTGTTTCCTTGAGAATCCTCTGTGAAGGAGGAACTGTGCAAATCATGACATCTCACCTGTCTGTCTACCACGAGCCTGAAAACTGTCTACAAGTATATTCCAGGATAAACAGCATGCCCTGTGGTGACATGGAGGTGTCTGTCCATCGGGGTCAGGCTTGCTGCCTCTAGAAAATCTCTCAGTCTGATGTGAAGCTTTACAGCTTGACCCACCTCCTGTATCGGACCATCAGGCTGCAGGCTCAGAACTCTGGTTTGGTTCGTACCCAAGAGCAGCTCCATGTCTTAGGCATGGATCCATAGTCACCACGCTCACCAAGTGCTGTCTGGGACCAGAATGCTGAGGTTAATTTACAAGGATAGAGACAGTTAATATTGGGCTTAGGCCCCATAATGTTCTTATTCTTCACCTTATAGACATTTAACAGAATGGTTAAAAGCACAGGCTCTGAATGAAGGCAGATTGCCTGGGTTTGGATTCCAGTTCTACCCCTTACGTGTGTGTCATCTTAAACAGTTTCTAAACTTCTCAGTTCTTCAGTTTTCGCACCTATAAGGTACAGATAAAAATAAGTCTTGCCTCCTAAGGTTATCATGAACATTAAGCCTTTGCTTGGCATGTGTTAAATAAACACTTGGTCAAAGTGAGCAGTTGTTGTTGTTGCTCCTGTGACTCACTTTGGGACAGAACTCTCCATGAAGCTGGTCAGAAGCTTGTTTGGGCAGGATGGTAGCAGAGCGAGGCACGTTCGATGGCTTAAATGCTTAATGGCGTTGGGCAAAGGTGGACAGATGCACATGGTTTGGGCAGTTGATCTGCAACACTGAAGTCTGGTGGGTACAGTCCTTGCTTGTCCCTTTACCTTAACGTTGCCGGTTTGAAGCCCTTGGCCAGTGCTTCTTTGGACTCTTGAACCTGTGGTTCTGCAGCTTTTGTCTTTGTGTTTCTAACGCCAACCAGTCATTTTTTTTTTTACTGTTAAATTCTTTCTGTACTGCGATAACATTTACATTTACTATCAAGCCTAGCTGCCTTAGAACCAGTCAGTTTAGCTTTTACATAATTCAGTGTATTAATTTTAGAAGTTAATTCTGTGGGCAGTCTTACGCTACTTGTTCCAAGATCCTTGAGGGGAAGCTTTGGTGTAACACTCTAAGAATGAAGACATATATGCATGAAAGAATGTATGCAAAAGAGAAAGACCAAAATGCTTTCTTTTGACACCTAATATTTTGAAGCACTTGCTATGTGCCAAGCACTAGGATAGTATCTTTACATTCTTTATCTCATTTAATTTCCCCATAGCCCTCTGAGGTAGCTTATATTCTTAAACCCATTCTACAGAGCAGTAAATTGAGGCTCAAGGGAGTTAGAATTTGAAGTCAGATCTACCAGTGGCATTTCATAACTGTACTCCCCTAAGAAATAGCCAAGTGAAATCTAAAAGAACTATCTCTTCCTTTGTGGAATTGAATCCTTATACATTTGCATGAGAAGTAGTTAGATTTATCTTCACATCTAATGTAGATCTCTAACTTTGAATGTGCCCTGGTTGTGGCCCTGTGTGCTCTAGCTGGTGCTGCTGCCTTGGCAGTCAATGCATCATCTTCCGGAGCTAAAATTCTGTTCCTCCGCTCACAAATGGCAAGAGCGAGGAACAGTCATGACCCAGGCTGAATACTGAGCAACTTCAAGTATCTTCTGGTATCTCCCCAGCCCAACTGTCTTCAGCAACAGAATTGGTTCCTTGTGGCCAATTTCATCTTTGCAAAATGAGACCAACTAAGAAAACATCAGTGGATGCAAATGAGGAAAGAAAAGACATCTGCCAAGTTAATTAAGAGGAAACATTCCTTTGACCTCTTGTTTTTTTTGTTTCTTTTTTTCCTGTGTGTTCTGCCAAGGTGGGGTGGTCTCCCCTCCTCAGAGGGCTGCATCCTTTTCATGTTGTAAACAAATAGTGGGGTGGGGAGTGGGGAGAGGGGCTGAGTGCTTCAGTGTGGGATGAACACAAAGTAATTTTAATATCCATTTGGCAGTTTTCCTGTTGTTTCTCTGGTTAGGAAACATTTTCTTCTACTTCTGCCCATTATCACAGCTTTGACATTCATGTCATTAACAGAATGTCATTTTGCAAGATACCAAATTAGGCGCAGCTAGCAACAAAACATACTGAACAGGAAGATAATGGCTTTTTGCCCACGTCTCTTTCTCCCCCGAAAAGAACAAAGTGGAGCTCTGATGCCGGCCGTGTGTGTGTGTGTGTGTGTGTGTGTGTGTGTGTGTGTGTGTGTGATGCTTTAGAGCTGGAAGGGTGTAAATAGTTGTGCTGTTCACTCTGGGCTTGACATACATTTCTGATGAGTGTCAGAAAAGGAGACCTGGTAGTTCTGGAAGTAAAGTCCCCTCCCTTTTGTGGGTGAGAGAGGAGTGGCCTCAGATTCCTCTGAACCTGAGAGAAGGAGCAGAGTTTTGCTTTTTATGGGTAGTGCTTAGCTATGTAGCTAAATTCCTCTCCTAGACTAAAATATAGCCACAGGGTCCAATGTTTGTAGCTATAGCAAGTTAAGCTGAGGTGTGATTTCTGTATGGGGAAGCCTGTATGTAAAATATTATATTAGTTCAGCTGATACACACACACACACACACACACACACACACACACACACACACACACAGATTTGGATAGAAGAAAACCTTCTAATCCACCTTCCCGAAGCTGTGCACCATCTCTTAAAAGCAATAAACATAGGAGATAATAAGTACAGGGGAAAGGAGTTCATAGTAAAATTTTATTATGGTCTTTCCAAAAAGGCAGGTCAGAACATCAGAGTTAAGGTGTTGCATTTACTCTGATTTGGGACTGCTACCACTTTCTATTGCTTTTTAAAGGTATATTTCCTTACCATTGGCTAACAGAGAATAATCCAGTGCTATTAAATTAAATTGATTCAAAGTAATTTTTATAGTTGGACTTTGGACATGGTTTTGTTTTTGGTTTTTGCTACTTAAAAATAACGTGTTTAGTTGTGACTTTTACCCATGTTAAGCATGAAAATGGGAGTTTTAAAACAATGTGTCTCATATATCCCCCCCAACACACGCACGCGCGCATGCACACACACACACACACACACACACACACACACACACACACACACAGTGGAAGTTTAAAAAAAACTTGGTTTGTATTTTCTTTAGCTCCCCAACATACCTATAGGCTTATCGTTGGTCCCTGACCACAAATGCCCTGAGAACGACTAAAGTCTTGGGTGTTTGACCCTGACCCTTTTACCCAGGTTTAAAATTGGGGCCCTGCCCCCACCCCTCCCAGCGGTCCTCATTGCCACTTTGGTAGCCCAACCGCAGGCAGGCTCATCGGTGGGTACCAGCTCTTTACCCTTCCAGGACAGGTCAGACACAGTTTTGAAGGACTCCACACAGTGTTTGGGCCAGATCAGCCTTTGAAGCAGTTTCTCAAGATACAGCACATGCCTTTCAACTATTAGATCAGAATTAATTACATTGGCTTCTCAGCACTCTTCCCTACCTCAGCCCAAGGAGGAACAGTCTGTGCTGTGTCTGTTTCAGGTGGGGTTTGATCTCTTATACTCTTGAGTAATCATAAGTCCAGAAGTCATTTCCTCATTGACTCTCTCCCCTCTTAAGTGTCCTCATCCAAACAGATAACCTGCCCTGATGTTTTAGGATTCCTCAGCAGGCACACAGGCTTGGTACCTCCTTTGATTTGGGTTACAGATAAATAACACTAAAAAAAAAAAAAATTCACAGGTGTTCAGGCCCCTTCTCACTTGAATTACTTTTTACTTCAAACATTTTTATCAGTTGAACTTAGCCTGCTACTATAAATCTCACATCATTTCCAAACTCCTACTTGACTTTGGCCATTGTATTATGTCCCTCTTTTAATTCCACTGATCACCCTACTATAATTTTATTCGGGGTGACATGTTTATAGGTTTTCCCAGTAAGGTGTTTCATACCATACACCCAGCACCACAAACCTGTCAGCTCTGTGTGTTTGCTTAGTCTAAGCTGATAGCATTAGGCTATATTATAATACCATCTTGGGTCAGTTTAGTCTTGTAAATTAGACTATGTTTGTCCTCCATGTTAAATTATAAACTTCCTAGAGGCAGGAAACATATTTAATTAGTCATTGCAAAATATCTATTGATTCTATATTCAAATCATTTTTATTTTCTGTATTTTTCTGGGTATCCAGAGATTTGCTGTTATATAGATAATAATCTTTGCTCTCAAGGTATTTATCCCCCCTTCTAGGTTGTAATCTCCTTGTGGAATTTTTGGTTATGTTTGTTCACCAAATGGGTGATGACAGTGTGATGTTCTGCCTGCCAGGATCACGGTGGTACAACATGGTGAATGTCAGCTACCCATCAGTCACATGCTAACATGACATCAGAGCTCACTGTGCCAGCCACATGGAAATTGCTCCATTGGTGTGTCTCGCTTTGAAATAGGATCAAAATGGAATAACCAAGAAGAAATCAGATTAAAAAATGTTTATTGTGTCAGGCGGATCACTGAAATTAAGGGCTTATTTAGGGAAGACCAGTGAAGTGGAAGGACAGTTTGCCATAGTATCTGTCTATATATATAAAACCTTAGTATGCAAATAGACTGAACGGTAGAACAACCGAACAACCGGTCGCTATGACATGGGCTGACTACCAAGGGGCGCGTGCGGAACATGGTGGGCGTCAGCAGCAGGCGGCAGAGTGCGGAACATGGTGGGCTTTGGCCACAGTGGGATGGTGGAGCAGGTGAGCAGGGGCGCCAGACCAAGGCGGGGCGCCGGTCGCTGTCATCGGGGCGAGCCTCTGGTGGTTACTGAAAATTCTTTGATCTCATGCATTGTGGTCCTGCCTGGTGCTCGCACTTGCTGCCAGCGCCGGCCCCGCTCGCACACCCAGCCGGCTTTGGAGCTGCCACTAGTACCCGCTGATGGCATCCTGTGCGGGTCCCAATTGCTCGGTGCTGTCAGCAGGTGTGAGCCCCTGAGGGCTTCTCCACCTCCCCCTGCTCCTGAGGGGCCATAGTGGCAGCAGCTGCCGATTGCACCCACTGACGGCGCCGGCCCCGCTCGCACCTGCTGCTGGCACTGGCTCCAATCGCTCCATGCTGTCAGCGGATGTGAGCAGGGCGAGCCCCTGAGCTTCTCCACCTCCCCCTGCTCCTGAGGGGCCATAGTGGCAGCAGCTGCCGCTTGCACCCACTGACGGCGCCGGCCCCGCTTGCACCTGCTGCTGGCACTGGCTCCAATCGCTCCACGCTGTCAGCGGGTGTGAGCGGGGCTGATGCCAACAGCGCGTGGGAGCGGGGCTACCAGCAGACAGAGGACCAGGGCCAGTGGCGGGAGGGTCAGGGCGAGGGCGCGGAGGATGGGCCGAGACCCACCCCTGTGCCCACTGCAGCCTTGCAGCCCACAGTTCCTTTCAAGGTGCACGAGACTAGTCTACACTAATAAAAGAGAAACATGGTAATTGGCGTACGACCGCTACCCTTTTCATTGGCTAATCAGTGAGTATATGCAAATTAACTGTCAGCCAAGACGGCGGCTGGCAGCCAGGCACTGAAGCAAGCATGAGGCTTGCTTGCTGCAGGCTCCAACGGCCTGGTCACCCCCAGCTGCCCTCCCCTGCAGACCTGGTCACCCCCAACTGCCCTCCCTTTCAGGCCTGGTCCCTCCCAATTGCCCTCCCTTGCAGGCCATCTTGTGGCCACTTGGGGGCGGCCATCTTGTGTGTTGGAGTGATGGTCAATTTGCATATTACCCCTTTATTAGATAGGATGTTTCCAAGATGAATGGGGTTTATCTCACACTTTAGATGGCAACAGATTAGTGTATGTACCCCTCTTCCAGATTCTGCCTTACCTGTGAATCAATCTTCTCTCTTCTTTTATACCTCAAACACTCTGAGAATGTCTTCTTCATTTTCTTATCCCCCAATAATATTTCATACAAAGGAGTAGATGTTCCAGAAAATTTGTTACCTTGAATACTTTCTTGCTATTATCTGTATGTTCAGCCATCTTCCTCTTTGTCTATGAATACAGCAAATTGAACCAGACCTCACTATAGGCTTATCTTAATAGATTAGATATAATTCTAAGAAACATTGTATATAGTAATATATATATTGATTTTTCTCAGAATTTTTGAAAGCCTGGAGACCTATCCCTTTATCCAGGCATATAATTAGCCTAAAGTTTTTGCTCCTAGATGAAAATAGTATGAGAAACCATTCATTTCCATTATAATCAATGCCTTCAAAAAGGAATTTTTCTACTAATGGAAAAGTAAGTTCAAGTATCCAGCTGATCATATCAATAATAAGCATATAATAAGCATAATAATAATTACCCCAGGACCTATGAACTAGGTCATTACATTGATGCATGTATGCAAAAGCCTGAAGCGCTCAGGCTTGGTAGTCAGTTATCAGCACTGCTATTTTCCCAGTTTTGTGGGGAAGAGCATGGACTGGGCCTGGTGGTGTGGTGCAGTGGTTAAGCATCGACCCATGCACCGAAAGGTCACCAGTTCGAATCCTGCTCAGGGCACATGTTCGGGTTGCAGCCTCAGTCCCCAATAGGGGCGTGCAGGAGGCAACCTATTGATGTTTCTCTCTTTTTCCCTCTCTCTCTAAAAATTAATAAAAACATATATTTTTTTTTAAAAAGTTACAGACTGGTATAATACTTGCCTTGAATTTGTGACCTTTTTTGGGAGTATGAATTAATTTTAAAATAAAATACTTTATTTTGAAGTAGGATTACAAGAGATGTCTGTGATTAGGGCTGCACATCAACTTAACGTCCTCACTGATCTCCCTACATCCTTTTTTGGTTATTTCAATTCAGCAGCCAGAATGGTTCTCCTAAAAGTCAGATTATGTTCAAAACCTTCCAAAGGCTTCCCTTTTCACTGAGACTAAAAACCAGTGCTCATACTGTGGCCTGGAACTGCCAGAGACCTGTGCCCTGTCCTCTCTGCTGTCCACTTTTGCTGCTTGTCTCTGGCCCACTTCACTCCGGCCACACTGGCCTGCTTGCTGTTCCTGGGCACACCTGCCTCAGGGCCTTTGCTCCTATGGATGCTCACCCCACCTCAACCTTCTGGTCTTATTCAAATTTCACCTCTCCAGTGAGACCTTTCCTGACCACCTATTTAAAATTGTGATTTTTCACATCTGCACTCCTTGTCTTACTTTCTGCATTATTTTTCTCTATCACCATCTCCCATACTCTAAATTAGACTAATTTATTGTATTTGTTATCTGTTTCCTCCTGCAGAATGGGATCACCTTGAGGGCAGCAGGGATTCTGTGTGTTTAGAATAGTACCTAGCATATATTAGGGACTCAAAAAGTGATTTGTGGAATGGATTAATGAAAGCCAGCATGGAACCTTGATTTCATGGATCATAGGGAAGACACCGGCATTGCCTTAACTTCACATAAGTCACAAAGTATGTCTCAGAGACAGAAACACTAATGCTTTGTTCTCTGCGCCTCATAAAGAGAACTGAGCAAGATTTGGGTGGGGGAGTGTCCAAATAAGATTTTAAGGAAGATTTGCTTTGTGTTGTGTAATATATTTTTTCCTTTCAAATATATCCTCAGAGATATTTTTCAAGGCTTTTGCGATCACATTTGCAAATGCATAAAGGCCTAGATATTTCATGTTGCAAAAAGGAAAAAGAAATGTATAATGTACTTTTAGTACATTTAAAATCCTAAAATTTGTTTCAAATGAATAATCTAAAAAAGGAATGAATTAGACTCATTTTTATGTTGCCATGGTTAAATCTCAAAAAATATAATGTCAAGTGAAAAAAAATATATAGTTACAGAATCTCTATAATGTATAGAGTGTGAAAGTATAGTTTATACAAAAACCAAAAGCATGACTGTCATTGAAGTACAAAGTGAACATGTGTCAAAGACTTTATTTCAATTATTAATGACAGTAGCAGTAACATATTAAAACGGGTTCAAAGAAGATTTTGAAAACCAGACATATGTATATTTTTCAATTAGGAATAATGAAATGGATTTGCTAGTAGATGCAAAACTGATTCATATCTTGTAGTACATGATATTAAATGTTTGGGTTTATCTTTCCATGGAGTGAATATTGATTATACCTGTACCATACAAAGTTAATTTATACTAGTAATATCATGGACAAGAATCATTTGTATTACTACCAGTTTTCCACAACTTAACTTCTATCCCTTCAGAGTTTTTAAATAGCCTAATCAATAGAAAGATAATGAAAGATACTCTTATGGACTCACTACCCCGGGGTTCAGTATAGACCAGTGGTTCTCAACCTTCCTAATGCCGCAACCCTTTAATACAGTTCCTCATGTTGTGGTGACCCCAATTTCATTGTTACAAATTGAACATAATTAAAGCATAGTGATTAATCACAAAAACAATATGTAATTATATATGTGTTTTCCGATGGTCTTAGGCGACCCCTGTGAAAGGGTCATTCGACCCCCAAAGGGGTTGCGACCCACATGTTGAGAACCACTGCTATAGAGCCTAAACCACTGAAAGGAAAGCCACTCATCTCTTTTGCATAGTCCCGTGCCTTTGCCAGTTGTTCCTGATATGTGATACTACTAGTGAAAATGTGAACACGCATACAGATGTTGTTCATAGGTATCCATGTATCTACGCTAAAGGACCAGCAATGGATGGGAAAGCTATAAGCCACAGTTCCTTTAGTAGTTGCATAGTTGGGGACTGGAAAGTTGGTTTTGATGTCAGAGGCGTATGTGTCATAGCCACCGGGCATTCTGGTTGTTCTGGTCGTGCCACCATTCCGGTCTCTGGGTATATATGTGTGTGTGTGTGTGTGTGTGTGTGTGTGTGTGTGTGTGTGTATGTATATATATATATAACACCTAATATATATATTAGGTGTTTATTCCAGGTGGTGGGATAATTACTACATTATGTTTATATATTTTCTATATTTTTAAAATTTCATTGACCAAAAAGTATATATACTAGTATGTTTACAACTGTTTCTCTAATCTGATCCTGCCCTGTCATTGTAAAGACAAGGAAACAGAAGTCCACTGGGCTTATAACCTGTACGCAGCAGCCCTGCATTGGCTGGACAAGTCCTGGCTCCTGGTCTTGCCCAGGTTTTCTCCACATGAGCCTTCTTTGTTTAAGGAATATTCAAATGTTCATATTCTATTAAGGTATTAGGAAATAGTTAGCAGATGTTCATATCCAGCTAAGCTTTGGTGTGTAATTGGTCTCTTGTGCAAATTTATCAAATTTTTCATCAAGATGAATTAATAAATTATAACCTCGCCTCTGAGAATTCCTGGGGCTGTTCTTATGCAGTTCACGGTGTGATCACTGCCCCTTAGTTGCGGTCAGTCGGATTCCATAATGAGCGTTGACCTTTCAAGTCAGCCAGGAATGTTAGAAACCACTGCCTGTTGGGGCTGCCTCTCCTCGGCTTGTCTTGCCATGATCAGACACGATTGGTATTCATGTCTCAAAATGAATGTAATTTAAAATTAAACTGGGGTTCAGCTACTCTGAACAGTTGCTAAAGGCCACAGCCTGGTGGGCCTCACGGCTTTCACAGCCCTGGTTGGGGATAATTAGCAGGTTTTTCTGCCAGGAGAGATGTGACAAAGCCAGATGTGAAACATTTACAGGTCCCTGCAAGCCCTTCCTGTGGAACCCTGAGCATGAGAACAACCTAGGCGGAAGTAGAGCGTGGGTGCTTTGGACCAAACATGTGGTCACGGCATTACCCCCCACCCCCTTCCTCAGCCTAGCAGCCCTCTTTGTCCTTCACACTGAGTCAGGCCTGACTTAGAGGATGAAATGCATGCTCCGTCTCTATCTTCCTAGCAAAGGGAAGGCACTGTTGGCAATAGTTAGGAGATCGTGAAACTGCTTTGGTGAATGGGAACAGTGAACTCAAGGAGCAGGAGTGGTGCCCTGTTCAATCCTCACTTCACCTGCCTGAGCCAAAAAAAAAAACATGCAAATAAAGCACTTCCTTCTGATAGCCGCTTCACCTGCCTGAGCCAAAAAAACATGCAAATAAAGCACTTCCTTCTGATAGCCACCTATCACTAAAGTGCCATTTCCACCTGAGTGCCTGCCCTGTTGTAAGGTTCTCAATGAGTGTTCTGTCTCTGCTTGCCTTGCTTCCCAGCCTGCAGGGGCCAGCCAGCCCTGCTCACTCAAAAGTACTGCTGTTGACCTGGTAGGTGTGGCTCAGTTGGTTGGGCGTTGTCCCGTGCACCGAAAGGTCGCTAGTTCGATTCCAGGTCAGGGCACATGTACAGGTTGCCAGCTTGATCCCCTGTGAGGAGCATGCAGGAGGCAGCTGATCAATGTTTGGCTCTCACATCAATCTCTCTCTCTCTCTCTCTCTCTCTCTCGTAAAAAATAAATAAATTAAAAAAAGTACTGCCATAGTCTTTCCACCTTCCCATCCTTCTCAGATCCGTGGTCCACACTATATGCTTTCTGGCACTTTAAGGTAAAACAGGAACATCACTTCTGTAGCAGAAAGCTCTTAACTTTTTAAAAATTTATCCTCACCTTAGCATTTGAGCTTGCACAGATTTATCTCCAGTTTTTACCTTAGGAACAAAGGTATATAATTCCCAAGTGAAACTGAAGGACAGATGGACTCAAGTTTCTGATCAAGTTCATTCCCGAAAGCCTTCTTTCTCCTCCACTCTTTAAGAAGAAAGGGAAGCCCCTCACCCTGCCCATGTTCCAGTCTGAAAGCCAAAGGCAGGGTGTCCACTTCCCACAAAGCAGCTG
>NW_005353967.1:12260505-12264944 GCF_000412655.1 Myotis brandtii
CCTCCCCCTCCTCCCCCCTCCAGTTGAAGCAACACAGGGAGACACCTACTCTGCCTGTGATCACAGGCTCTGTTTGTTCTCTCAGTGTGGAAGGTTGCACAGTGATGGCACAGTTCTTTACTTGCAAAATCTCATTAAGCCAGAGTGGACAGCCATCTAAACTTGGGACAAAGGCAAAGTGGTCTTTGCATCAAGTTGGGCTGATGGTGCCAGTAAGCATTTCTTTTGTTTTGTTGGGGAGGGTAGGAGGAGGGGACCGTGACAGTGCCTGAGAGAAAGCAAGGCTGAATAAACTTAGTCATGCTGCTGAAAGGGAAGGGACCTTGATTTTGCCCAAGTGGCGATGTTTCCACTATTTTATCATTTTATGGATCAAATGAGTGTAGTGTAGTCACCAGCACCTGAAGGTCTGCCTCACACTGTCATAGGCGTCTCCTTTCATCAGCAGAAAAGAGTGTGACACCTGGATGAATAAATAATGGCAGTAGAGGTCAGCTCAGCATCTTGCACCTGTGTCATTATTAATGTGGGCAGAGTCATGTGCTGAGACAATCCAGGTAGTAAATACTCATAGGTCCTGTCTACCCAGAGTTTTCTTACTGTGGGATTAAATGTAGATTTCAAATGACCTCCAACCTTGCAAAGTTACCTACAGAATATCTTAGTAGGGTCCTAGAATTTTGAAAGTAATTATATATCAAGATCTAGGTATTTTGAGGTTAAATACAGTATAAAATGCCCCATTACCTTTAAGAATGTTAGCAACAACTAAATTAATTGTTGAGGCCAAGACCCTACTTGATGAGCGTAGAGATTTATTTTGTGTACTTATGGAAATGTATCTTGACCTTTATTTTATCATGTCTTGATTTGCCACACTGAGGAGTATTTCATGTTTAACATGTTCCTGTTTGATTGTTGAGAGATTCAAGAAAGTTCCAAGTCTATTATCTTGGAACTTTTTTAATACTCTCTAGCAACATGCTCAAGATCCATATGAGGTTAGAGAAGACACTTCCAGCTCTGATTGTTAAAGCATTTGTCAGTAACATTTGCCAGTTATTTAAGGTTTAGTGTAACAGACTACCAGTACCTTAAATGTGGTAAACTGTTAAAATTCTGAAAGCAGTTTGTTTTTAACTTCTTTTAACTTTCTCTTGTATTCATAGATGAAGAATCCTTATTTTTTTTCGCTCTAAATTGCATTTATAGTCATCTGGTTGTAACGATTACAAACCTTTATAGAGAGAAGGCAAACACAGGATGAATATAATATAAAGTTTTTTCATATTTTATATTTTCATATTGACCAAGCAAGTATATTCCATTTTCTGGTTTTGTATAGAAATTTATTTTTGAGATTTTTTAAAATCACATTTTAGAAATCAATACTTTTCTACCCTTTTATGATAGACTTTTAAATAACTGATTAAAATGTTAAATTTTTTTGTTTGTGTTTTCTTTGTTATAAATCTAAATTTTTGGTTATTTATTTTGTTGTGGTAGTGTACTAGTCATTCTATATCTCTTAATGAAATTTCAATTTTTTTAAGTTTTCTTTAAGAAATATTTTTTAAATATTAGGTTTACATAAGCATATTTCACTAATATCCCTATTTAAGATATTCATCAGATTACTATTTCTATTTATTTACATTTTAATTTGATTTAAATATATAAACAATAATTGAATATCAAGAGAAAATCTTCATAAATGATGTAGAACAAATACTAATATAAAAAATAATACCAATAGCCATTTTTTTGGATAGCTAACCCTTGTTTCAATTAATTTGCTCAAATTAACAAATAACTTTGCTGAGATTTGCAGGGTATAAATCTGTCTTTTAAAATTTATTTTATTAACACTAGCAAGTTGGTATACTTAAAATATCTGTATTAAAATGAAAGGAGACATTAATTTGAATTAACACTAAGTATAGTATACAGTTTATTTGTAAAACAATCACACTATCTGATTTAATAATTATGAATGTAATAGGTTGAATACAGTTCTTGATAGATGAGTTGGTAATAACACAATCCACCTTCATAATTAAGTATCAAGGGTCTATTCTTATTCAACAGCTTCTTTAAGGCTGAGTAAACATGATCTTAATTATACTCACAGATTATGTTACAGGATGTTGATTGCTCCAGTAAGGAAAATAAAATGATGCAGCCTCACCTTAAGAAATTATAAATATGGGCATGTTAACAAATGATGATAAGCAGCAAACATCTAAGAGAGAGGGTTGGTTTGCAAGCCAATATTGCTGAAAGAAATTGTACTTAGTTTAGAAATGTATTATTTGCATATTTAGAAATGTTCCTTTCAAATATCTTCTACAAACTCTCAAATATATCTAATTTAGAAGTCAGGTGAAAATTCCTGTTTCAAGAACCTGCTCTAACAGGTATATTCTTAATTAAAAAGACATTACAGTAAGCCTTTAATGAAGGCAGCCCACAGGTAGGAGAAGGAGCCAGAGTGCCCTGAAACTTATTATAGGTGAATTCATTTATTATCTTTCTAACATCGGTGCTGATAGTAAAGAATGAAGTGCCAACCTGTAGCAAAGGAAAGCAAATGGAAATAACACCCACTTCACCATCAACCAGCTTTGCATGTGTTGTATTCTTTGAGGCTTGTGAAAGTTACATTGGAATAAGATTGGCTATTTTATAATTTTCTACTAGCAGAAACAGGAAAAGATAGTTGCCCTATGTCCATATGTAGCAACTTATTTCCATTCATGGAGTACCAGGATAAAAACGGTAGGGAGTGTGCCTGTGAAAATAGGCCTTCACTGTTATTTTCATGCAAACAGGAATCTGTTTTTATAATTCCAAAATATGTACCTTAATTAGGAATTTGAATGCTGTATACAAGATGAAAAATGAATGAGTAGTGAAATACATTTGTCTTAGGCATCGGCTGTTGTATTGACAAAAGGCCCAAATGTGAAATTTGTCTAAATAATTAGATTTTTAATTAGTGCATCATTGTAAGATTAATGTCATTGCGCTTCATTGCATGTAATTTTGTATTAGAAATTTCATGTCAACAAAGATGCTACCTGTGGTTTACTGATTTGAAGCCCTAATTTATCACTTGCATGTGTGGCATGTCACATATTTACAGTCAAGACCTGAAAGAAGGCTTTTGATTATAGCTTCACTGGTGGTGAGGAATATTGATGATGTGATACTACATGAATACTTTATATTTTCTAATATTCAAGAGGCAGCCACCCCTCAAATATTAGTGAGTGCATATCGACTTGCAAAAATGTTGTTAATAGTATGAGCTGATAGGTAGTTTAACCTCTAGTCTGTGCCCGTATTGAATATGCCTGAATTATTATTATTACTATTATTTTTATTATTATTAATCTAATGCTATATTATCTTTTTAAAACTTCGTTTTTCCTTTCCTTTTGACAGTTGCCGAACAAGCAACCGGAAAAGCTTAATAGGCAATGGGCAGTCAACAGCATTGCCCCGACCACACTCACCTCTCTCGGCTCATGCAGGTAATTAGTTCTCTTTCCTCAAGTTTTGCTTTACTTCTTTTTGATAGTTGTTTTGTGTGTTGTGGTTGTGTGTGTGTGTGTGTGTTTGTTTCAAAATAACCTGGGCATTTTGAAACTCAGGTATGTCTTCATATCTTGTTAGCCTGGTTTTCCTGGTGGTTTCTCACTAAGTTGTTCTTTCTGATGTTAGCCCAAACCTTTTTCTCTGTCACAGTGTTTGGACTCTAAAATTGAGAATTTCTTTTTATGTGGGGTCCTTTTTCAATTATTTATTTCTCAGTTTCCCAATGTGTGGATGATGCAAGACATGTTTGCACATTAGGATTATCTTTGAGAAGCGCAGACATGTTAGTTCACATGAAGAGGATTTGTGTTAAGAACTTTAGGGGAAGAAAAATATCTTTTATCTATCCTTCCAAGTTCTGCACTGGGAGCCCTGTAACCAGAAACAGACTGACAACAGGAACGCATACCAACTTATGTAATGTAAGCTTTACGTAACACCGGAGCCTTCACAAGGAAGTGAAGACCCAAAGAAACAGTTAAACTGAGTGTTTTTATGCTAGGTTTAATGAAGAGTGGAAACTTATACAAAAACGTGATAGGGCAGAGGTGATGGCTAATTATGATAAACTGAAATTAGCAAGGCCGATTCTTCACATTCCTCTATGTCCCTTATCTTTAGAGATGATAAGGTTTCTTTACTCCAGGCACAGGACAGTACCTTCCACAGGAGGGTTTTATGACTTGCTTTAGGGCAGGTCTTCTTGCACACACCCTTCCTCACATTCCTTCAGCTTGAAATAGTCAGTATGCCAAGATGACGTATTTTGGGGTTACGTGTCCTATAGTCTGTCAAAACTAGCCAGCATTTTTTTCTTGCTAAAGTTGAACCAAAATATA
>NW_005353967.1:12264965-12392070 GCF_000412655.1 Myotis brandtii
AAATATATACACACACACACACACACACGTATACATACATACATACACACACATATGTGCTATTACAAACAATGTTGCTACAAGCAGTCTAGAACATGCCTCCTCTTGTATATGTGCATTGTGTTCTCTAAAGTTATACCTGTTGGCGGCATATATAATTATTTCTTTCATCCAGAACCATTGTAGAGACAATAAAGATTCAAGAGATGAGGCCCTTGGGCTCAGGTACTAATTATAAGGAAGATAGAGCCATATTACAAAAACTTCAATGAAAACTGCTGTATGTTTAAAGTTCTATCCAAGATGGTGCAAAGAAGAGAAGGGTTAATTCCAATCAGGAAAGTCCGGGAGAGTTTGAAGGAACTACTTGCTTAAGATGTTGAAAGATGAGTAAGACTTTGACAGGTAGAAACGGGAATTCCCAGTGTGTGGCTAGAGCTGGGGAGGTGTATGCTTGATTGTAAGAGAAGGTAAAGGTGGAAAGAGAAACGAAAGGCAGAGAGGAGAAGGAATTTTGACCTTGAATGCCTTTCAAGGATTTTGAGGAAGATCCGTGTTTTAGGAAGATGTCTTCAGGATTGTGAAGAATGCTGGGTTGACAGTATGAGCACTTCCTCTATTATACTATTGTGAAAACTCTGCCTTCACACTGAGGGGCTTTCAGATGATGATTCCACCTTTGAAAGCAGGGCTGTGACTCTTCCTCAGAAGTCCTTTTGCTTGGGCGGGCGGTACTCAACCTGAGAGTGGGCATTATCCGTGACTTATTTGGGGAGAAGGGAGAGATAGAGGTAGCTGCCTCTGTGGAGTAACATTTTGTTTTATTCATAGTAATCAATAAAAGATGGTAAAGTAGAAAAGGTAGAATTGTGATACTGTAGCAAGACCACTAAAGTTCAGAAATGTCGCTCGCGGGTAAAACTAGAGAGAATCGTAGGAAAGCATGCTCTAGGCTGCTCGTAGCAGTGTTCTACGTAATAGCTGAACATTTGAAGTAACCTAAGCATTTATCAGTTAGAAAATGGAGAAATGAATTGTGGCACAGTCATCCACAGAACACTGTGCACATAGCAGAAAATGAACTAGCCTTGCACATATCCACACGGGTGAAACTCGAAGGTAGTATTGGGCAACAAAAGCAAGGTACAAAAAGATATTATTCAAGCCATTCATATAAGGCTAACATGATGCTACAAAGAATATTTTGTTTAGGGATACACACATACACATAAATATGTATGTTTATGTGCATATATGTTTATAGTAAGAGTATAAAGGAAAACAGTAATTTTAAAGGCCAATTTCATGAGAGCTGTGAGGGGGATATAATCAGGGAGAATGATAGCAGTTGGTAATATTGTATTCCCAGAGCTGTGTGATGAATACACAGCTATAATGTTACCATTTATACTTTGGAGATTTATGTTACATCATTGTTATAAAATCAAAAGCTGACAGAGGGGCAAGCGAGGCCATATACCGTAGTGGAGGCTGAAATTCTTTTTTTCATCTTTATATTCCTCCATCACAGGGCCTGATGGTATATACTAGGTGCTGAGTAAATGATGAAGTCTATTTGTTACATATAATTCGATAGTGATTAAAATAAATTAACCTTACTCCTCTTTATAGTGTTCTGCAGTAATTGTGCCACACTTTATGTGCCTTTTGATTACTCTTTATTACTGTGATTGTCTTCAGTTCTCATATTGAGATTAGAGAAAATGTGGTTAAGACTTTAATGATCCTCTTAATTCTTTTCTCTATGTAGACTTGGGTTGAATTCCTTCCCCTTCAAACATCATTTTAGGATTTAATCAGAGGAGTGGGCAGAGAGGAGCCTTTTTTTTTTTTTCAGGTTCTGAGAGTACTTTTCCTTATGTTACGGAGCCCACAGGTTGTTATTCACCCAGAAGCTGTAGAAGTCTGTCAGACTTTTTGTGAGAAATGGCATTCATCACAGTCTGGTAGATTCTTATTTCTGTATAAAAAGAAGAAAATGTAAATTAAGGAAAGGACCATTCTCATGCCTTGATATGTGAAATGCCTCCCCACTCACCACGCCTCTTAGCTCCGACTGCCCATTGCTACCTTCCCTGTCGTGTATGTGATACACAGAATGCCAGGTGAGGGTTCCTAGAAGTCTCCAGGAAAACAAGAGGAAGGAAAACTGCCTTCTCTCAATGCTTGTGCACCCAAAATATAGAGTTATGCTTTCTATTTTTCTTAGTTAGAGATAATATGTCAGGCCACTCATCGCTGACACATGACTTTACGCCCATCACGTGACTCGGTGGAGATGAGAACTTGATTTGTGGCCTGAGGAAAAGGAATACTGGCACAGTGTTCTGCAGCTTATCTCCACACACAAAGCAGTGCTTGTTGAAAGCCAGGGATTCCTCAAAGAACGGTGAACAGGATAGTCCCATTTTAATAAAAAAGGGAAGGTTGAATATCCTAGGCTCCTATTTCCAGGAAGATACTAAGCATGAAATTTAATCCAGAAGCCCCAAAGAAAAGACTGGTGTGCCTCTCCTACAATGAAAATTTCTGCATAATAAACAAAATCAAAAGAAAAATTGTGAAAATGTCTCATGCTTATAACTGACCAACATCGGATTGCCTTAATATAGAAAGAGCTTGTGTAAATTAATGTGAAAATTGATGAGTGCACCAAGAGGAAAATGGGCAAAAGATGTAAATGGCATGTCACAGAAAAAAAATTGAACAACAAAAAACGTGTGAAATGTTCACTCATCGTAATCCCAAGAGAAATGTGAACCAGGATAATGAGATACTATGGTTCATAGCCGTGTGAAATGTTGACTCATCGTAATGTGAACCAGGATAATGAGATACTATGGTTCATAGCATATTGTCAAAACAGTTTAAAAATTGGTAGAATCCAACAAGAGCAAAGTTGTGGTGAAGCAGTTCCTCTCATATACTATCGTATTCATCATTGAGGTACTCCTGTGGAGGGATTTTGCAGATGTAATTAAAGTCCCAAGTCAGATAATCTTTTATACAGAGATTATTTGAGTGGGCCTGACCCAACCGTATGAGCCCTTTAAAAGAAAGCATTTTCTCTGGTTAGGGCAGAGCAGTTAGAGATAGATGTGAGCCTGAGGTTGATTGGACGTGGCAATTGTGGACTTGGAGTTAGGAGAGGGCAGAGTCCAGAAGCGGAAAGCAGCCTTAGGCTGACAGCCAGGATGAAATGGAGACCTCAGTCCTGTCACCTCAGTGATCTGACTCTCCACAACCTGTATGACCTGGGAAGTGGATTCTTTCCCAGCCTCCAGATAAGAGCCCTGCCCTGCTGACACTATGATTTTGGCCACATGATACCCTGAGAAGGAAAACTGGGTGAGGGTTCCTAGGGAACTGGGAGCTGGTGGTTTTCTACCTTTCTTTGATTTTGGCTTTATGATCCATTGAGAGCCCCCTGAGCTCAAACAAGTAAAGCCTACCTAAGATTAATAAATAGATTATCATTTTTTAAGCCATTAAATGTTTGGTAATTTATTACATAGCAATAGAAAACTAATATAGGTATTATTTTGTTTGTTTATTGGTTTTATTTTTAGAGTCCTATTTTATTGTAAAGTCACTATATGCTAATTTCGTTACCTTCCTGTTCCCCAAAGTTAAGCATTTCTAAGTTGCTCCTTTCTCCTTGCAAAAATTCTTGTGAATATGTGTAAATATATTTTCTTGAATAACCAAGGTACAGGGATCTTCAGGAGACCATTTTAAAAGTCTGCCGACCACAATATTACTTCCATATTGTATTGGATTCTAATGGTAAAAGTATGAGCTCTAAAAGTGATTATGCTTATAGAGGGTGATCCACAGGCTAGCTGTAGATAAATAACCGAGACCTAGTGATGCTAGGCTTTTAAAGTCCTAAGAGCAAATATTGGCCAAAATACCTAACCTTTTGTGTCTTCAAAAATTGTTTTACTGTGAATTCGCAGGTGATTACGTAGATTCATTTGTAAGAGGATTTTTGGAAGAAAAGATGGAAAGAAGTATCAATTTCCTATTGGACACCTCTGGAAATTACTCAAGACAGGAAATGCCTTTAAAAAGTTCACATAACCTAGTAGGTTAGTATCTAGTATATATATCATTAGTCGTCACTGTACTTGCTGCTTCTCTGTTCACCAAGCCCCTCTTTGAAGATGTAACTGACCTAAAATTGACATTCCTACCAATAGTGCAGCACAAGGCTTCCCTTTTCTCTAATCCTTACCAGTGCTTATTATTTCTTGTGTCCTTGATAATAGCCATTGTAACAGGTGTGAGGTAAATTCTTTTTTAAAAAAATATTTTATTGATTTTAGAGAGGAAGGGAGAGGGAGAGATAGAAACATCAATGATGAGAGAGAATCATTGATTGGCTGCTTCCTACATGCCTGCAACTAGGGATCGAGCCTGTACCCTGGGCACGTGCTCTTGGCCAGAATCGAACCTGGGACCATTCAGTCCGCAGGCTGACGCTGTATCCATTGAGCCAAACCAGGTAGGGCTGAGGTAAATTCTTAGTATGTTTAATGTGCTTGTTTATTAATCTTTTGTAATGTCACTAATATCCTTTTGTAATACGCTGTTTGACTTTTTAAAATTAAGTTAATTTTTAAATTATTTTTATTTTTCAATTACAGTTGACATACACTATTTTATTAGTTTCAGGTGTACACCCCAGTGGTTAGACGTTGCATAACTTACTAAGTGATCATCCCAATAAATGTCCTGTAAATCTGACATCACACATAGTTACTAGACTATTATTGGCTCTATTCCCTATACTGTACTTTACATCCCCATGACTGTTGTGTAACTACCAGTTTGTACTTCTTAATCCCTTCACCTTTTCACCCAACCCTAAACCCCCTCCCATCTGACAAAATGTTCTCTCCATCTGAGTCTGTTTCTGCTCTGCTTATTTGCTTGTTTTATTTTTTAGATTCAATCGTTGATATGTATTTATTGCCATTTTGTTGTTCAAATTTTTTTTAATCTTTTTTTATTCTTCTTAAAGAAAAGCCTCTAACTTTTCATTTAATACTGGTTTGGTGGTGATGAACTCCTTTAGCTTTTTCTTGTTATTTTACTTTTTGATTAATGTAATATTTTTCTTTCATTCTTTTGTGGCACAGTTTGTCAGTATTTTTCTTTCTGATTTCTTCCGTTTTTGTCGTCATTGTGTCTATTGTAGAGTTTCATTTTATGGACGAGGCTGGGCTTGCTCTGAGCATCACCTGCTCTGACCTCGCTGCTTCCCTGCCCTCTTTGCTTGACAAGTTTGGTATCAGTGAAGCATTTCCTTACTCATACTCCTTAGTATGTGATATGGGGTGGTGTTTTTTCCAAGCAGTGACCAAGGTTTTCACTACAAGATTTTTCCTGAATCTTGCCTTCAAAGGTGAAACAATAGCAATCAAAAAAAGGCATCAAAACAGTTTTTCTCTACACCCTAGACAACTAGGGGAGGTTATGCACTTACACATTTCTGCTCAGATGTTTGCAGTACCATTAGGTTCACATGCCACACTCAGAGGGCAAGCTGTTACTCATGAATTTTAGTTTGCTGGTGGGAACAGCTTGGTCAATAGAGATGAATGATCTTCAGGTATCAGTGGAAGATTTCTCCTTGGCTAAGGTGAAACTGGGGAACAGAGCCTTGAATGTAATAGTGCCTTTGTTTTATCTATTTTGTGACTTTCATTCAAAAGCTATTAGCAGGTTTTTCATGCTTGAAATATTATTTGCCAAACTGTTTAAATCTGCTTTGGAGATCTTTAACAAAAGTGTTCATTCAGCAAGGCAGTCACTCCTTTGGCCAAGTAGACATGATGGTCCAAGACAAATGTATTCTTAGCTTCTTTCTATTTGGGTAATAGAACAAGGCTAATTGTGTGCCCATGGAGTCATGGCAAATTGATTGTTAGCTGTAGTAGAAATTAAGTGTCCTGATGCCCCATACAACCACTCTTTCTTTTTCTACTCAAGAAAAAAGACATGGTCACTCATTGGCATTTTTTTTCTAATTATAAGCAGATCACAACAAAATCAACTTAACCGTATAAAACTTGTGTTCAGTTCAGAGCACCTTGAAGTATTATTCCTCAGAGGTTTCATTTCATGTAGGTTACAATCAGCAAATCATTTAGTCAGCCCTGGGTGGGACATCACCCGGGACTCATCTGGTTTTATTAAAACCTTCAGAAGGACTGAGACCCAGAGTTTCTTAATCTAGTGTGTGTGCCCAAGTTTTATAATTTTACAATGAAGCTGTTCTGTGATTTCAGTTATTTCATAAGTCAGTTTCTCTGAATTATGGAGAATGCCATCTTTCTTATTCCATGCTGCACACACAGTTTTATATTGTAATCCTTAGCCTTTGTGTAACTGCCAATTGTTGGCCTGAGCAATGACACATCTTGCCCTTCCTGCTTAAGAAAAAGGATGATAAAATCAGATGGACTGACGTCAGCGTGTTTTCCTCGTTGGGGTATTGCTTTGTGTGGAATCAGTAATGACGGGTATATACCAGAATCATGAATATGTGTTAACTTTTTCATGAAGATCCCTCTGCCCTGTGACTTCCGTTTATCATTTTGGTCCTTTGAGAAGACTGCAATGTTTATGTGTAATTTATTCCTAATAATAATTTAATGACTGACATCTTTCATATTCCCCTGCTCTCTAAATGTAGAATTTAACCTGAATGGCCTCTGAGTTAGCTTTTTAGCTTCTCCATTATAAACTGAAGCTTTTGGAAGCTGATGTCTAAATTTAATTTTAAAGCTCCTCTGTGTTACCAAAAGTGGTATTAGTTTGCGGGGTTTTGTTTTGTTTTAGTACATGAGTTTTTCATCCATAAGGAAAGACTCTTTATTCTTTTTTTTAAATCAAAATGTTGCAGTTTTTTGTGTTTATGCATCAACTATGGATTTGCTTTGATTTGGTTTGATTGCTAAAGTAATAGATATATCTTAATTGCGTGTTTTCCAAGTTAGAGTTGACAGTATTTAGTGATACATTAGATGTGGGGTGAGGGAGAGGTCATCAAAGGTGGCTTCCAGCTGTCTTGCTGAGAATATGGATGGATGGCAGGGGCATTTCCCAGGGCGGAGGAAAGGAGAACAGATAGGAGCTGAATGCTTAAGAGTTCATGTTGCTGCATAATGGATTGAAGATACCAGTGAGCTACCTAAGTGACAAACAGTGTTGTTCTATGGGTGTGGAACTGAAGGGGTTGAATCTGTGCTGGTGATACCAGTTTGTTCATAGACAGTGTTTAAAACCCTGGGAAGGGATGAAATCATTGAGAGAAAAAGTTTTGGAGTGAGAAGACAGAACCTGGGGTTGAGTCTACAGTGCAAACACTTAGAGGTTCTGGAAGGACAAGTATCCAGCAAGAAACTGAGAAAAAACAATGTGAGAGGCGGGAGGGCAAGAGGAGAATGTAGTGTCTCAGAATCCAAGGGAAGACAGGGCTCCAGGAAGAGCCAGTGGTTATCAAATTGATAGAGTATGATTTATATTTCATTATTTTAAAAGATATAAATGACATGTATATGTCTTCTAAACCCCTGAAAGCTTATATTATTAACATTGCCCACCTCCAAAAAAAAAAACTTCCTTTCTTATCTACTATTAGAAAAATTGGAGATTCCTTTATGTTGAGGGTTCCTTTTATTCTAAGATCAATGATAAATGATCACCTGGAAAATAGAAGGTGCATTTAAAATCCTTGCTAAATCTATTCTCTCCTCACCCTCGAGGTTTCAGAGCCTATTGCTCTGAGACTGGACCATGTTGGGGACTGTCACGTGACTGGTTTTTCTGGTACTGTGGTGCTTCTGCCACCCTCTGGACCAGCGTAGCCCAGGTTAGCTCTGAACTTGAGTTAGTAACCCTCAGCTGTATGTAAACACAGACTACCTGAAGCCCAGTCGCTGGCAAGAGTATGGATTTGGGTCCCAGAAAAATGAACTGTTCCACAGAGCTAAAGAACTTGAGGTGGGGGTTCCATTTGCATGGGGATCAGCCCTCTGTCTTCATTAAGCGCCCAGTGCCCCTGATAGAAGGTTAAGCATAAGCAAAGTGGCCTTTACCTATTGGGCAACCTGCCAGAGAGGGTTAGCAATCTACATTTCCAATTTAACTGCATATGCTAAAGAGCATTTTCTTAAATATCACGTATAGCAATACCATCCCTATCTTCGAACTTACTCTGGCATCATTATAGTATCGGCTTAATGATGCTTTACTGCAAATTTGTGTATTTACTGCAGCAATATGTGAGTGCTTCTTTATAAAAGCCATGCAAATTGCAGGCTGGTCAAGTTCTAAGCTGTTATGTTAGGAGTACCAGTGGGTGAATTACAGAGCTTGTCCTGAGATGCTGGGTGTGCGTGCACTGTGGTAACCCTCACCAGTTCAGAGGGCTCAGCTACAGGGAAGAGCTACCATACACACCTCTGCTTTGGAGTTGCGAGCCCAATTGGTTTCCTTGGACTAGGGAAGAAAGAGGTGGAGAAAATGTAGAAGAGTGTACGTACAAGAACAGTCATAGAGTTTAGGAAGAAAAGATGAGATTTGTTTTAAAAAAATCTGAATTATTTTAGGTTTCTAAAACTTGTATTTCAAACCCATTTTTTCTATTTATAAAAGCTGTGCATATTTATTGTAGGTAATTTGGAAAATGAAAGAAAATATAAAAATCATCTATATTTCTTTCCATCAGAGCTAACTACTTAACATTTGGATTTTTTGTCTAAATGTGTATTTTTTATATATTGACATTTTTATAATATCTATTACATTTGTGTATACTACATAAATTTGTGCATGTAAACATAAATTAATATGTAAACATACATCTGTGTATATATGTGTAAGTATGGGATCATAGATATAATTTTCTTTAGATCATTTTCTTTCTATATTATTTTGAGATTTTTACATATCATTAAATGTCTTTTCCCCCACAATGCTTGGTTTTAATGAGTACAAGATATTACAGCTCATGAATGTGTGATAGTTACCGTCCCCTAATGAATATTTTGGCTGCTTCCAGTTTTTTATTCTTATAAGTAATGTTGTAGTGAATAGTATTATACAAAATTCTTTGTGACCAGCACTGATTAGTTTCTCAGTTTAATCTGGGAAGTTATTCTTTAAAGGGCTTGTCTTGTATTTGTATTGTTGGCCGTCCATTGTTGTCTGACTTCCATTTTTGCGGCCCTAAGAGTCAGAGATTGGGTCCACAGGAAATGCTCCTTAATGCTTGCTGCAAATGACATTTAATAAGCATCAAGAATGTGTTGTGAAGGCACCAAAATAACTTGATGTGTATCTCAGTGCATCTCAAGTGTGTTCTCTCCGGGTGAAACAATAGTTAGTCCCATTAAACTTCCAGGAACTCTGTGCCCAGTGACATGGTGGCCTGGCGAGTTGGTGAGGTAGATGAGGAAGGGACTATTAGGGGAAGCTGGAGAGCTGCTCACTTCACACTGTGTGCCTGCTTTCCCAGGCATGGAGCGCTAGACCCTCATGTAGAAAGCTCCAGCTACTGTGTAACTCCAGCATCCTGTCACCGAGCCCTGTTAATTCTGAGATCTCTCACAGCTGGTCAAGTACTAAATGGTGTATGTAATAAACACTGGGCCTCAGCGTCAGGGTCAGGGTCAGGGTCAGGGTCTGGGTCTGGGTCTGGGTTTTGCTCACCTCTGCCAGGTATCAGCGGTGCTCCTTTGAGCAGAACATTTCCTAGGTCTCAACCTCCTTTTCTCTAAAATGGAAATAGAACTGGCCCTTGCAGTCTCAAATGAAGGATTGTATGTGACAATATTTGCAATATTATAAAGTGCCAAGCGGTGTGAGGTTTTAAGAAATGACTAAAGTATTATTATAACCAATCTGAATTCATGATGTGGTTCAAATGATAGGACACCATAGTGTGTAAATTCAAAGCAAATTCAAACATGGGCTTGTTAGAGTCTCTGGGTGGATTGGACAGTGGGATGTGGCATCCTGTGACCGTCTGCTGGGACACACTTGGGGGAGCCTGTGGTATTTCATTTTGGCACACCGGCCTTTCAGGTTCCTCAGCTAGTGCACGTCCTCTGGCTTAGAGCTGATGTGGGAAATGAACAGCATTTTATAACAAGTCAACCCCAGTGGGTCAGACCACAACAGTTCCAGGGGCGCTGCCTCGGGCATAGGGAGTAGGAGGGGTGATTTGGGAGTGGGGTTCACAGCCCCCCCCAGTCCACCTTTGCTTCAGCCAGAGAACATCAGCCTTTGTCACAGTTTGGGCTGGAGAGTAATTTTTTGCTTGAGTTGAAGATAAAGATCAGGACCAGGTCTGGAACCCTGCTCACTGCCTCTTGCCTCCTTCCCAGCGAGGCCCCGGGGTCTGGCCCTGAAGGTGCTCTCTGGAGGGATCAGGAACGATCTAGGATGTCCCCAGAGTGAGCTATGATTCACTCTTCACTCTGGGGCCCGAACACAGTGTCTGGATTCATGCTTTTCATGTATGTTTCTTCTGTCCTACTCTGTCAAAGAACGTGGGCCCCCACCTGAAGAGGGGGTGGGGGAGAGGTTACTTTTCCAAAAGGAGACACATAGATTTACAGGTATTTAGTTGTTATTGTTACCATTTATGATGTGTTTTAAGGATAGAGAATATTAAGAGTTTAAAATTCTGGAATTAACACCATACACAAAATTAAGACACTAATAAATGAGAAAATATCTGCAATAAATATAATGGGCAGATGTTTACTATTATCTATATACTAGAGGCCTGGTGCACAGATTTGTGCACTGGTGGGGTCCCTCAGCCTGGCCTGCGGGGATCGGGCTGAAACTTGCTCTCCAACATCTCCCGAGGGGTCCCGGATTGCAAGAGGGCACAGGCCAGACCAAGGGACCCCACCGGTGCACGATCGGGGCTGAGGAGGGACCGCAGGAGGGCTTCAGGGCATGTCCAGCCCATCTCGCCCAGTCCCGATCGGTTGGACCCCAGCAGCAAGCTAACCTACGGGTCAGAGCATCTGCCCCCTGGTGGTCAGTGTGCATCATCATAGCGAGTCAAACGGTTGGACACTTAGCATATTAGGCTTTTATTATATGGGATTGCCAGTGCACGTCATATGTACTGGATGGATGGATGGTCACTTAGCCTTTTATATATATAGACTAGAGGCCTGATGCACGAAAATTCATGCAAGAGTAGGCCTTCCTTCCCCCGGCTGCAGGCACCAGTTTCCCTCTGGGACCCGGGCTTCCCTCCTCCAGCCGCCCGCAGGCACCCAGGACCTGGGCTGGCTTCCCTTGGGCCACCCACAGGCACCCGGGACCCGGGCTGGCTTCCCTCTGGCCCCAGCTTCATCAGTCAGGAAGGATGGTCTAATTAGCATATTACCCTTTTATTATTATAGATATAAACGGCTAATATGCAAAGTGTCCCCTTGGGAGTTCAATCCGGAGTTCGATCATTCGCTATAATGTGCACTGACCACCAGGGGGTGGCAAGGAACAAAGGAAGGCCCCAGCTGGCAGCCGGCAACCAAGGAAGGAAGGCCCCGGCTAGCAGCCGGAAGGCCCTGATCAGCCCTGATCACCAGCCTAGGGACCCTACCCGTGCACGAATGTCATGCACCGCGCCTCTAGTGAAATTATAAAGAGCTCTTTTAAATGGATGTAAGAAAAAATTCTAATGCCTCATTGAATAAACAGGCAAAGGACAAGAACTGGCAGCTCACCAACCAAAGTAGAAATGACCAGTAAACAAGTGAAAAGTTTAATCTCTCACCGAGCAAATAAATGCAAATCACAATAATGAAATGCCATTTTCACCTGATTTGCAAATATTAAAAAGCATACCTGGTAATAAATATTTTCGGTGATGGTATAGTGAAACGGGTATTCTCAGTACATTATTTTAAGTTGACAATCTTTTTAGTAGGCACAGTGATAGTTTATGTCAAGAAACCTAAAAATAGTTCATATCACTTGAACTATTACTTGAACTTTATGGAATATAATTAAAGGAAATGATAACAAAAGTACTCAGAAGTATATTTCAGGTTGTTAAATGCAGCATTATTTGTAATAGTACAAAATTGGAAATAGCCTAAACTTTAAATAGAAAGAAGGGTGACTGTTGAATTGTGATCCATCTGTATAATGAGTAATTTGTAGCCGTTAAAATATCATCACAGTAAAAAATATTTAATGGCATAGGAAAAGTATAATTACAATGTAACTATAAAGAGCAGGATACAAAAAATGAATATGGTTTATGATCCTATTTAAAAGTATGCTTTGCATATACACACACTATCAAAAACAGACAGAAGGAGAAGCCACAGTATTACATTAGTAGGATTACCAATTTCACCGTTATAACTTAATCTATTTTCCAAGTCCTTCATGTGTTACCTTTAGAATTGGGTTTTGAAGTTATTTCCAAAGTGAGCAGCTCCTTTTCTATGGATTTTAAACATTGCACCCGCAAAATCCCAGGTGCACATTGCTCCCCCCCTCCATCTGCCTCCAGTTTAAAGCAGTTAAACAGCTTCCTGTTTAGCATTTTCCAATATCGGTCGCAGTACTAAAGTTAGCCCTCAGTCTAATTCATCCTTGGCCAGCCCCCGGTGGTGGTGGGCATATGCCACCAGCTTCTACCTGCCACCACCTGGGAAGGCCTGAGTCTGCCAGGGGGAGTGTGGGGTCTGGGAGAGACTGGAGTGTTGTGACATAGATTGCTGAATAACAATCTTTTTTCTTTTTGTTCTGAATAATTGTGGTTGGAAAACATTATTCAAATTACTAAGCTATTTAGTAGAATGTTTTTGGTAAAAAAAATAAATAAATAAATAAAAGATGTTAGTTAAAAATGCCCTAAGTAAAACTGTTCTGAGACTCCAAGTTGTACCTCTATCCTGTAGGGGAAACATCAAATATTTGTTTTGCTGTGGCTTCATATCATAAACTGTAAAAACTAAGCCCTCACCGAGCCATTATCTAGTCCATTTTCCACCTGATAGCACATTTTTAATGTTAGGTTTTTAAATCATTCTATGAAATGATTAGCTGTTGTAACACTTGCAGTTTCTTACCTTTACAATTATAATTTGATTAAATGGATAACCAAATGTAGATGTGGTTATTCATTATCTTTATGTTGTATCTCGGTCAAACAGCCAGCTATTCCTGCCCCAGCCCCTGGGGAAACCAGCTCAGGTCCATCCTTGGCCGAGACTCGCTGAGGAGGACTAAGGCGAGGCGCTGCCCTGCCCGGCTCCACTGACACCGCGGTCCTCGCCGGCCCAGTCCAATGACTTCTTTGTGTTCAGCCTGAGCACCCCCACAGCATTTGGTGCCGGGAAGCATTTCCTGCTTCCTGGAAATTGCTCTTCCCTGGCTCCCTGTGACACTTTCTTCTGTGTGTCCATCCTCCTTATGGGCTCCTTTTTGTTTCCTGCCCGTTTTAACTATTGGGATCCCTCTGTTTACACCCTTTACTCATGACCAGCACTCACTGCCCAAGGTCTGCTTCGCGCACGTGCTGATGTCCACAGCTTTCCCTTCGACCTGGCCCTCCTCCTGAGCACGCGATGCTATTTACTGGAACTCTTTCCGTCTGAGGATGCCCCAGCAGCACCTGTTGCCAATACCGCGTTTGTCACCACCACCGGTCTGTTAGAAGACTAACGCAGCCACTCAGTAAAGTTACCCGCTGCTCCCCGAGCTGGCAACCTCGGCCTCATATTCTGATACGCCCTCCCTGTTAAGTCTGACTTTGCCTCTGATGCGTTTCTGCACCTGACTCCTCTCCCCAGCCCTGGCTCGGGGCTTCTGCAGTAGAATGAGATAGGGCCCCCTCTCTGTGCCTGCTCTCCTTGCCTGTGCCACCTCCATCAAATCCCTCATATTATTGAAGCTATTTTTTTAAAAAAGACATGCACTTAATTATGTCTTTTAACTAAAGAAACACATCCCATGGGTTGCCTTGATATACATGAGTGTGGTGGTTCCCAGAGTGCGGTCGCCAGACCACCTGCAGCAGCAGCAGGAGACCAGTTGGAAATACAAACTCTCGGGCTCCAACCCAGACCTACTGATTAAGTCACTGGTGCGGGTGCCCAGGAATCCATGGCCTAATCCTCAAGGTGATTCTGATGCACTCTATGGTTTAAGAACCTACTATGGGTTCTAAAGCCTGGCTGTGCATTAGAATCACCAGTGGAACTTAAAAAACACACACACACACACACACAAAACTCAGGCCTCAGACCAATTAAATCAGAAACATCAAGTGTCTGGCCTGGCATCAGTATATAGCTTTCTAAAAGCTCCCCAGGGGATTCTGATACATAGGAAAGTTAGAGAACAACTTAATCGGTAAAATTCACTTTCTTAGCGGAATCTGAAGCATTCTTTCTCAGACTTGAATGCACATGGGAATCACCTGTGAAGCTTCACAAACGACTGATGCCTGCCCCCCACCATACCCCATTCTGATTTCATTGGACTGGAGTGTGACTTGGCCATTGGGTTTTGTTTTATGTTCCCCAGACTATTATGTTATAAAGTGAGCCAAAATTAAGAATCACCATTCTTGCCCTAACCGGTTTGGCTCAGTGGATAGAGCATCGGCCTGCAGACTCAAGGGTCCCAGGTTCGATTCCGGTCAAGGGCATGTACCTTGGCTGCGGGCACATCCCCAGTAGGGGGCGTGCAGGAGGCAGCTGATGGATGTTTCTGACTTTCTGCCCCTCTCTCTTCCTCTCTGTAGAAAATCAATAAAATATATTAAAAAAAAAAAAGAATCACCATTCTAAAGCTCAAATTCTGAAACTATAGTGTGCCTAAGAATCACCTGGAGTATTTGATAAAAATAGAGACCTCAGGGTTCCACCCAGGTGATGACTCACCTGGAATACTGCCCTAAAGGTTATTTCCAAGGGGTCCTCAGACTTTTCTAGTTTGAGTTTTGTTTTGTTTTTTTTAAGAGAGAAAGAGTAGGAAGGATGGAGGTAGAGAGAGGGGGTGGGGGAAAGAGGTTGGTTGCACATGCTCCTATCAGGGCCGGGGATTGAACCTGCAATCCTGGTATGTGCCCTTGACCAGGAATCCAGCCTGTGACCCTTTGGTATGTGGGCCAGTGTTCCAACTACTGAGCCACACTGGCCAGAGTTCTAGTTTGTTCTTTATCCTCTATGCTCTCCACAAATCACTGCCCTGCCCTAATTGCATCAAATTAGTTCCTTAAATATTTGGAGAAAATGTGGATTATTCAAGCCAATAAATGGTCTTGAATCAATCGATTAGCAATTTGGAAAAAAAGTAGACTGCTATTTTACTGCTTACACCCAAAAAGTTTCACATAGTTAAAAAAAAACTTAATTAAGAAAAGAACCCATAAAAGTACTATAAAAATACGGTTGCATTTAAAAAATAATTTAGGAGTAAAGAAACACAATAAAGGAAGACCACCAGGAGGTTCAGAAATGTTATAATTTCTTCTTACAAAACTATCGAAATTATGGACAATATGAATGTCCATATATACAAAAATGCTAAAAAAAAAAAAAGTGGAAAGAGCAAAATTCAGACAATTTTCTAACTGTTGGCCAGAGTTTCTATATCAGAATACCTTTATCTTCCATATTCTTTATGTTTCAAAGCTCCAATTATACCTAATTTTTTTTTTCAGAGAGCCTTAAAGACCCTGTCTTGCTTTTTGAGAGAGTAATTACAACTTTTTTACACTGCCTGAATACACCCCGACATCTCTGAAGGGTTCAACACCTTGTAATTAATAACTGTGGCTCCTTAAGGTAGTAATTCTCTAAAGGTTGATATTTGCACCTACCGAATCTCAGAGAAGCTTGTTCTCAAGGATGAAACAAGCTTCCTTCACCCCATCCATCAATTACTTAGGATCCTGCGCTAAAAATATCATGGACACATGTATAGAACTAAATAGAATAAATCCTCAAATGGACAGGTCCCTTTTCTGCAATGAGGAATGACTAGAATAGTTAGAGGGATCTTATGTTTGCTTCTAATAATCACTTGTTAAATTGAAACCCCATGCTCTGATTTTAACTGTCATAATAATTTTAAATGTTTTACTATTACATGGACCGAGTAATAGGCATTCTGCCTATGAAAAAAAATGAAAGCATGAGATGTGCAGTTTTAAATCCAATGTCTCATTCATTTATTTTTAGGTATTGAACAAAAGGAACACTGGGTGTTTCAACTGAATAATCAAATGATTAAAGTTGGTAGTGAACCTGTAAATAAGATTATGATTTATGGATGCTTTCTTTCCCATGTTTTTCTTTTATAGAGACTTTTACTCTTAGCCCAAGAACATGGGAATGATATACAATTTAGGTTGAGGATGTTCCTGTTTTAGAGGAAGGGAGAAATTGAGTTTAGAGGAGAGGAGCTATGTGGGTTGGTAGGGTACCTGTAATAACTTACTTGATTTAGCTAAGAGCACACCCGTGGGCAGGTGGCCACGTTTTCAGAGTGTCGACATGGTAGGAAGGTATTTGTTTGGGTTGATAGGGAAGGAATCTCAGGTCTTAGTCCTGTTTTGAGAAAACTTGGAAGTCAGAGAGCAGTGAATGTGTGAAAGGGGCATTGAACTAGTTAGTATACCCGAGACAAGGAAGAGGGAAGTTGGCTTATAGAAGGAAATAGGAAAGTAGGGGGGAAATCCAAGACTTCCTAGTTAAGAGCTCTAAAGGGCAAGTGGAAGTTTTGGAATAGGTTTGCAGTGTACAAGGAAATCCTAGGGCCATGGCTGTCCACCCTGGCTGCATTTTAGAACCACCTCATTTAAAAGGGGGTGCAGTAGGGCCTGGCCGTCAACGTTTTTAAAGTTTCCCGAGTGATTCTCCTATGCACCCCAGATTGGGAACTGTTTATTTAGCTAAGGAAATGGAAGAGGGAAGTAAGGCAAAAATATTAGAGGAGAAAGACCATGGATTTTCAAGATCTGTATGGTTTATGGAAGCTGAAAGTGAGAATTCAGACTTGTTAGATACCTGGCACATTACATATTATTTTATTATGAAGCTGTAGAGTTGAGTGTCTTTTATTTTTATAAATCTGAACATACTAGTATTTCTGGAGTTAGAAACTGAAAAAAAATGATTAACAATTTAAAAGAAAAAATACACGTTCTTGCTTCTTTCAGATAGAATTCCTCTATAGCAGAGGCCAGAGGAACATTTAGCGTGTGTTAAATGAGACCGCTTTACATTTACTATTCACTTTTTAACTAAGAGCAGCTGAAAGGAAGAGGCTTATAATAGAGAATACATTCAAATTACATTCTGTGCAGGTTATATGGACGTGCATTTCACTTACATACTTCCCCTTTGACTAGAAATTACTCAGCAATTGAAGCAAACACTCTTAGGAGAACCGATTTCCTGGTAGCATCCATCCCTCTTCTAGGTAAAAAGGGAAATTCTTTGTATCTAATTATGGTAAAGAATTGAAATCCCTTCATGCAAGACAGAAAAATATAACATTCATACCCCAGGTTATATTCTTTACCTCAATCTTTTATCCAGTTTGGAGACTAATTAACTATCTCAGACTAATAAACTGCATTGAGTTTCATAAAATTGCATGAAACTACTGTTACAGTGGCTATGGTCTCACCTCACCTTCCTTGACCTTACAGCTGCTACTCGGTAACTTTAAGCAAAGGCTAAAATTAATCTCCTCCCTATTGCTGGGAAGATGAATTACTGTAGATGGGAAGAAAACATACAACTAAAAATCAACTTTCCTCATCACTCGTGACATTCACCAGTCTTTACCCGGGATCACCTTGAGATGTGACACCAATTCAGAGTAATAAGGAAAGGTCAACGGAAAGCTCAAACCTTCTCAAGAACCCATTATAACGCATCTCCAAGGGATTCGAGTCAATGCCATAGCATTTCAAATACAGGACACAAATTCCAGGGGAACGGCTTCATGAAATGAAGACAACAGGCATCGGTGAGAGCTGTATGACATAGAAATTGACCTGTTTGGGGAACTCTCTCTCACTCCCTACATCTTCTCCCCCCTGCAACTTCATCACAATTCCTTAGAAAGCTTACATGCACAATTGTTAAGAGTCTGTTACAACACAGTGCACTGAGAGTATTTTAGTAAGTAGTTTTGATACCTTAAGGGCTTCTGTTTAAGAAAGTTTCTTTTTCACATGAATTAGGATCCAGAATTGGTTTCATAAAATGAGTCTAGAGTTGATGGTGTACAGATCTGCATCTTATCAGTAGATTTTTAGTTTTTTGGGTCCTGTTTGCCTATTTAATCTGTTCTGCCAGGTAGTTCAAACCTCTGTTCATAAATAGAACTTAACACATAATTATTAAATCAGAAAAAAATCATATGTTTCTAGTTTACTACATAACAGGGCTAGGTTAGGCACTGAGAAATCAAAATATACTTTTTGTTTGTCTACCCATATAACCAGAATTTCTCCCTCACCAGCATTTAGAATTACAAATTAGTGAGAGGAAGATAAAAATAGAATAGAGTGCACATGTCATTATATTTCATTTAGTTTTACCAATGGTGACAGGAGACAGAGTGATTGAAATGATCCGTACCCAAACTTCAGTATTTAGCCTATAGAATTGTCCTCTGCAAACCTCTTCCGAGCACTATTGGCTGGTTTGAGCACCTGAAACCAGTTAGGACTGTTAACTCTGTCAGGCACTAAATAACGTGAGCTGGAAAACTGTTCCATGCTCTCAAGTACAATTAAAAAAACTATAACCATTTGTAAGTGTTTAATTAAGTAATATGAGAACTAGAACCGAATGTGACGTTTTTATATATAATTGCACACAGTGTGGACTATGAGTACATTTTAGCATATTCGAAATTATTTGTGGCAGTGCCTCCATTAAGTAAAAGACTAAAGCCTACCCAGGTATTCAAGTTTTGCTCTTAATTCTCTCTCACACTCCCAAGCCCTATCCTCCCTCATTCTTCCCCATCTCAGTTAATTCACTATCTACCCCTTTGCTTAGTCCTCAAAACCAAAGAGGTTCCGAGAGCCCGGAGTTTAAGAAAGCTTTGGTTCATTGTGTGTGATCCGCTCTACTTGAAAACCCAGGCAGATAAGCCTGCTTCTCTTCCTTGGCCTGCTGTGGACACTTCACAGCTTACCAGGGACAGTTCCACTGAAGGCCAGTCAAGGTTTTCCTGTGTCCACTTAGATTCTGAGCAGCTGTCCAGGTTTAATGAATATCCTGCCATGACATCTGGAGAGGAGCCAGTTTCTGAGACAGCTGTCTAAGTGAAAGGAAGATTTCTAACTCTTGCATCAGCCGGGTCTGGGAGGCAAACTTCTCAGGAGACTTGAACTGTTTTTTTTGAAAGTTCATTCAGCCCGAGGTTCCCCCATAGCTGGCATTCCTCCTGTAAGAAGATCCGCGGTTGGATGCGGGAAGTTAGGTCTGCAGGTTTTTAAGCAGTGCCAGTTGCCGAAAACCTCCAACACTCATTGTTAAGGTTTAAAACATCGCAAGTCATTTAGGCAGATCAGTCAATAATAACAATAAGGATTCAAGTGGGGGCTTCTCTTTGATCCTCTGGGAGTTTCACATGGCATTATCATTAATTCTTGGATTCCCTCAGTCCTGATAGAAAAATCAAGGCAACCAGAAATGATCATTTTGCGAGCAGACAGCTATTAAAAGCGCATTAATAATCTATAGTGGGTATAGCATATGCCTTTTAAAAAGATTTGCAGCCTGTTTCTCTGTGGTGAAGACACAGGACTTCTCCAGCCTAATTACAAAGCAATCAAACAATTTAATTAATCTGGAAATCACTTTCTTAACAATAACTGCCTCGAAAATGAGGCACCCTGTGCAGCGCCATTAGGTAAAGCACCATTTTGATATATGCTTGTTTATTAGCCTCGCTAGTTCCCCCTGGGGATCACAGAGTTAATTACCTACCCAGCCGCCTGACCACTGCTAAGGTGTTCTTCACCAGGTCAGAAACATCTGCAGCGGTACCAGCAGTCTGTAAAGTGTCCTAGCTCTCAAACATCCGAGAGGCAGCAAATCCCCGGGAGCAGCAGGATTTGAGTTATAAGCAAGTGCAGCACATATGGGCAGAGAATTAACTGGCACCAGTTTTCATTTGAAGGTCTCTCAGGTATTGCTCTGCAGATGGGGGGATGAATTCGGAAAGCCGTGCTGTGAGGAGTGAAGGTCATGTATAGGACTTTGGTTTCGATCCTTCTTGCCTTCTCACCCCGGGGAAGCTCTGTGCTTGTCCACAGCAGTCTGGCCCTCACTTCTGAGATAGGAATATACAAGGTGTGCTTTATAATTTGATCTGTTCTAAATTTGCGGTTATTTTGATCACTATTTAACTAAATAGTGTCCCTGAGTCTTCAAAGACTGAGTCGATAACAGAAATCAAGGTTTATTTTAAGTAAGAACAAAAGACTTCAAAGATTGACTTCTACCTACCTGATCTGCTAACCTTATAATTTCTCCCAAAGGAAATGTGAGGAATGTTTTTGGTAATAAATGACAAAAATCTGCACAATACTCATCTGCCATTTTCTTCTGTGACCCGCCCACCCCACTTCTCTCAAAATTCTCTGTCAATGGGACAGCCATTCTCCCAATCTACCCACATTGGAAACAAGGGTCATTTGTAGTCTGTGACCTTTTTCATCACTTATTTCTAGCTTATCACCAATTATACTTGGTTTGCTCACCTAACAATTTTTCTATTGTCTTTCCATGTCTTAGCCTAGCTCCTCAGCCATTCCCTTGCCCGCCCACCCAGCGCAGTCATGCCAAGTTAAAATCCCTAGCATCTCTCTCTTGCCTCCATACATCTCCTTAGGCTTCCCACTAGCTACTACCAGTACATGTAGTTGACAGTTCCCTGCTTCCAGGGAGCCTGTCTCTCCTGCATCTGGGTTGTTTCTGTCCCCTTCCTGAGCCCTTCTATTTCGTCTCTTACCTCCAGCTTGCTGAGCTGCCCTCAAATTAAGCTAGTCTCTTGACCCTAAGGAGTTGCCAGGTATTCTGTTTACAACACCCTCATTTTCTCTAATAGCTCACTACACTTAAGAGCCTTTGAAATAATGTTGTGTGTGTGTGTGTGTGTGTGTGTGAGAGAGAGAGAGAGAGAGAGAGAGAGAAAGAGAGAGAGAGAATTTCAATTTAGTTTTTCAATCTGACATGAAACAAGAAGAAAGATCTATGAATAGTAAGACAGTACAGAAGGCTGTGTAGTTTTGAAGTTGAAGGGGTGGGAATTTGGGTTAGGTTTTACAGCTGTGTAGGAGTTCATGAGAAGAAAATGAGGAACATGTTCAATGAATGGGCCTAGAAAGGCAGCACAAGATGGAAAGGCAGAGCCTGAAGGTTTTTCTTTCTTTCTTTATTTTTTTAAAGCAGATTTAAGTTAACTTGCCTCTGTATTTCTATCTCTGCCCATTCATTCTCAAAGTGATGGGTCACTGTGTATTATAAAATGTTATAAGGCTTCCTAGGGACCACTCACTAAACTTTCTAAAAGTGAAAAGGGTTTTAAGCTAATTCCTTGTTTTTCCCTTCTTCCGACTCTTAAATATATTCACTAAGCACTCTGTAGTTAGTGTAGTTGATCTCAGATAATCTCCAGATACAGTGCTTTCTTTACAAAGAACACAGGGCTAGGAACTGGTGACAAGTTCCGTTGGCCTTATTATTTGTTCTGTGTGAATAGGCTCGCAGGGATTGTTCTGAAAGCGCCTTGGCTTCCAACAATCATTTTGTTTCTCCTAATAATTTACTGGCAGTGTGCTCTATATGGGGTGTGAGCAAAGTGAACATTTTTTCCCGAGTGGAAAACAAAATTTACATGAAGATTTCTGGCAGTAGATTTGTTTCTCTTTAAAAAAAAAAATTTTTTTTTTAGCCACCCTGAAATTATGAGACCTTTTAAGGCATATGAAGAGTGATGTACCACCTAAGTTGGGGAGGGGGGCGAGGGGAAAAAGGCGGTTGAGAGAAGTTGAAAGCACTTAATTTAGCCATGTAGATAAATGGACAGAAATAGTCCTGGATTGCTGGATGGCAAAAACAGAATCCATTCTCCAGGGGCCCAAGGAACAGCAGATGCAAAGGCAGATAAATTTGATTGCAGCAGGGGAAAATGCTTCTCGACTCTCTACCCACAAAGAAATGGGCAAAGAAATGGGCTTTTCCGTGCTTCCCCGTTAATGGCTCTGATTGTGCTATCTGTCATAAAGTTAATGGCATCTGTTGAAGGCATCGCTGTGAAATTTGCAACCTTGAGTTAATTGAAAAATTTCAGTAGAGGTGTAGCCAATCCAAAACTCCTCAAGGTAACAGTAAACTTACCCTCTTTAATGTGTTGGTCTATTCTTTTGGCACAGAGGTAATAAATTGTTTACCTCTACCACGAGGTACTGACTTTAACGTGCAATCTTGTATTCCTTACACCTAATTACAATTGTCACTTCGATTGCAAAACCAGTAATGTGGCAACTGGCTTGCTGTTAAGGATGAAAAATACCTTCCTGATTATTTTCCCTGTCTCCAGAACGTACAGGATTAGTTTGCAGCCTTTCCTCACCTCCTTATTGAAACCAGCCACAGTCCCATCGGGTCCTCAGATAATGCTGCCAATCTAATTAAACATGCGGAGGGAAGCAGGGTGGTCTGGAGTGTCCTCAGCTTCCCCACACCAGCTGCCTGCCAAGCTTTCTGAGTGATCAGCAGCCGGCTGCGTGTTCTCACGGCCCCCACGGAGCTGTCCTCCTTAGAGTGAGCCGTCCGTCTGTGCTCTGTCCCCCCAGAAGGTCTTGGGGAGGCCCCCTGTCAGCCTGTGTGTGACTGTGGCTTTTAAAGCCTGCCTGGCCAGTCACAGCCCAGCTGCTTAGAAGCAGAGGGCTCTGTTGAAGAAAGTATTGAAAAGGGCGAATCCTACCGGGCCACTTTGGCCATGCGGAGATCGACCTGGGCTATTTGAGACATAGGCCTGGACTGCAGTATTTATGACTAGTTCTAACATATCCATCCACCTTTAAAATATGTACTAGGGAATATGAGGATTTATTTTCCAGAACTCAGACTTTTATTCTGTTTACTACAAATTAAAGCCACTAAGGCTCCCTCTCTAAAATAGAAAGCCCATCCCACCCGGCCCCCTTGAAGCAGACGCTTCCGCATCCATCCTGCTGTTTGAAATGCTAGCACATCTGGGAGGGTGGAAGCCCAAACATTCGTGTGTCCGTTATTCTGTAGGACTGGAATATTTAGGTTATTAAACATGTGGAGGGCTGCTGGCTGGTGATATAGGGGAATGAGGTGATTCATATACCTTGTACACTTGGAATGCTGTGCTGGAATTCTGTCCCCTCCCCCCAAATTCCTGCTGCAGGTAAAACTAAAGCATTTTGCAAAAGTGGACAGAAACTTAACTACTAAAGAGAAGAAGATTCTGGATGTGGATAATGATACAAAAAACAAGATCATGTTGTAAACTTTGTCCTTCTTTCTCTCTGCAGGCAATAGCCCTCAAGATAGCCCAAGAAATTTCTCCCCCAGTGCCTCAGCCCATTTTTCATTTGCACGGAGGTAAGGACTTCTTGTGAGTTGAATAACAAAATGTTATGCAGAGAACCACACTCCCACTCCCCTCAACTTTCCCCTGAGCCCCCTGCACCCTTGCCTTCAGCCTTGTGAGGTCCTGCCTCTTACATACCGTAGGATCTTCTCTGAACTCCCCTGGCCAAATACAGCATTGGCTATCGCAGAACTTTGTTATAACTCTTGCTTTAACCATTTTAGAGATGATTTCTGCCTTGTGTTAGAGTTATCTCTACCTCTCGGTCCTTCACTCGATGGTGGGCTCCCACCGATAACAGGAAATGACCATTTCCATCTTTTCCCCCATGCTTAGTACATGACTTATACATGCTTAATGCTCAACAGATTTTTAGTGAATTTTCTGAGCTTACAGTATAAGGACTTGATTCATCTATGTGTCCTGGGGCAATATTTTATTATTGTTGTTGTTGTTGTTTTTGAAATGCACTTTTTAAAAAATAAAAATGACTTTTGGGGGGGTCACAAGGTATCAGCTCTAAGATGCCCCTTTACTTGAGATCATCAAGCCATCATTTGATCGATCCCCCTGAGATAAAGCCATGCGGGAGCCATAGGAAGGTTTATGTTTTCTATTGTAGTTAGAATTGGGCACCAATATCGAGGATATCTGCCTCATATCTGGGTCATTGAATCAAGAGCAGTGTTGCCCTCCAAGGACAGCCAAGGACAGCGGGGCATATAATCTCATATAGAAACTTGTTGAATCAAGAGCAGTGTTGCCCTCCAAGGACAGCGGGGCATATAATCTCATATAGAAACTTTTCAGGGCCAGATCTTCTATTATGATTTCACCAAGTGCGAGGGGTCTACCCAGCCACCTTTCCTGTGTCTGTCCACGGAATTAGTGTACTTTACCCTGTCAGATTCAAACTCCACCTTCCTGGCCCGATCGTCCCTTTCACATACGTACCCTGTCCTTTCCTGCCCAGAAATAACACACAGAAAACAAAATGCCCTTTCACGGAGGCCTCTGAATATTCAGGATAAATTCAGTTGATGGTCTGAATGTCCTAGATATTTGCTGAATTTTCCTCAGAGATCTAGTTATACCTTGAAGTGGATTAAAGTAGCACTAAAAGACACATAGTAAGTTAAAAAAAAATAGATTTGTTTTAACACTTGTTACTGACTGGCCAAACTGCAGTGTCCTCACTGCCATTTGTCAGCATGTAGTGCATTTTATATTCCTGAATCCAGAGGAGAGGATCTGTTTGCAGTATTTTCAGACTTCTCTGTAAGTAAGATTCCCTTGTAAACATTCCCGCCCCGTGTGTTTAAATGTTCATGTGTGAGGTCTCGGCCCTCCACCATGAGGAGGACACGGAGGAATTAAGACATGATCTCCCAGAACTTCCTGAAACCCATCCCCTGATTTCCTCTAGTTCCAGCTTTTCTTCTTTGAGCTCCTTGTTTTAAGCACTGTAAAGAAAATGGGGAAATAAACTGGTCCCACAAAGCCTGCGTTTGCCCAGTGACTATTAATTCATGGCAGTGCTACTCTTATCAATGAAAACAAAAAAACTTTTAGAAATTGACAAACAGGAACCCACCATAGTCTTTAAAACACACATCTCTCTCTCTTTCTTCTTAAAGAGAATGCATTTAATTATTTTAAGTAATAAGAAAAATGCAATCTCATTACAGCATGCATTTAAACATGACAGAAATCATAGCCTCTTAATCCTGCCAGATTTATGAAAATGAAGAGAATCTAATAATTAAGTGGGTGACTGGAAGACAGATGAATCTGGTTTCTTAGCTATTAAAAAAATACACAAACCCCCAGGCATGCTAATTTTTTTTACAAATAAACCATAAACCGTGACAGAAGATTATCATGGGAGACCTCTAGTTCATTTTGCATGAATTTCCAGATGGAACTCTCTCCACACTCTTCAGAAAGTATTAATTTAGACAGGATATGAGTGATCATCTTTTTAAACTTTTATTCAAGTAAATAGAACCCGTGTTTGCTGTGAAAACTCCAGTTGGCATATTTTTATTTACCTAGGGTCTGTCTCTTGCATTTTAAAGCTCAGTTTCATTTAGAAAACATGGAAATTCCTCTCCGGGTCCTCCGTTGGCTTCCATTTGGTATAAATTTCTGAGCCTAAAAAGTAATGCCGTTCTGAGACTTCCACATTTTATTATTTTGTGTATTTGGTCCAAAAGAGGAGAGATTGCTCTGTTTTTCAACTTACTCTTGGGTATAGGGATGATGATCAGATGATTAATCGTTTCTGATCTTAAACCATGTGATAAGTAATACTCCCCCTGTAGACATCCTCTGTAATGTCATAGTTTAATTTCAGACTCAAAAGTATGATGGACACACTTTCCAAATTATCTAATACATATTTGAGAGTAAATTCATCTAGTTAATTTTTTTAATATCAAGTTAAAACAAAAGGATGAAAATAAGCATTGTAGTATAGTTGATTTTGTCCAAAGCAAGGAAACACATTTTTACTTTGCTAACTACAGTACTGCTAACTACAGTCCATCTGATCGTGGAGTTACTTAACTTTTTTTCCTTGATGGGAAGAATAACATTGTTCTGCCTTTCCCAGAAGTTGTGGAGACTTATTCTTTATAAATTGCTTTCACTCTCGGGCTTATAAGCCCTGAATAAAGCCATGTGTCTCCTACTTGCCTTGTTGTTATTTACCAGGTTAAATATCAGGATATATTTCCACAGGCAAATGACTGGAACAGACCTGCCTGCTGAGTTCAGGTCAAAAGGCACTTGTTGAGCGCCAGTGGGCAGAACAACCTACTAGTTATGTTCAGAATTCTTTCTGGAGTGAACTTTAGTTGGTTACATTATATTAGCTTAGTCCAACTTCAATTAGAATATAAAGTGCATCACCCAGGTGACTCTACCAATTAAACAAAGAAATCTGCTTCCTTTTCTTACAGTTATAGCAGCCAGGTTGATATGAGAACTTTTCATTCTTTCTTTGTTGTTCACCATAGTAATCTAAATTTTTGTGAGTGGTGTTGAGATGTTTTGGTTTTTTTGCCCATCTCTTTGTATCCCGTGTTCCCATCAGATGTTTTCCCCTTCTTACTTTTTCATTTAGCAGAACACTGAGATTTCCACCCACAAAGAAAAAGCTTTTTTTTCCCCAAAAAGCCTTGTTGTTTTGGCAAGAATATCATCTTGTCTTCAGATAACATTTTATTGGTAGCTACTGCAAAGAAAAGACAACATTGTTAGTGGGATCCAAATTGCACTTTTGAGATAGCTTTCTTGAAGAAAGGGGCATTCTCTCTGAAGTACTATATATAGCATCTATAGTAACTTCTGATGTGCGGTTGTCATGGTAATAAAAATGCAATGGTCCTGTGTGCTCCATTTGAGTAAATAGACACGGACAACTTAGGGAACTTTATGAGACATAAATTATTTCTGGTCCGTGATGCACAAGGTCCCGAGCACATTTTTGTTTAAACGTCTTTCTGGTTGTGTGTTTTCTGGAATAAGCAAATGTGATTTATGCTTCAGAACTAATAAGAACATGACTCCTCTTGGAATTGTTCATTCATCTGAAATAAGTTCATCGATACCTGAGGGAAAGGAGAGTTAATGAATCTCAAAACAAAATCATGGTGGGGGAAATTCTGTCCCTTACTCTTTCCAGAGACTAGTTTATGATAATTGCTATTAAATGTACTGAATAATCCTTTTAAAATCACAGTCTTTTCTTGCTTTTAAAAATTGGAGGTGTTTATTAAAGTACAGGCATTGGTTTTTAAGTCTGTCATAAGTAGCCAAAGAAAACAGGACCACCTGCGTCCTTTTATTTGACAGTTGGGTATCTTTAGAAGCATGTTACTATAATTGTCTTCTTCTTAAATCTTGAACATTTTTCAATGGTTTAAAAATACTTTTAAAGAATATATGACTTAATTCTCCCCTGGTATATTTCCCTTAATTCTCCCCCTAATTCTTCTCTCTGGTATATTTACAAACATCTTATTTTGCTTCTTTCTCTTAAAACATTCTTGATTCAATTGTACTCCAATCATGGTCACAGAAATGACAGGTAAATGTTACTGAAATCTTCACATTGTAGTCCCACTGTGATTTGTCCACTTGGAACTCTCCATTTCGTCTTTGTGGACCATTTGCATTTCTCGGAGGCAGCATCCATGGTAGCCTAGGATTACATTTTCCCTTGATCGTAATTTAGGCTGAACTGTCAGTTTTTTTTACATGAACATCTAATTGTGACATTTCTCAAATTCACGTCTAATGCTGTTAAATTCCCTGACTTCAACTTAATGGTGAATATGTCTGATAAACGTGGTCCACTCTCATCTCTCATGTAGTAAATTAATATAATCATCAATTATAAAAAGTCTGCATTTGACACTCCATCTGAGGATGCAGTGTAGCTCTTTATAGAGTAATTTTTTCCTGTTTCCTCCTTGCTAATGGCTCTGGAAGGTCAGAGAGTTCAGAAAATTTGCTTCTCGCTAATGAAGCAATGGCTCTGGAAGGTCAGAGAGTTCAGAAAATTTGCTTTCTGGTGTCTCCTCGCCTTAACAACAGTATTGTCTCTACTACTTCATTAACTCATCTGAGACCCTTGTAATGACGCTAATTCATTCAACCCAGAGAGCTACCCGTCCCATCACCATTTGGAAGTAAAACTACTCTCTTTAAGACTCCTGGCAGCTTTGGCTCTACGACTGGTGCGGACAACTCCACTCTTTGCATTCAGTTTCGTCCCTAGCACAACATTTTTATTCTACCCCTGCTGTCGGTTAGAGCAGGCTGCATACTCATAAACTCTGCAAGAGGCTTTAGCTGAAACACTTTCTAAAGCCAGGTCGTGTCAGAATGGAATCACTCTTAAGAGATTCTGAGCATAAGGTCAGACACTTTCTTAGTGCCAAAGTCATTTGCCACTTAAGGCTTGAGCCAGCCGTGAGCCTGCTGATCCTTTCTTCCCCAGGCAGGATGAGTAGGACTGTTCCCTGGGAGACAATAAGCGGAACTGTCTTTAGGATGTAAGGAAAGTCCCCACCGGCTTGCAGCACGGAATCCAGGCCCTTCCAGATCACGGCCCCGTTATCAGTTTCCAGATTAGAGTGTTTTCCTCCTCGGAATCCAGGCCCTTCCAGATCACGGCCCCCGTTATCAGTTTCCAGATTAGAGTGTTTTCCTCCTCCCTTTCTGTTTTTATTCGTGTGAATCTGCTGAGTCTGACCATTGTAATTATCCCAGGTATTCATTTTGTCAAAGTGTATTAGTGAGAGATCAATAATATGGATCCACCCATTCACTTTCTCCTTGTTTGGGCATATTGATTCAGTTTAAATAAAAGTCAACCTGCTGTATAATTTTTGTTTATTCTGGCCCCTGCTGAACATTTCCACATCCTCACTGACCATGTTTGTGTCATTTGTTTGACTAAAAGTACTTGGTTTCCCTGGGATTCCCGGGTCACGGCACTCCACTGTTGGCCTAAACTAATCTCATATTCTCAACAGAACTGATGGACGCCGCTGGTCCCTGGCTTCTCTCCCCTCCTCTGGCTATGGGACAAACACGCCCAGCTCCACCGTCTCTGTAAGTGTCTGACGTTCCCCTCTCCCTCACCACCTACAGCTCTTACGCTGGCCATGTTTTCTCCGGGTGTTTCCGGGTGGGGAGGAGAGGATAAATGCTGTATGTCTATCACTCTGAATAGGTTATGCATCAACTGATGAGCTAACAAACATAAAAAGGACATCCTTTTTGCAGCAAGCTTTATTTTATGCTATGGTGCACCAATTGAGTAAGTCCCAGGATCACAAGCTTGAAGATCAGGAGCTTTCCTTTTCATACCATTTGTAGTTTGGGATGGAAAACACAATCTCGTTTTATTGCTTTGGTTCCACGCCAGTGATAGTAATACTGACAATGCCATTTGATGGCCTGGGTCTTGTTTTCTTGTGGGGCTTAGATGCAGAGTATTTGTATGTTTGGGGTGTTTTTTGTTTTGTTTGTTTTTCTTCTTCAAAGAAAAAAAAAATGGCCAGCCTTAAATTTATCTGTGCCTTCTGGATAAGAACTTCCTTTTAAGGAGAGATTAAAAGAACTTCGTAGTAACTTAAGATAAAGAAAGAGACAAGATGAGACCATGAAAAAGGATGGAGGAAGGAGGGTGTTCTCTGGCTCCAAGCGATAGCATTTCAACAAGAGCCCTAATAATTCCTGGCAACAACTCAGCAGGTCAGATAGGTGCTTTCTCAGTTTAAATTAGTGATGCTGTGGGATCTCTGTCTCTGCAGAGCCTTGGCCGCTGGTCATTTATGAAGACCTGGTATGTTGTATGTGTTCAGTGAATACCCACGGGGTGGTCCAAATGCTCTGTCCCAGCCAGGAGTGTCACCTGGTGACTTTAGAACCCCTTTTGATTCATTTCCATTTTGTCAAAATCTGTGGTTTATTGAGGAGGGCTGTCCATCCACTTTGTTTTTTTTCACAGACCCAAGTACCATGCTAAGCATTATAAAGTCAGCCACTTAATAACACTTAAATTGAAAAGAAACTACAATTAAATTTATAAAATCTAACTGGTATCATTACTATCTTACATGTTTCTGAATTCCAGGTGCAAAATATGTGGGCTTTTGGAGCCCCTTTAAAAGTGACTTATTAAAATCTGTTGGATTATTTTTACCATTTCCTTATAGCATTTTATTGAGGGGAGGTCATTTATTTTCCTATCCATTGTTCCATTTTGTTGTGGTATATGAGTTTATTGTCCATTTAGGTCATGTTTGTGAAACATCCTGACAACCTTGAGTGGTTTCAATGGCACATCCTTCTCACAGCAGAAAAGGATGCTTGAAACTCCTAAATGGCTCCAGTGGATAAAAAGGTCACTAAATGGCAGTAAAGTCACCCTCGGTTAATGTGTCAGTAACTGTCATTGGTTATTGGCTCATATTTTAGATGTTGAAAACATGGAGAACCACAGTGTGAAAATAAATGCCAAAATTTATTGACCAAAAAGAACAAAAGTGGAATTTTCTAAATTGTAAGTGCTCTTCTTCCCTAGACCCTTGGGCCTCTCCAATCAGAACCCAGTCACCAATAAACAGAATGCTTGGTTCTTTGGTGGCTTTCCCATACATATTCTCATTTAATCCTCCCTATGCCTTAAATGTATATCATGTCTTTTAACTCCACATTATTTTTTATTTCAACTATATTGCCTTGTTTTGCCCTTCAGTCAAATTTTATTATAATTGAGACATCAAAATTTCTCTTTTGCCAGAAAAATAGGGAAGAGTGCAGGATCTTTCTTTTTCTATCTCCAACTAGTAAATCATACACCACTTTTAAAAGTGTACCTATTTTTTTTTTAAAGGATGAGCTACGTAGAATCAGGCTGTGTTTGGTAGAAATAATTTTTAAAAACAAGTTTTAAATAAATACTTATTATGTGCTCAGCACTAGTCTAATTATTTGTAATGCATTTGCTCATTTAATCTTACAACATACCCTGTAATATAGTTGCTGGTATTTTTTCCATCTTATGGATCAAAAGTGTGAGGCACAGAGAATGAACTGTCCCCCTTGTTTTAACAGTAAGAACACAGTAAATGAGCTAGACTCAGGCTCCTGGCTCTTTTTAAGGAATTTACATGGTGTTTCTTCAAACAAACCTTGTGATTTATAAACTTGACCTAGCCATCTGTCAGAATGGAGTCCCTGCTGTCCCTGACTTCCATATGTGCCTAAGGAAGAGCCCCCTGGGACAGTGGTTAGTCACACACATACTCTGTGTTTCTAACAGCTTCTGGCCAGAGGTAAGACAGCTTTTCTCTTGTGTGTATTTTATTGAAGTGGTGGCATATCACTGTTGACCTCCTATTCCTGTTTTGTCCTTCAAAATGAAATTTTAGCTTTCAGAATTACTCCGAAGGACACAGGCACTCTTTCATTTGTGGAGTGTAGGTGCTGTCACACAGAGGTTCAGCTGCCTTTTCTCCCTATTGGTTGTTGCTGAAAATTATGACTGAAAAGTTGAAGAGTTACTTCTCATTTTCCTGTTTCTTTGTGTTCTTGTATCTTAAATATTAGGGCAAAAACTTAGCAAAATTGCTTATTAGTCTCTTTCTCTTCTAAATCTAATCTGAATCACTTTTAGATTCTCAGTTTCTGGGTTTACTTATTTAGTCAATCGGAAATGCATTTTAGTTATTTTTTAAATAAAAATACAGAATATATACAAATAAAACTACAGACACTTTGAAAATACAGTGTAAGTTTTACAGACAATTGTGTTGTTAGCTGAATTCTAGAACTTCTTATGCTGGAATGTAAATATCATGTCTTTGTTCTTGGATATAATGGAAACTGCAAAACTGGCTAGTGTTAAAAATGCTATGTTCCTAAATTGGAAAGATTTGATCATATGAAGTTTAATCGGTCCTTCCAGAGAATATTTAGTGTTGCAACTTATTTTAACTTCAAGTTTTGAAGTTAAAATTAATTTGTGGAACTTTTAAAGAATATTCAGATAACATTCATAATTTTTAATTTTAATATAAGTCATATGTAATTGCAGCAATGGGAGGATCCTTCCCTATATTTCTTACCAGATAAATTATTTTCTGCTGGGGGAAAAAGGAAATCAGAAATGCCTTAAATATGAGATGTGACTCTAAAATGATATTACTTGAAATAGATAACAAGTAAAAAATTATGCATGCATTTGAACACTGTCCTCTGCAAAATGGTTACCTTGAGAGACTAAAGACTTATTTGAATGACTAGAGGCCCGGTGCATGAATTCGTGCACGGGTGGGGCCAGGCCAGGCCAGCTTAGGGGAGCCGATCGGGGGTGGGGCTGTCCAGGGGTGGAGCCACAGGCAGTTGGCAGGCCACCCCTGCCCCCAGTTGGGGGCGGGGCTGGCCAGAGAGGGAGAGGCCATGGGTGGTTGGCCGGCCGGCCCCACCCCCTGGTCGAACTCCCGGTCAAATTCCCGGTCAAGGGGACAATTTGCATATTAACCTTTTATTATATAGGATATCATTACTAAGAACATTTTGGGGTGACTTCTTATTGCCTTGAGAACTAGCAGCACTGTTTTTGTGTCAGTCTTCACTCTTTGAAAGTGGATTGACCTTATGATACAGTCAAAGGTCATATGCAAACTAGTTGGGTGAGACTCACTGGCATCACACTTAGAGAACATGCTAAAAATGTAAAGTAATGAGCTCAGCTAATTAAGAAACTAATTCTTGAAACTCTTCTAAAAGTGGTGTTCCAAGGATGTTTTGACCAGTGGAGGTATCTTTTCAATGGGGTATGAGGTCTTCTGGGGGCAGGGGGGCAGGACCTACACCCTCTGTTGTCCTGGACGCTCTCTCCACTGGCTTTGCATCCTTTACTGCTGAAACTGAGCCTTGCATTTCTCTATTGTCCCATATCCACTCACTGCTTGGGCCCCATTTGGTGCCTTTTGACTTCCCAGGGCATTTTGGGGGCCTGCAGTTGTTCCCAGTGCTTGGACTCATCCTGTTGTCACCTGTTCCTATTCGCACCTCGCTTGCTCTCACTGAGATGAGGCTCTCTCCCCAGAGCAGCTCCGAGCTTCCATGCTTCTTTAATATTGTGGAGGTTACATGACTCACACCCCTGCACCATTGCTTTACATATTCCCCATCACACATTCCTTATGGAATTCAGTTATATGGCTGGATATGGCATAACCACATTATTTTCCTCTTAGCGTTAACTCCTGTTAACATTTTTGTTACCTTAGCTGCAACTATTTTTAAAGACACATTTTTATTTTGTTTAACAAATAAAATGTTAATTATACCACGAAAGCCCCTCCCAGCCGATCTCTTCCTTTCTCCTCCCGCCCTCCACAGAGGGAACCCCCCCGAATTGGAGTCTCTTGGGATCATTCTCATGCAAGTGCATAATATCTTATGTGAACTTCTGGAGCCTGCTACAAATTAATTTGGAATTAATGTTCACATTTTAGAAAGGTAACATGATCCCTGTACTGTACACAACAGCCCAGCAGCAACTGGCCCAGCAGCTCATAATCAAATATATTAAATTTCTACAGCAACCTGAGTCAACATTCACACTAAGTGGATTAAATACATATTTTTAAGTAGCTTGCCATCCGTTCAGTTGATGCTTTGCCGTCAAAGGGGATTACTATACACTTATGAATTAACTTCTGGGTTTCGGGGTTTTGAAATCTGAGATACAGAATTATGGACCTGGATTTACCTTTGAGATATATGTACAGATTCTTAATTCTCTTTTTCTGTTTGTTCATTTCCTTATTTTTGCTTTTATCACAGCTGCTTCTCTCCTGCTTGGGTTTTTATTCTTTTGCCTATTTCTTGAGTTGTTGTGTGTTGTTGTTTTTTCATAGTGAAGGGTTTAAAGGTTGTGCCTGTACTTCCTGAATGGAGTTATGGTTTATCTCATAAACCTGTCTAGTAGTGTTCTCATTTTAATGGTTTATAAAATGATCTCATTACATTAGAAAAATCTCTATCTCTGTATGTACTTGGTACAGTGGTCTATAATTTCCAGGTATTGGGATATTTTTAAGCTCTAGTCACTCATTTCTAGTGTCACTGCATTGCGATTTCAGTGTTTATGAAGTGTGCTCTTAACCTAATGACTTTTTTAAATGAAAAATAGCCTATTATAACTGAATTTTTAAAAGAGCGGTATCTTTCCAAATATGTTTATTCTAACTATGTTTCTATTATTCAAAAATTTCTCAATCTCTTGTTAGAATTGCTTACAGAGTTCATCATCCAATAAAAACATCAGTCTCTGTTTTATAGTTTTATTCTTCAGATTGATTAAAAGCAGTGTGATTTAACCATTCACCTTTTCTACCTTACCTTGCTCCAAGTATTGAATGAACATTTTCAAAGAGTAAATCTAAACTCAAGGGATTTAAAACTCACCACCACTTAAACTATTAAAAAAACATAATAGTCTTAGTCAAAGAAAAAAGGAAAGAAAATCCAGTTTTTAAAACAATGGCATTATTGAGAAAAGAATCTTTCTTTGTTCCTTTTTTCACCCAGGACACATATCAGTGGTGGTTGCATCAAAGGGCAGCATGCTTTGTAAAGAGATCTCAGTTCCTCATTTATGATCACGCATCATACAAGTCACAGTCACAGTACTTGATTAGAAGCCACAGTAGACATAAGTGTACCGTACTCCGTTGAGAGCTAATCTGTCACTTAATGCACCCAAATTCTCACTCCAATTGTTACTGTCGTGCTTTGGCTTTGACTGGGTCCTATCCATTTTCAGAGCCTGGGTTTTCCCCAGAGAGGAAACTCTTTGGGGAAATCATCTTATAGACCAATGAGACGAAATATAGAAACCCCTTTTGACCTCCCAGAAAAAGTATTAAGGTGTTATCATGTAGGCAGTAGTTATTTATAACATGAAAAGGAAGCAGTGTAAAATGATGGGATATCAAGCTTTAATGCTTTTATATATACATTGAAAGACATTTTTTAATTGAATTTATTTGGGTTTATATTTGTTAACATTATATAAGTGTAAGGGGTATAATTCTATAGCACATTATCTGTATATTGTATTGTGTGTTCATCATCCCAAGTCATGTCTCCTTCCATCACCATTTACGCCCCCCCCCACCCCCTACTGTTCTTAAGGTAGTCACATAACTTCTCTCTGGTTTGTTTTAGTCATCCTGTTCCTCCCAGGAGAAGTTGCACCAGTTACCATACCAACCAACGCCAGATGAATTACACTTCTTATCGAAACATTTTTGTACTACCGAAAGCATCGCCACGGAGAACAGATGCAGGAACACCCCTATGCGCCCCCGTTCCCGAAGTCTGAGGTGTGTAGACCCAATTGAAAAATGTTGCTTAATTGGATTGCCTCTTTTCAATCCTTTCAAGGGAAGACTTTTGGTCCTGTAATTCATGTATGCATACATTGATTTGTGAACTGCTATAACTATAGTGTGATTTTCCCATCTGCACAGGATGTTGTTAATTACCATTGAAAGAGGTCGTGTTATTTTTCTTTTAAATTCTTACAATTCCTACGAATTGCTGTAGTAGCAGTAATTACAGTGGCTAAAGGATCTGTAAGACCTTCTAGGCTTTGGAAATTTCAAGACGATCGAATTATGGTGCAAGAGGAGTTAATAATTTAAGAGGGAGAAGTTGGGCTGAAAGGGAAGACAACACATTGAGATTCACATGTGGTATTTAGATTCTACATTACAAAAGCCCTCCGAGAGCTTTCGTTCTTTTCTCCAGGATTTTGAACAAACTGTTAGCAGTCTGTGTCCCTTGAATTTTGTGGATGCCCAATGTAGTTCAAATTTTTTGACAAAAAAAAATAGAGCCAGTCTTATTTTGACCTTATTTCAAAAGTCACAGTTTGATGGTTGAGGAAGCAGACTCTAAAGCAGAGATCGGGATGTTTATGAGGAGTGCTTGGGATCCACCCCTGCGGAAGGAGGGGGAGCAGCATGGGCCACAGGGAGATGTGTAGCTGCCACACAGGCCCACAGTGTAGCCGATCCCACAGGGAGCCCTGGGGTGACATGACCCATCAGTTGTACCTCCAGGTCCAATGGCCCATCCTTTACATCTCCACCTCAGTCGCTGGACGTACTCCCCTGGAAAGGGCATGGCCTTGGGTGAGGTGACTCTGCAGCTGAGGCCATCGCTAAAGGGACCAACCCCTGTCCCAGCAACTGCAGGGGGATTGGGCAGCCATCTCTGGGTCCAGCAAGTACCAGATCTGATGGTATAGAATTGGTGCACTTTGACATATTAAGGTTTTATTATAAAAAAATATTTTGTCAGGAGTACAATTGAATATTAAAGTTTACTCAGAAGGGTTTTTTTCCCCTCTGTATCCTTCATATTTAGTATCATAAACTAATAACAAATATCACCACATTTGGTAATTGTAGGATGTGTTAGAATATTTTGAGACATAGAATAAAAGACCAATTTTATGCCTGCATTGAATGACATTGCATGTTACTACACAGCTGCCCTTTAGTTTTATGAAAGGAGTATCTAGGATCTCTAGTGCAAACAATGTCCTCCTGGGCATATAAATACTCACACGGAAGTTGCACAACTACATACCACTAAGAAGGAACACAGACCTGCTACTGAAATAAAGAAAAACGACCACAGTTGTATGCCTGTTTCATATTGTACATAACACCCACCTCAGCATCCCAAATAAATGTTTGCTAAGCTAGAAAATGGATTTCAATGCTGACACCTGTGTGTGGAAGGCTCCTCACCCTCTTCAGTGGGCCGTGGCGGAGCGCAGGTGTATGATGAAAGTGTGAAATTAGACACTTCCACATGGGCTTGAGGTTGTTTTTGTGGCCACCCTAACTGCTTTTATAGTGCAGTTCACTAACTGGTTTCCAGGACTCATGCACAAGTGCATGCTCCATACAGAATATAAGCTCAATTTAAGACCGTTTCCTCAGTTATGCAGTGCAGCTGTAATTAATATGTGGCATTCTACTTCTTGAACTTGCTTGTCGAATCCTCATGAGGGTGTCTCTGTTTGTGGGTAGGTGTGTGTGCACTAATGAATGATTTTGTAGTTTAGTACCTAATACGTTTATTTGTTTTTGTTTTTTTTACAAAGGTTGCATAGTACTTTTGATGCAACCAATTGTTTATAAATAAAAGGCTTATTTTCATTTCACGCTGTGGCAAGTTTAAAAGGGTAATTTGCTTTGCTTGCAGCCCTGGACGTTCTCCCGCCTGCTGTGACCATGAAATAATTATGATGAACCATGTCTACAAAGAAAGGTTCCCAAAGGTAATGGGTTGAATTGAAGGTGCCTGGCATTGGAACAAACAGGCACCGCAGGTTTAGTGTCCGTAAGGTGGTTGTAAGGGATGGAATGGTTCAATCTAGAAATGACCTGCATACAACAGCACAGCCTCCTTAGAAAGATGGAATCACTAAACATGTTTACAAACTGCTGAGAGCTAGCCACACAGTCTGGTGCTGAACTGGCCCCAAGTGAGTCCTGCTGTTGTAGCACCACTGGGGCCTCTCGCCCCTGGTGCTCTCCGTGCCCATGCTCTGGGCCCGCAGTCTTGTTAAGCAGAGACTGTGTCCTTCCTTAGAAGCCTGGCATGTCATGGACATCTTTTTTTTTTTAGCCTAATGTTTTGTTTTTATGACTTCGTATCTCTTTACCGATTACATATCTAACCTTAATAGTGCCATGTTCCCCATTAGAATGGCTAAAAGGAATTTTTTAAATAAAATGTGTTTGTTTGTTTTTCATTTTAGAGAGAGAGGAAGGGAGAGGGAGAGAGAAACATTGATGTGAGAGTAAAACATTGATCTGCTGCCTCCTGCACACCCCATACTGGAGATCGACCATGCAACCGGGGCATGTGCCCTGACCAGAATCAAACCCGAAGCCTCTTGGTGTGTGGGACAGAGCTCAACCAACCGAGTCACACCGGCCAGGGCTTGCAAAAGGGATTTGAACTGAGCCTGAGAGGCCTGGATGAATGGTTGTTGCCAGGCACCCTGGCTGCAAGAAGCTGCTGTCCGATAGTTTCTGACACCTCATTTCCACAGCTTTTCCACCAAAGTGTCCTGCACATGTGGGAGAAGGCAATTTCTACGTTTTGTCCCTTTTCCTCCCCCCCACCCCCTACCGTTACAGCCCTGGGCAAGAGAACAAAAGGAAATCTTTGGTTTCATAGATCAGGAGTAGAGTACTTATTTTTGTAATGAACCCAACATTGATGCCATTGATTAAAGCCATTTCAGCTATTTATCACATGTCACTTGTTTCCCAGGGAAGCGGGTCCTGACTGTAGTTATTATGGGTTAGGACTTCAGAGGGGGCAGGAGGCAGAGGGAACCTCCCTGATTAGGCAGCCAACAGTGAGGAGTATTGACTAGGCAATGGGGCATCACAGGCAAGGAAATGGACATTGGAAAGGACATTGTAGATTTACGTTACCAAGGGAACCCCCTTGGCCTTTTGCACATGTCACGCAGCTTTTTGAGGAAAGGATCAAGGTGGTGTAAGATGCTGGTTCCTGGTACATGAAAACAGCCAAGGACACACTTGGCCTGCCCTGTGGGGCTCCAGTGACAGTCCCGATGGTGGAATAGGTAGAAACAGAGCCATTCGATGCTTTTGACAGTGTCTTTAAAAGAATTGAAGATCTGAAATGAAAGCATAACATTTCACGGATAGTAAGTTACCTGAAGAAGGTTACATGGGCCATTTTACATGGGCATAGGAAAAAAGCAATTATTGCCCTGGGACGTTCAGTTTTCCTTCCATACCTCAGATCTTTCTTCCACATGGTGTGACCTCTTTTTTTTTTTTTTCCAAATAGACTGGTTTTTTTTAGGGCAGTTTTCAGTTCACTGCAAAATTGAGCAGAAAGTACAGAGTTCCCAAATACTCCCTGACCCCACACATGCACAACCCCCTCCCATCAATATCCCCCACCACAGTAGCCCCATTGTTACAAAGGATGAACCTGCAAGGTCACCTCATCATCACCCAAAGCCCATACTTTATGTCAGGGTTTACTCTCCTTGTTGTACATTCCACGGGCTTTGAGGAATGTATGGTGCCATGTGCACTAGTATAGTATCATTAAGAAACGAGGCTTCTTTTGAATTTAATTTCTAGAATTATATTTAAAAACTTGAGGAAGTCTCTGAAAATGCAAGAGAAGCGTGATGATAGAATTGTCCAGATGTGTGTTTCCTTGTTACATCTGTGTGTGCACATCTTCTCTAAACAGGCCACCGCGCAGATGGAAGACCGTCTGACGGACATCATCACCAGCTACTCCCCTGACCACGTGCTCCCCCTGGCAGATGGGGTGCTCAGTTTCACTCACCACCAGATTATTGAGCTGGCTCGAGATTGCTTGGATAAATCCCACCAGGGCCTCATCACCTCACGATACTTCCTTGAATTGCAGCACAAATTAGATAAGTTGCTACAGGAGGTAAGGATCATGCGGCATATAGAGTTTGCTGACTTATTTTGCCTTTCCCCTGGAAAAAAAAATTTTTTTATGAGAGCATTTGCTTAACAAGTTTTAACCGTGCGATGGAGTTCATATTCCAGGGAAGCAAAAAAGAAGCAGGGAAAAAATACCACCTGATTGCTACTTGCCATAAATGGATTCTGGTCCTCATTTATAGTAATAGAAAGTTAATGTAATAACCTTTACAGAAACCTTGGGACCCAACAGCTCATGGCTCCAGGATAAGTGGATTGTGAAGGATTTTGAAGCAATGATTCCCCCACCCCATCCCTTAGCCATAACATTATAAATTGCCTGAGTGCATGTGTGTTATTTGATGATGCTATCTAGTTCTAATATCTGGAAAAGCTAAATGGAAAATTGCTGCCTTCTTCCAGGCTGTTGTGTCCTATTAATTAACCTGCATGTGGTATTGGGTGGTAAATGGCAACTTAGATTTTCATTAGTGTCAGTTCTTCTTCTAACGAAATATCCAATTTCCGAAATGATAGGTAAACACAGGGCTTGTCTAGGTCTAACTCCTGCAGGCCTCGCTCCTGATAATCCCTGGGACCGGGAGGTAGTGTGCACGGTGGAATGGCATTAGTGCTTAATGTTGCTATTCTGATTGAAATTGATAAGCCACAGCCTACAAGTAAAACCTATTTAGCCTATATAGTAGGGTATATTGTATTTCTGTATCTCACGGGGAATAAATTATGCCCATGTAAACGTAATCGAAGATGGTTTTCTGTAAGTATGAATATGTGAATAATTGCATGAAGCTGAAGGAAAATATTAGCATCTTAGTTATCTAGAAATTCATCCGTCCTTGCCCCTACGGAATTTAGTTGTGGCAAGATGAGAAGATCCCTCTCTGTGTAGCAGCTATTTTATCCCCTTTCCCATCCTAATCTCCCAACTGAGTTTTCTGATCTCTGTTCCCATTTCTCACATTCCAACCTATTGCAACCACTAAGGCAGTATTTCTCAGACTGACTTTGGGGATAAACACATTGTTTTATTTTATTTTTTAATTTTTGCTGTTAATTTCTAGTTTGATATGGACCAATTCTCCTATAAATTAAAATGAAAATTAATTTACAGGCAAATGATCATGCATTTGGGTTCCAGCCGTGTAGAATGGCTGTAAGGGTTGCTAAATGCTTAGTCTCAGTAATTGCACTTCTCTCATCACAGACTGATAACGGCTCATGTACTGGCCCCAGTCTTCAGGCCACCATTTGAGTAGCACTGCACTAGGTCATCATGTCTGTGTGGGCAGAGATATTGTCTGTTACATTCACCTAGGATAAGGTGTGACACAGTGGGGGACTCAGTCCACATGTGCAGAATAACTGGCTTCTGACTCACTCTCACTAAACTCACTGATATGAGTTCAAATCCTCCCTCCTGTTCTATTACCAGGCTCAGGCCCTCGGGCTCACTGGTCTGTCCCCTTCTATTCCTCACCCCTCAAATTCATACTCTGTGCAACTGCAAGAACATCTATCTAGCAACCTTTAGTGGCTCCATTTTGCCTACAAGTAAAAACCATAACGTGGCCTGTGTCACTCTCCTCATCTCAATACATTTAACCACAATACACTGTATTGATCTGTTTGGAGGCCTCAGTTCACCAGCATGCCATGGGCTCTGTGAGGGACAAGGATCGCCCTCAAATCATCTCTAACTCCCTGGCACCTGGCCCCATGCTGATGTTTACATGGCTCCTCAGTAACTGGGAGGGAGGCAGGTGGGAGGAAGAGGATGCATGTGTATGCATGCCAAAATATCCTGTCCGTTCTGATCTGTTGTCAGGTAATCTAATTCTGCTGTTCCTTTTAATTAAGTCAACTTCTGGAAAATGCAGGAAACACTATGCATGTTACTTTTATGAGAATACCTTAAAAATTATATTTGTTAAATGGAGCCTTTCTAAACAGAAGAGACCTCTGCAAGATACTCTTTCTAAATTCCATGTTCTGTCCCAGGAGGTTATTATAATTACTAGCTTAGTCCTGTTTTTCCTTCCTTCATGGACATTCCCCAAAAAGGGTACAATCAATACAAAAAGCTACTTACACTGAAATCTTTCACTTAATTTTGTTTCTGTATGAGAGACCTGACGGATTGTTTGTGACAATTAAAAAATCTTAGGGTTCCAAAAATCACCGGAATGGACCACATAATAAATTAAAAAAATGTTGATTTTTAGAGAAATTTCTTTTTGGGGGCAGAGAAGCATGTGTACTTGTGGCATAAAGGGCATTGTTGGGTCTGAATAAGAATGTTTTCTTATTTATCTTCACAGATAAACATTTCCTTCAGTCCTTTTGTGAAAATCAGAACTATCTTCACAATCACATTCACAATGTCCTTTCAGAGTTTGGCGCTAAAAGGTCACAGGGAATTGTGGGGACTTGCTTTGCCTTCCCCACGATGCACTGTTGTCAGTTCCCAGCTGTGACATTGTGTGCCCGCCTGGCTCGCCTCCCAGCCGCTTTTCCCATTGTCAATCTCTTGCATACCCAAACCAGGTCTCCCTGGGTTTGGATAGCTTGATTTAACTGATGCCTTTTAAAGTACTGACATCTAGGTCAGTTCCTGATAAATGCTTTTATGTCTCCATTCTTTTTTTCTTTTTTTCACTTAGGTGTACTTAGCCAAAGAAAATGAAACACATAGGAAGCTATAGCCTGCCCTCAAATCTGGGTCTCAGTATTTTTTACAGTGGCCAACACTTAAAATACAAACACAGGTATCAGTAAGCATTGGAGCTTGTTGTTGGCAGCCAGGAATATATTATTCTTCTCATGCTGTGTGTATGGTTCTGATTAGAGTTATTTTAACGAAGCTTCCCCATTCCTCCTCAATAATGTTAGGAGATAAAATATTATCTGAGTTAATATAACCCATTGTATGTTTTGGCCTTATTATGGCTGATAATTCTTAGAAGTAAGAATGAATGGATTATTACAGTTTTTAAAATGGAATTTGTATAATCTAAACTGAATATTTTTAAAAAATTTAAGATATAGAATTCTTATTTCTCTTTGAAGAGACTAACAAAATATGCAGACTTTTTAGATTTTTTTTTTTTTGCATTTCTGAATTTATAAAGCAGTAATTATTAGAGTATCTAGCCCAAATTGTCAATCAGAAAGTTAGGTGGTGGCCCTAGCTGGTTTGGCTCAGTGGATAGAGTGTCAGCCTGCGAACTGAAGGGTCCTGGGTTCGATTCCGGTCAAAGGCACATGCCTGGGTTGTGAGCTCGATCCCCAGTAGAGGGCATGCAGGAGGCAGCTGATCAATGATTCTCTCTCATTGATGTTTCTAACTCTCCCTCTCCCTTCTTCTCTGAAGTCAATAAAAAAATATATATATATTTTTAAAAAAGTTAGGTGGGGCCCAGCTGGTGTGGCTCAGTGGTTGAGTGTTTACCTATGAACCAGGAGGTCATGGTTCAATTCCCAGTCAGGGCATATGTCCAGGTTGTGAGCTCGATCCTCAGTGTGGGGCATGCAGGAAGCAACCAATCTATGGTTATCTCTCATCATGGATGATTCTCTCTCTCTCTCTCTCTCTCTCTCTCTCTCTCTCTCTCTCTCTCTCTCTCTCTCTCTCTCTCTCTCTCTCTCCCCTTTTCTTACTCTCTGAAATCAATAAAAATACATTTTTTAAAAAGTTAGGAAGGGTAAACTATAAAGAAGATGTATAACCACATTTCTTGGCACTCATTATATCTTCCAAAATCTTTTTATTGTAAAACAAAAATTGGGAAGAAAACTTAAAGATAGCTTAAATATTATGTATATCTCCTTATGTATGTTTCAACAGTCTTACTGGTTACCAGGACCTATAGTTATAGTTACTAGCTGGTTTGCTTTGAACACATTCTATTCTAACACTATTCACCTATGATCTTTTTTGGGGGGGGAGGGGGAGGTTTTTTTTTTAATGTTAGCTGTTTTGCTTTTGCTGGTATATGATTTTTGTACCTACATTTTAGGAAGTTGCCTTTGATTTGGTGGCTTAAATTCAATAATCATATTACTGCTAAATAGAACCATTTTTCAAATATAACCAATTCTGTTTATGGGAAGGCTGATTCTTGTCAGAATTAAGCACCTTCAGTAATGATTTTAAGTGCTTATTACTACGTCTGTGCAATTATATTCTGTTGTACCAGCATCACCTTGATTTTTTAATCCTTAGAAGAAAGTAAATCATAAAAATTTTAAAATAAAAAAAGCCTAAAAGTAAACATGCACAGAAGTTTACATTTAAAATTTTTAAACTTTCATTTTAGGTCTCCTTTGATACAGATTTACCTAATTTCTTCAAGAAAATGTCATTGAAAATTAAAATGATTCTAAATAAACAGAGTTTTGTCCTCAGGCTATTTGTTGTGCATAGGCTGCACATGTAGGCAACATGCATAATAAAATTTTAAAAGACTTTAAGTCAGTTAAATTTTATTGAGTTCCGTGGCTAGGTACTATTTATTCAGTATGTGAAATCGAAATCATATGTATGTATCCAAGTTTAAACCGTATCCACCTAATATTGGAAAAAAGAAATGCACACTTTTTTACATGTTATGAAATAACTAATGTATAGACTGAACATACTGTGTATGTAAAATGTCTTTTGTGAATGTGTTAAATACCCATCGTCTGGGTTACAAAAGTGGTCCTTCAGTCACTCTGTTAGCTGTTTCCTACACGTAAGATGTTACATCTGGAAAATCAGATTCCTTGGCAGCTGCCCACTCTACTTGTACCACAGACTTAATGTGTCATAAACTTTTAATGTCTCCTTCCTTCATGGTTCACATTAGGGGCCCTAATATTTGATTTTTAACAGAGAGAATTAATCAAAGGTTTGCAATTAAAATTTAGCTAATAGAGCCATTTTGGAGATATAGAAGTTTAATAGTGTCCATTTATGTAGAGCTAATGTCCACTTATCAATCTTTTAAAAGTATTTTCTAAATCGCTTAATGTTTGAATATTTGCAATTATCTAATTAGCATGCTTTGCTGAGTTTCTTTTCTGTTTAATGGAGCAACTCTGTATCATCATTCTTTCTCATAGGCTCATGAACGTTCAGAAAGTAGTGAACTGGCTTTTATCAAACAACTAGTCCGAAAGATCCTGATTGTTATCGCCCGCCCCGCTCGGTTACTGGAGTGCCTGGTAAGTTGCCCCTAGAGGTGACTCCATTATTTATTGTTAATTGTGGAAAAGCCATGACCGTCAGCTCCAATTCCCTTTGGCTCCAAAGACCAGCGCTAAACAGAGTCAATGGGGACTATAATTTATGATGACATCCATGTGTGACTTGTTTTCTGGCTCTAAGTAAGAATTCGAGGACTTGTGCTGTAGTAAGTGATAGTCATATCACATTCTGACCAAACTTAACAGCTGAACATGAAATATGTGCCTCACCCTATCTCAGTGTAATACTGTTACCGCTGATTTAAATTCTTGCTGAGCCTCACTTTTTGGGTGTTGGCCAGATGCAAAGAAACAGAAATGAGAGGTCTGATATACGGTAACCTGTGGTTATAATTATTATTTGTTAAAATTTGGCATGTTAGAAATATGTTCTAGTCAGCAGCCCATATGGGAGAACGCAATAGGACCTCATCCAGATCTGAAGACATGACTTAGAGTTTAGTTCATTTTATCAGTTTGTTTGTTTTTGTTTTGGTCAGTGATTATTTTTCTGTTTTAAAATGTCTGTTTTATGTAATTCTCATTGAGATTTTATGAAACACTGAACAAATATGAAGCTTTGAACATAAGAATGGTTTTTAAAAGAGCTTAGCTAGCATACTATGAACACTAACTTTTAATTGCACTAGCCATTAAAACGTTTTATAACTCGGTGTACAATACAACTTTTCAGAATTATACATACCCCACCACACACACATTAACATTCATAGCTTTTTATAATAGTGACATGTTCACAGCCTCATTAATAAATACAAATGCATAGTGAGACGTGGCAGAGAAGAAACCTTGAGAAAGGTAGGGGAATTGGGAGGAGGCCCCTCCATCGATGGCCAGGAGCCTTGGAGCCACAGAATCAAAAGGACCACTTGGCATTGAGTGGTCCTTGGAAAGATAAAGGGGCAAAAAGACTGATGCCTCGGGAGAAGAGGAGATTGTGTGACTGGCAAATGTGGTTGAAGAAAGACTTGTTATTCATTCTCCCAGTGAACCTTGTGCACCACATGCGTGTACCTCCTGCAGTGACGTAATTTGGGGGGAAATACCATTTAGCGTAAAAACTTGTTTCTCTGGACAGCTGCAGATAGGCTCAGAGGAGATCTGGCCTTAGAAAGGAAATGAATCCTTTACAGTAATCACTCCTAATCAGAAGAGAGAGAGTAAAAGCATAGCCTCTCAAAGATAGAAACAAGTGAACGCAGAAGTAGATTTAAAAATGTTGCTTTCAGAACTGTTGAAAGTTCAGCTGAAACTGGAATTCTGAATTTTCGGGATATGTCTCTCACCAGTGGTCTTATCTGCCAGTGGCTCTCACCAATGGTCTTAGCTGTCAACGTCTTAGGTGTGTCTAAGGCACCAAGTGTATACATTGGTTTGGCTTTACTCCATTTGCAGCAAGCTTTTTAATAGGGCTTTTATTTATTATTTTTCTTATTAACTTTCTCATTTTATTTTCCCATCACCATTTATCTTAGAAACTCTTCAAGTAATTGTCAGGTGGAATTCTGAGATTCCAAAGTTGCATGCTTTTGGGACATTAATCAACATAGGAAAAATTCTGGAGGGAAAAAATCTAGGAAGTATAACTGAAAATAGCAACTGTGCTTTAAATCTGTGAGCATAATTGTTTATAGCACATAAATCCTTCTAGAGTGATGTGATTCTAAAGCTTTTTACTATGTGCCAGACACCACAGACACCAAGGAAAGTAAAAATACATAGGAAAAAATGTGCTACCGGTTTTTAAAAATAGGCAGAGGTAATTGGAAGCACTAAGTTTGCATTTTTCTTTCTTAACCTTCACATTATATGAATGTTAATGACTTAATTTTAGAGTTTACTGATAAAAAAAGTGGTAATTTTGAACTTTTTCCTTCTAATATCTTTGGACACCCCTGTACTAAGGGAGTTTCTGGCAAAACTTTTGACAAAATATGTTCTAATATTACTTGTTTGGTGTGTGGCTCTTTGTGGGGAGAGAGAAACTGGATCTTTTGGATGAGATTCCCAGAGTTTAAAACTTTGCTAAAGAAGCACAATTAAAAATTCAGACCTGTTTATTTTCAGTAAGATAGATATCTTAAAAGTGGAGATAGTACCTTCAAAGTTGCATTACAAGGATATTGGGAATGGTTATTCTATCTGGGTTACCAAGTACACAAATGTATTGTCTTAGAAAAATGAAGTCTTTGAATATGAAGGGAGAATTATATACTTTTTAAAGCCATTTGCCTCCTTTCTGCATAAATAACCCACACCCAAGTACACCCAGCAGTTGCTTGTGGATGGGACTTACATAATAAAACCTTAAACAGTTTTGACTCAAAGAAGTGTCCATCTTTGTTTGTCTTCTGCTAGGAATTTGATCCTGAAGAATTTTACTACCTACTGGAAGCAGCAGAGGGCCATGCAAAAGAAGGACAGGGTATTAAAACGGACATTCCCAGGTACATCATTAGCCAGCTGGGACTCAACAAGGACCCTCTGGAAGGTGAGTACCCTGGTGGAGCTGATCTTCCAATTGCTTATGCACTGTGAGCTCATGGAAGAACTTAGCGACAAATCTTTTCTTTTTCTTTTTTTCTTAAGTTTTGGCTCTGTCTATTGAAAAGTCCAAATTTGGGGACCAATTGTGATTGAAGGAAACAGGTACAAGTTGAGCCCTGAGGAGTGAGTGAGCATGCCCCATACCTTTGTGTTTACCTAGGGTACGGGGCCCGCCCTGAAATCCTAGTGGCCTGTTGGCTTGACAGTGCCCGTGTCCCAGGAGGTTAGATTGCAGTCTTTCCAAGTATTTTTCTCTCGTGCAAAGCTCAGTTGAGTTCTTCTCAAGGGTGCTTTTAATTTTGAAAATGTTGCTAAATAAATGAATTATAACTAATATAAAAGTGACATTTAAATTTAAAGTAATTTGGGGATAAGCTGATGATAGATTACTTCAAATCAGGAACAGTGTTGGTAGATATATATTGCTAAAAAAGACCTGAATTATCTATCTATCTATCTATCTATCTATAAGCCAAGCTACCAGAACAACCGGAATGACCCGTCGCTACGACGTGCACTGCAGCCGGCCAACCTCCCGCGGCCCCTCCCTCTGGCCAGCTGGCCCTGTTCAGCCCCATCAGGGCAGGCCAGCTGGACCCCACCCATGCACGAATCTGTACACTGGGCCTCTAGTAGTAATATAGAAAAGAGCCGGGGGGGTGTTTCTTAAAGCTTACATAAGGATTTATGATTGATTCAGATAAAAAATACAGGTCTAATGCTATTAAATACAAAGAAGAGGAAGCATTCTTTGTGATTTTTTGAAAATCAAATATTAAGCAATAATTCCTCCCCTACCTTTTCCTGCTCTTTATTGTTTGGGATTGTCATTGAAAACATTTAGGTTATATACTATCTAAAAAGACTACAATCATAGACTCCTTCATTCAACATCACCTTCCAGGTTCATTACCTTGAATTTGCAAACAGTGTATGTCTTGCTAAATTGTCTGTAATGAAGGTAACTGTTAGCACAGACATCTGTCCATGTGCAGCCGGGGAACCTGCTGCTCTCCGCCCTGCTCCTCTGTGCGCCCCTGCTTTGTTTGCACTTACGGCCATCGGATCTTTGCTTGCAGGGAAAGGATGCATGCATTCCTGGGAGATAAAGCCAGGAGAACGTATACTGTACTGAAAGCAGTGCCACGACAGACTCAGCACTTATCAGAGACTGGTGGCTGCTGCTCTGAAGCGTTCCCTGGGGAGAGATTTCCCCCATGGCTTTTAAATTACCATCTCTACCTTTTTGAATCATGAGTCTTCAGAAATGGTTTAAATCAATGAAATAAAAAGGGCAGATGTTTAATGGTATTTAGATGAGTTTTAAAAATCTCTTCAGGCATTACAAAATGATGCCTCAGGTTCCTGCTTCAAAAGCTGACTCTTGGTTCCATCCCATTACTACCCACTGCTTACAAATAATATGTATTTCCCAGATAATAGTTATTTAGCAGAAATTCTATTTAAAACAGAACCATTTTTTAATTTGTTTTTTTATGAAAATAATTGGAGTGGGGGAGGCTGTCAAAGTAGATTATAGTGACTCTTCACGCTGGAGAAGTTGTCTGTGTCAGCACTTGAATTGTAGACTCAGAGCTCTCAGTTTTCTTAGCTAAAGAGCTATAAATGTCACTGTAGGCTCAACTTTGGTGGGTAAATAATCTCAGGCCCATTTACATACCTTCATAAAGTCTAAAAAATTAATAGTAATAGTTGACCAGTTTTAAGTTCAGTAATACAAATTGATCACTAGGAATTGTTTTTTTAACTCTTGATTCATATCTGAGGATAGTTTTTAATCTATTTGTTATCACTCAAAATGTGATTATTACAAAGTGATCCACATTTTCTTCCCCTTCTTGTCTCTGTCTACACTAATATATCTGAAGCCTGACCTTAGACGGTGAGGAGTGAGGGTCTGAGTGGGCTGCCCAGAACTGGGCCCTGGCAGCCAGCATTGCAGGCTGTGTGACCTTGACCATGCTAAAGAGCCTGTTTGTGCCTTGGTGTTCTTTCCGTAAAAATGGGGTCATAGTGGTGCCTATTCAAATAATTGTTTTCAGGGTTATGTGAGTTTATCTCTGGACCCAAGATGTAGTAATGCTTAATAAATGTGAGCTGCTGTTAATATTTTATTTAAACCATATTACAATCGCCTCTTTCCTGGAAAGCCCCTGCAACTGAATACATTTTAGCTCACCTCCTTGTTCATAAATCTGAAATACTAGTCACATAGGATGTTGACAGCATTTGAATGACACCAAGAAAGCATACACTTTGTACTGAGCTCATTTTTATTCTTAAACTTTCCCTACAGGGAAACTGAGAAAGTGAGTGTCAGTCTCCAGTTATTGTCAAATCTGGAGTTTATTTTTATCCAGAGGCAACATTTCACTGTTGTTTTGCTTCATATCTTTATGTGTAATCTCTCCCCCCAAAAGGGTAATTATATTTATAAGAACATAAATATATGAAATCAGAGCCTAAGAAATAATTTTAGATGCATACAAAAATATCTAACTAAAAACTGTAACTTTTTATTATACATGTTCAAGTTTGAAAATATTAGAAAATGCAAATTACATGTGATCCTACCACTCAGTGATAACCCCTACCAAAGTTAGGGAGAAAATTCTTTCATGTCCTTTTTTTTAATAAAACATGTTTTTTTAAGTATAAAAATCTAAATGAACAGTAAACTGAATTAGATTTGAGTCTTCAAGGTTGCATCCCAGTGTAGGTTGAATAATTAGACAACTTTGTCTCTTTTAACTAGACCACCATGGTAACACCTTTGTCTCTTTTAACTAGACCACCATGGTAATAAGCTGGTGTCAAGCATGTGGCATCCAGCCCAGGATTAAGTACACAATATACTCAATAATATTAAATAACCATCAACAGTCAGTGAGCACTTAATTTTTATTACTCAACATTCTAAGAGCTTCACATGCATTATTATAAAAGTAATACTCATAAAGAGCTCATCTACTGATGGACATTTGGGGTGCTATTAAAAACAATGCTGCCATGAATGTAGGGGTCCATATATAATATTGTTGCTATCTTACAGAGAAAGACCCCGAGGTTAGAAGGTCACTAGTAAGTATTGATAGTGGTGGTAATCCACATCTTTGCATCCCAAGTTCCTCTTAACCACTAAGTATTACTTTTCTTTCTGACAAACTGCAAATTCTTAGTGTACTAGGTGAGCTATCTTTTAGTGGACATGAAGAAATAGAAGAAGGGATGCTAACTATAACTTGAGAATCGCCTCTGAGCTGTAGTCAGGGCTTCTTTGATGCCTGTCAGAGCCTGGGAAGATTTGCCTCTCTTGGATGTCTGATGATAAATAAGCACAGTCGTTGACCCCCAAACCGGTTCTAAGCTGTGGTGGTTGTGTTAGGCCAGCGGCTCTCAACCTGTGGGTCGCGACCTCTTTGGGGGTCGAACGACCCTTTCACAGGGGTCGCCTAAGACCATCGGAAAACACGTATATAATTACATATTGTTTTTGTGATTAATCACTATGCTTTAATTATGTTCAATTTGTAACAATGAAATTGGGGGTCACCACAACATGAGGAACTGTATTAAAGGGTCGCGGCATTAGGAAGGTTGAGAACCACTGTGTTAGGCTGTGAATCCTGCTAGCTAAAGCAGAGGCCCAGATCTAAAGTACCTGTGTCTAGGTGTTCATAAGAAATGAGGCTCCATGGGACTACATCAAACTAAAAAGTTTTTGCCAAGCAAAGGAAACCATCAAAAAAATGAAAAGAGAACCCACTGAATGAGAGAATATATTTGCCAATGATACATCTGATAAAGATTAACATCCCAAACTTATAAAGAACTTATAAAACTCAACACACACACACACACACACACACACACACACACACACAACACACCAAACAATCCAATTAAAAAATGGGTGAAAGACCTGAAAAGACACTTTTCCAAAGAGGACATACAGATGGCCAATAGACATATGAAAAAAAATGCAAATCAAAACGACAATGAGATATCTCCTCACACCTGTCAGAATGGCTGTCATCAATAAATCATCAAATAACATGTGTTGGCAAGGGTGTGGAGAAAAGGGAACCCTAGTACACTGCTGGTGGGAATGCAGGCTGGTGCAGCCACTGTGGAAAGCAGTATGGAATTTATTCAAAAAATTAAAAATGGAGCTGCTTTATGACCCAGTGATCCTACTTCTAGGAATATATCTGAAGAAACCCGAAACACTGATTTGAAAAACTATATGAAGCCCTATGTTCATAGCAGCATTGTTTTTAGTAGCACCCCAGGTGCCCATCAGTAGATGAGTGTATAAAAGAGCTGTGGTACATTTACACAATGGAATACTGCTGGCCAGAAAATAAAAGGAAAAAAGAAGGAAATCTTACACTTTGTGATAGCACGGGTGGACCTGGAGAGTATTACGCCAAGTGAAATAAGGCAGTCAGAGAAAGACAAGTACCTATGATTTCACTCATATGTGGAATCTAATGAACAAAATAAACTAACAAAACAGAAACAGACACAGATACAGAGAACAGACTGGCAGTTGTCAGAGGAGGGGGTTGGGAGGCCTTTTGAAAAAGGTGAAGGGATTAAGAAAAAATAAAGCAAACAAAACTTAATGACACAGACAACAGTATGGTGATTGAAGGAGAGTTGACTTGGGATGAACACACAATACAGTATACAGATGATAAAAAAAAGAAAGAAAGAAATGAGGTTCCAGGGAAAGACTTGTAATGAATAATTTCCAAATGTCAGTTGTTGGCTCTTGCCATTTTGAAGATTTTTCTATGGGTTCATTAGAACATAGAGTAAATTTTTCTTTTTTTCATATTGGAAAAATTATTTTTCTGTTGTTTCAGCATGTATTCTTGTCTAAATGCAATTATCCTATTTTTCTTAAACTTTGCTGTTTGTTTGTTTTACCTTAGAAATGGCTCAGTTGGGAAACTATAATAGCGGGACAGCAGAAACACCAGAAACAGATGAATCAGTGAGTGTAAGTATCTTTCTTGATGAAATATGATGTTAGTTTTTCTGTTTATGGCATCTGGAGATTTGGGCTGTGTTAATTACTTTATTTGTTCAACAAATATTTATTGTGCATTCCATGTGTAAGGCACTAGGCATAACATTTTAGCCCCTCCCTTCAAAGAGAAAGGATCTTTGCTTCCAGTGAAGTGATGCATTCATTACCGGGAGATAATAAAATACAAATAAATTATGCAAAAACAGTTAAAATGATAAACTTGAATGAGATCTATGAAGAAAAAGGGCCATGTGCTACTAGAACATAACATGAAGAGATTTACCTTAGTCTTGAGAGTCCCAAAAGACGCTTGCGCTTGAGGTGTGAGGTGTTACTAGGATAAGAAAGGGCAGAGGGAACATGGCAGGCTGAGGGAACATCACAGGCAAAGACTGTGATGCAAGGGAGCAGAGTGCATCTGAGGACTAAGTGCAAGGGACACTACAGAGACTGGAGAGGTAGGTTAAGAAGGGACTCGGAAGTCCTTGTTCATCTTTTGTCATTTTTTTTCTTTCAAAACAATGGGAAGTAATTGAGTTTTGGAGGAAATATATGGGTATGTGGGGTGGAGGGGGTCACAGGGAGATGACCCAATCTGAGTTCCAGCTTGAAAGAAATCACACGGGTTACAAGGAGCAGGCAGGGGTGACCATGGGAAGCCAGTGAAGAGGCTGATGCAGGGCCCAGATGAGAGGTCCCGGGTGCTCTGTGGTTCTCCCTAATTTTGAGCACCAGAAGAGGAATCAGGTGGAGCAGGCTGGGGTGATCAGGAAAGAGGGGCAGCCATGTAACCTAAGAATCAAGGCTCTGGAGTCAAACTGCTCGATTTGAAACCTGGCTCCACCTCTTACTAACTATGGGTTCTCTCTGTGCATCAGGTTTGTTTTTTTTGTTTTTGTTTATCTGCAGAATAGATAGAAAAGTTTAAAGGAGATAGTTTGTGTAAAATGGTTAGGACAGCAGCACTAAGGCAATGTTAAATGAATGGTAGCTTTTTCTGTTTATTTTATTATAACTGTCATAATTTTGAATGTGTTGAGACTGAAGTCCCTCTGAGACATCCAAGAAGAGCCATCAAACTAGCAGCTATGTACAGGGTGTAGTATCTTTTGGCACTTGGAGGAGGGGTTTTAGGTAGAGGTTCGAATGACTTAGGAGTCATCCATTGGCATAAATGAGGTCACTCTCAGGTAGGGAAGAGTTAATGAGACAAGTTGGCCCTAGTCTTGAATTATATTTTCTGAAATGGGGCTTTGGCAGGTGATGGCTAGATCCAGGTCCTGTGGCCAGAGGCCAAGGGAAGATAGAGGAGAGAGTTGGTTGTTTGAGTTGAGGAGGTCAAGTAGCCCAGAGGCCAGGATGCTATGTGAGTTATCTGTGTAGACACTGAAGGCACCCAGATGGTGAGAATGTGGGCAGAAAGATAGTTTGGAAGCTGAGTATCCAAGTCTTGCAAAAATGAGTGGATGACAGGGTCAGCGATGACAGCTCTGAATGGGGGAGGATGGCGTTTCTTCTCAGATTATAGGAAAGGAATTCTGGGCTCTGCAGTAGCAGCAACGAGGCTGGTAACACCCTCTCAATGCTAAGGATACATGGAGTATGAGAAAACAATTTTTTAACAGCACTTTTTTTGTTCTTATCCTTTGAACTAAACTTTTAAAGAGCTCTCTTTTTGAACACTGAGATTAAACTATAGTAAGATTTATGGTATGGGATTAGAGAAAGGCAGACATTCTATGTTTGGGTGTCCCATTGGTTGCCGACTACCTTTTCCAAGCAAGAAAGGCTGCCACAGGAATGAAATAGCCGTGCTCTGGTCTGGGACAGAGAAGACACAGCATCCAAGGCCCAAGGACAGCCACTCTAACCTGCTCTTTCCTGGCCAACTGAAGCCAGAAGGAACTTAAATCTCAAACTTTAAAAGACTAGGACGAGGCTAACCTGAATAGTTAATAGAGGTGAATTAAAATTGGGAATTTTCAAACACTTGGTGCCTTCAGCTCCTGGAAATGTGGGTGCACTTAAGTGAAACTTAGACACTGCTCTAGAAAATTGATCTTGGAAGCTGTCCTTCAGGTTCCTGTGCTAGAATATGGCTCTTCAACATATTAAACAACAGAGCATGTAATTAAAATATTATTGATTTGGCTATGGTGCTTGAATTCTCAACTATTTTTTAACTTCCATATTTTGTTTCCAAGAGCTCAAATGCTTCCCTGAAACTTCGAAGGAAACCTCGGGAAAGTGATTTTGAAACAATTAAGTTGATTAGCAATGGAGCCTATGGGTAAGTAATTAAAGAAAACTCTGTTGTATTTTAACACACTAAAGTACTGTATTCTTCACCTTTATCTTATGTCAAATAGCTGTTGTATAGGGACTTTAGTTTTTACATCTCTGCTCATTCATTGATGGGTATAACATGTAGCCAAAATCATTTTTCACTGGATACTCCATCAGAAAACATATCAGGTGGCCTGAGAGTTATTTTAGAGGATCAGAGAGGATGAATTCAAAAGTAAAGATTTATAAAGTAAAAGAAATTTTGTATATATGCCTGTTTCTGCCTCCTTTACTCTGCCCTTTTGGGTTCAGAAGTAACTGTCTCTTAGTTGATATAGATATATGTATGAATATATGTTTAGATACTCACACACATACATACCCAGATATAGTATACTAGAGGCCCGGTGCACAAATTTGTGCACGGGTAGGGTCCGGCCAACCAGCCCCAGTCTGGGCTGATTGGGCTGGGCCGGCCAGGGGGAGGGGCTGCAGGCGGTTGGCAGGCCGGCCCCGCCCCCTGGTCAAACTCTGGTTGAACTCCCAGTCGAGAGGACAATTTGCATATTACCCTTTTATTATATAGGAGGATATGTATCTGAACATATATATTAGCATCTGAACAAGAATAAATATGTTTGAATATGTATAAATTCACATATAGCATTCCTGCTTGAGAATTAGCCAGTACTTCCTCTCTGACCAGCACTCAACCTAGTAGAGAAGTATTTAGATAAAAGGGTTGGTTGAAAATTAAGAGCAGTACATTTCTTTGAGTCTTTATATTACACCAGGATTGTTTTTCAGTTCAACACTGTGTTATGTAATCTGATGACATTAGTGGTCCCTCTTCCTTAATCCATTTTTATAGACATGAGACTTTACTCTCATGGCAAAGGGCCAATAGTGACAGGATCCTTCTGAGTTTCTAATAAATAGTTTAAAAGGGTAATTAATACACAAACTATGTCCTGATCCATTTTAGATGGCCCAAGAACTCTAGTTTAATTAAGTATTAATCCCAGTTCCATCTGTATATGGAAAGCAATAAACAATCTCCTAGACATTTATTGCCATTTATCACACAAGTGAGCAGATGAGATAAAAGTGATTTTTATTGTGCCACAAGGGATGTTTCTCCTTACAATTTTTTTTTTACCTCTAATATTTTCCACACCATTAACTTAGAGAAGAACTTAAATATTTGTGGTCTTTCCTATGCTTCACTGATTTGCTTTCAGGATATGTCAAGTGACATATTTCCTGATGTGGCTTATAAATGCTCTCTTGTGAGGTTTGTTTGTTTGGGGGATAGTTTATGTCCTTCAAGAATCTCATTGAAACTTTTCTACTTAGGAAGATTATTTTAGCATGCAGTTATTTGTGGGTTTTGTTTATTATTTGTATTTAGTTCTTTATAGTTTTGGAGACCCTATGAGGATTTCTTACTTCATTGGAGAGAAGGTTGGACTTTGATTTAATGGGCCGATGGTTTGAGCACTGCTAGGTTTAATTGGCAGTGGAATTCTGGAATAAGATGATCTGTGAAGCACCGTTTTTATAAAACGCGGGCATAGATCTTAGCAGTATTTGGAGTTCTAATTGGTTGAGTAAACTCATTTGTGGTGCAGTTAAAGCACTGTATAGTAGATGAGGTATATCACACTTTGGGGAATGGCTGGGAATATACAAGAAGTTAAACAAGCTAGGAATCAGTAAACACCCAGGATGCAGGCCAAGTCGTTAATGGGCTCACAAGCTGCCTGCAGGAGCCTCTGCCAATCAGCTGAAACTTTCTTTCCTCTTTGGCTCTTCTCAGATTTAATCTCTCATTACATTTTTGACAGATTTCCTTTAAGTAATAATTATTTCTCATTTGAATTTGAATGGAGCTATGCCCATTGGTCCACCCAGTCAGAGTGCTGATTGCAGGCTTCCCTGGCTGCTGAACAAGTGGACCCTCTGTGGGAGGCTTTCGTAGGCATCTCTGTGACAGTGTCGCGTTCACGTCAGTGACTCGGTGACACTGATTTTGAGAACTGGTTGTGCTGAGAACTAATCCTCTCATTAGGGCGAGCTTCTTTCTACATGTCATGCTAAAACACGTCGTGGTTTTCTCAGCATCCTGCTTAGTGACAATTCATATCACAAAGCCAACTTGCTAATTTGATAAGCATCTGATTTCCTTCTCTATTTAACGTTTCGGATGCCTGACTGGAAATTAAACATCCCTTCATGCCAGTGTGGCACTTTGTAGAAAGCTAACACTCAGTGTGTGCCTCATCATCCCGTTACCTGATCTATGTTGTCTCCCACAGGAGCCTGTGGGCAGTTGGTGTTACTTCCTCTTGGTTGGGGCGGGAGGGGCTCGGGCAAGGTCACGGGCACTGACCCCACGCAGAGCTCTCTCCTGACAGGAGGTGTGCTTGTGCTATAACCTCTGGTCATCTTAATTGGGGTGTCGAGGTCTTCAGTTGAGCACTTGCACTTGGATTTTTAAATTACAACTTTGAATGTTTTTAAAGTGAAAGCATAAAATTGACTAAAAATTCTAAAGAGTAAAAAACACTAAACTTGAAAGGCACAACGTTTCTCCCCCACTTTGCTTTCCTTCTAGCCTTGACGCAGTTGTTCTCTTTTAACCTCAAAGGCCAGGAGATGTGCCCTGTGACGGGTGCCCTGTTGCCACACACTCTCTCCCCCAGCCTTTCCTCTCAGCTTTCCTCCAACACATGCACTCCCATTCCCACGTGCAGCTTTGTGTGCACAGACTCATGTGCTGGGCTCTCGGATTCAGGCATAATTTTATACGCATCAGACATTCACACTCCCGATAGGACGGATTCATTCTGCTCCAGATCCTGTCAGCGTCTGATTCCACCCCCCACCCACCCCACACACACCTCTCAGTTCTACACGGTGGCACGGAGCTTGGCGCAGAGAGAACCCAGGCCCCAGGTGCCCCTGCTCCCTGCATCACCTCCCACCCTTGAATTTTTCTATTTCACAGGGAGGTCAGGGTAGGAAAAGAGAGAGAGAAGCGGCCTTTTCAGGGAAAACCACCCTGGGGGCCAGAAAGCAAAGAGGTGTGGGGCTGAATCACTTCACTTCAGTTTTATCATCTAGGGAGGTTTACAGCTCTGCTTAGCAGTGTTAGATGTCTGCCTATTGGCTGCTATCTACCTCTCTTTGTTTCTCTTTTTCAGTCTCTCTCTCTCTCTCTCTCTCTCTCTCTCTATTGGCTGCTATCTGCCTCTCTTTGTTTCTCTTTTTCAATCTCTCTCTCTCTCTCTCTCTCTCTCTCTCTCTCTCTCTTACTCTCTGTGTCTCTCTCCATCTCTCATCAAATCATGATTTTTTTTGTAAGTAGACTTGGAACCTTGATTAATGAGAAAGGTGTATGTGGAAGACAGCAATTATTACTAAATAAACAAATGTCAGCACTAAGAAATAATATTCCTAAATATTCCTAAAGCGGTACAAACATGTAAAAATGAAGAACGTAAGACAAAAGAAATTCTAATTAAGAAGTCTAGTTGACTTTTGCAACTTGATCAACATATGTGTGTCCTGAGGCAGAGATAGCTCAAGCTACCTAAAGGATTAATTTCGCTTGGTTTATGTCAGTTTCCTAAGGATTAGCTGATCATTTTAAGCACATCATAGCAAGGGAAAGCAGAAAGTCAAATCAAACGTTATGAACTCAAAATCTGAGAAGAAAGGTTGCAGCAGTTTTTCACACAGTGCCACCAAAAACCTAGGCTGGATGGCGGTCAAGTAGGGCCTGAGGCAGCATTCTCTTCTGTTCTTTCATAAAATTGTGTACAGCTCCATTCTTCTTCCCCTGCTCCCTGTTACTCTCAGACATACTGCTGAACAGTTATTCATGTAAGAAATGGTGATGCTTGACAGAAAATCAGAATGGCAACCTTCTGAGCGGCCAGCAGTGGAGTTAGCGATGTCATATGTCTGGGTCCTCAGCACCAAGCCTGCTCAGTATTAAATATTGGAAGGAGAGGTGGAAAGTAAGCGCTATTCCAGTCACTCTCTGGATAGGCAAGTGATAATATAAGGATACTATCTTTCTTTTAACATTTTGAATTCCAAATTTCAGTAACTATTTCAAAAACTCCTCTTCATGGCAATGTTTGTTTACCGGTGCTTGTCTTACATCGAGGGGAAGGCCAAGTTATTTCCTAGGCTCCCATGCATCTGCCTGTCCTGCTCCCAGCGTCTGTGTAGGAGAAGCTCAGGTTTTCTTTGGATTTTGATTTTATTCAATCAGTAGTTGAAAAAAGAAAAGCCTTTAATCTGATTTAGAAAGAATGAGTGGTGGGTTGGTTAACTAAAAAGTTGGTCAAAGTAGGAAATCATTAATAAATGATATGTACTTTAAACATTTTAATTTAACCTAAATGTATGCGAATTTACTAGTCTTTTGATGTAAGGCCTTTTTACGACAGCCACTATAAACACACTTATATGTTGTCTCTGTTTTCCAACTTAAACCTCTTTAAAGATGAATAACTTGAGCAATCTGAATGTAAGAATATAGATTTTTATTATTTTCTTAACTTTTGGAAATCTTTTCACCCATACTAAAGCGATAGGAATTATATTTAGTAACTCACTTTCCAAAACATTCTATTTAGTCTATATAATAAAAGCCTAAACAACCATTACGGCAGAACGACTAGAACAACCGGTTGCTATGATGCGCACTGACCACCAGGGGGCAGACGCTCAACACAGGAGCCGCCCCTTGGTGGTCAGTGCGAGTGCCACTCAGCCAGAAGCCGGGCTCACAGCTGGCAAGGGCACTACCGAGTGGTGGCAGCAGGCACAGCAGGTCAGGATGAGCATGAGCAGCATGGCACCCGGCCTTGACTCGGGCTCCTCCCTGGCCACCTGCCGGACTGCAAGAGGGATGTCCGACTGCCGGCTTAGGCCCGATCCCGGTGCCGTTCTCTGTAGAAGGCAGTCAGTCTGAACAACTCAGTGACTCAGGGAAGTGTAGGGAACTCAGGGTGAGCCTGCCTCCACACTTGACTTACCCACTCAATGGTGTTTGCAGGACAGACCATGGTGGCCCAGCCCATGCACGTGTAGCAGCTGCTGAAGCTCAAGCAGCAGGTCATGCAGCAGTAGAAGGTCATCCAGCCACAAACCAGCAGGCGGACATCCCCCAAGGGGTCCCAGACTATGAGAGGGCACAGGCCGGGGTGAGGGACGCCCCCACCACGTGCACGAATTTCGTGCACCGGCCTCTAATTTTCTTATAAACAGCGATGCTTTTCCTTCTCACCCTCATGTTTCATCTTTCTAAATATTTTTTTACATTAGTTAATCATGATATCAAGCCTAGACAGAAAAACAGGTGTGGAAGTCAGCTCAGCTGGTGGGAGCCTGGGTTTGGAGGCATCCTGACGTGGTCCTAGCCCACGCAGAAAGCATGAGCACCCAGTGGATCAGCTTCCGTGTCAGGGTGTTATGCTGTGGGAATAACAGCACCAGGTTATGCCTTAACATAGTTATGTAGAGTGTGGTTAAGAGTGCTTTAAAGAAAGTAAAGGAAGAAGTAGAATACCAAAGAAATGATGAGAAAGAAAAAAAAGGAGTAAAGAAAAAAAAGTAATGTTTAAACAGAGACCCAAAAATGTGATTTTGTGAATGAAAGGAAAAGCTGGATACAAAGAGAAGACAAAAATAGAGATACACATACTTAAAAGAAAAACGAATTCCTGGTTGAACAATTAAGGGGAAAATGGGAGCTTTGATTAAACCTAAGTGGAATATACTTAAGATTTATGTCAGTGGACCATCCTGTTGTATGGGCTAAGCAGGAATATAGGGTGTCTTAGTCCCCCTATATTCATTTCACGGACAGCGAAAATAACTAGTGGAAAATGCATCTCAGAACAGATGACCCCTTGTTTTAGGAGGCGGACCATTGGGTATATCTTACTGTGATTGATTGCTTTTAGGTAAATTACTACTTATTTGATCATTGCATTTGTTGCAGGGTAGCCTCATATAACCTATTACACAATTTTAATGACTGGTGGCTCTTTGGGTAAATTATTACTTATCTGAGCATTACCTAACCTGGGAGTTCAAATCTGTTCTCCCACAATAATGACAAGTGAGGAGAAGCTAATGAGAAAAGAAGTTAATCCAAGGCATTTTCCTCGTTGCTCATCATTTCCAGGTGGGGTTTTAAGACTCCTCCTAATTATTCCTTTTCTCTACAACATTCAAAGCCTCAGGGAGTCCAGTGCAAGGTCGTGGAATATGTGGAAGGTCATTCAGTCCCTCCTGTGGAGTATTTAAGTGAGGTTTTTGGCACAGATTCAACGCAGCCTACAAATTTTACCATAAAGTTGCCTGACACCTTGACCAGAGGTTGGATGGGGTAGCAGTCAGTGTATTATTGGCCTCCTTTTGTGTTGGAAAATGCATTTTCTGTTGAACCAGGTACAGGTGTTCCTCATGCCAAGGTTTGCAGTGAGGAAATATACTATTATTTGCTGACCTATGATACACTCCTCATTTATCTGGAAATTTCATGGGAAGTAAATGTCTCTCAAGTTGGAAGGCAATTACTCTAAAAAGCGATGGTCCTTTTGCAGATTCCAAGGGTATCACATAGAAAATATTTGCTGTAGTCAGTGGAGGAAACATGCCTAACAGGTTTCTAATGTTAGGAAGGATCTTGCTCTCAAGATCTGTATGCACTTTTGTTAATTCTCTCCTGTTCTGACTTCTATATTGGATTTTGTTTTGTTTGTGTAACTGAAAACATCAGGTAGCTATTGGAAAATAGCCCACTCTGGAGACATTTCCTTCCTTCAGCAGTGAAGATGGATTTGATGTCTTATGTATGACCTCTGATCTTTATTGAAGGAATTTTTTAAAAAAAAATCAATCTAGCCAAAGGCTCTTGGCCTGGGGCGGATGTTGGTAGCAGCCAGCGTAGCTTGTGTGAGTTGAACTCCGCCTGGTGTGTGAACTGAAACAGAGTACCTGATCACATGGTTACTGTACTCAGAAGCACCCCGTCTTCCTGTGAACCCCAACTCTCATGCTCCTTTTCAGGGCAGTCTACTTTGTCCGGCATAAGGAGTCCCGGCAGCGCTTCGCCATGAAGAAGATCAATAAACAGAACCTCCTTCTCCGGAACCAGGTCCAGCAGGCCTTCGTGGAGCGGGACATCCTGACGTTTGCGGAGAACCCCTTTGTGGTCAGCATGTACTGCTCCTTTGAAACGAGGCGCCACTTGTGCATGGTCATGGAATATGTGGAAGGTAAGGCAGCCTGACACGGAGAACGTGACCCCTGGGCCCAGAGACGCCTCGCTCATTGGTGTGGCTGAAGCTCTGTATTTGGGTGACATTATAGCTGTGTTCATCCAGGAACCGGAGCCAGGCAAGGAGATGGATGCGTCCCAGCCAATATCTTGTGATAATTGCTTTTAAGGAGCCTGCTTTACTATAACAAAGGAGAAATTAGTGCTACTAGTATTTGGGAAAAGGTTGTTGTTCTTTTTTAATAGCTTTTAATTCTTATTATCTCCTCTCAATTGGTCATTAAATTTAGAATACAGGTGATGGGATTGTTTCTACTTATTTTTATCACATATCATAACAGCATTTATTACAATTGATCTCTTAAAGAATTAATTAAAAGTACATCCTTTCTGTACTCTCCCTCCAGGGAGCACGCCCACACCTTTCCCTACAGGCCTGCCCCCACAGGCCTGCATCTCCTAAACTCTAAGGGACCCCCAGAGACTTGCAAGCAGGGAGCAATGGGCAGCGGCAGCTCATCCCAGATAACCCCCTGGATCCTGTCTCCAAGCCCCCTTTTCTCTGACTTCCCAGTGAGCTGACAGAAGCCCAGCCTTGGATCACTTCTGTCACTGTGACCTTTTAAAAATATATATATGTTTTTTATTGATTTGAGAGAGAGAGAGATAAAGTGAGGAGAGAGAGAAACAATTGACATGAGGGAAACATTGGTGTGAGAGAGAAACTTGGATCAGTTGCCTCATACACACCCCACCTGGGATTGAACCGCAACCTGGGTATGCACCCTAACTGGGAATTGAACCAGCAACCCTTTGGTACATGGGAGGATGCTCAACGAACTGAGCCACACCAGCCAGTGCTGTCACTGTGACTTTCCTTTCTCAGTAACTTGTTGACATAAACAGTTAATAAAATGAATTGATCGACAAGGGCCAAAACGATTTTTAAAGCATCTAATTTAAGCTCTTATAATAGTTTGAACAGAATCCCAAAACTATGAAACTGGAAGAAACCTTAAATATATTTTAGTCCAACCATTTCCTTTTGCAGATGAATGAACTGAAACCCAAGCAGCAGAGAGACTTACTAGATACTCAGTGTAGATATAAGACAAAAATATAGCTTGTCTGATTACTACCCATCAGTGTTTTCACCATACCAGTACTTTCCTTTATTAACCTTTGTTGTGGTTATTTTAACAACTAACATTTATCCTGTGTTCAATGTGTGTTGGCAATATCCTCAAATCTTTACATAGATTGCCTCACTTAATCTCCACAATAATCCTAGGAGGAATGACACTGTTACTATCCTATTACTGATGAAAGAACTAAGATGGGTTTCCCTAAGATCTGCCCACCTGTAACACTCAGAGGCTAGGATTGAACTCAGGCAGCCAGATTCCAAAATCTGTGGTTTTCACGGGCATATTTTAAATTGTCACCATGTTCCTAAAGTTATGCTAGCAGTTTTTCAATTTTCAATTCCACATCAGAGCCAACCCTGCTCTCTTCGGAGTACTGCTTCTTGAATAAAAATCTATATTTTCTCCACACCACATCGTAATGAGAAGCATGATTACTTAACACACAGTCTCCACGTACGAATATGATATGCTCTGCCTGTGGGTAAAGGCCATTCTGCTTTGAAAATCTGAAGACTAAACTGCTGGTCTTCTTTAATCCTAGCCAGTGCTATACCTGCTCAGTCTTTTCCTTGTGTTTCCTAGGGGGTGACTGTGCTACCTTAATGAAGAACATGGGTCCTCTCCCTGTCGATATGGCCCGGATGTACTTTGCTGAGACGGTCCTGGCCTTGGAATATCTGCACAATTATGGAATTGTCCACCGGGATTTGAAGCCAGACAAGTATGTACATTGATGAAATATATCTTTTTTTTTTACATGATATAAAAGTTTTCTTAGGTCTATAAAACTATCTTTTTAATGCTGTTTTACACATTTTAAAATCTTCCCATAATGTGCCCAAATGAGTTATTTTAAAGTATATATGGTAATCCTTTAAAGCTGTGATGCTTATAATAATAGCTTATAGGAAACAAAAGAAAAAGATGACTTTAAAGCCAGGGTTAGTTGTTTTTTTAAAAGGCTTTATTCTATAAACTAGTGAATAGTTACATACACTGCTACTAGTTTTCTGGATAGTTTCTGTCATACTTACATAAACTTTTTCTACTGAAAGGTGATATGCTTGATATTCTATTCTGTTTTACTCATAATTTAATGTAAAAATTTGTAATCTATATAGAGTTCATTATGATATCTGATTTGAGACACAGATAGACTATTTTTCTCCAAATGACTAGTTATTCATCTTGATGCCAGTTCTTAAATGTCTCATGCTTTCTTCACATCTGAAAAGCCTCTAAATACATTACATGTTAGTATGTATAGCTTTTATGTACGCAGAAAATCGAATGATACATTTAACTCATGTTCATTCCAGAAAATTTGGAAAGTGGAAAAAAACATTTTTCTTTATATAATTTTAGTAATGCACAACATTACTGAGCAAAGACAACTATTAGAATTTTAGCATATTTCCTTTTAGTAGCTTTTTTACCCCAATTCCTCTGTTCCTGTAATTGTTAATTAATTAACATTTTTCTTCTAAAATGAAAAAATTTTTAAACATAAACTCATAAAGCTGTCAAATGTGAATGTGTTGCATGTATAAGAAATGTAGGTTTTGTGCTAATGAGTAGAAATTTAAATTCAACCCAGAAGTTGAAATCTGAAACAATGCTACATTTTCCAGTCCACGTTCCTTATCTTGTGTCTCATTTGAGTCACAGATGGGTTGCTTATCTTAGTTCCTGATGTGTGACATGGTATATTATTGTAGCCCTTTCTCTTCTGTTTTCTTATTCCGAAAATAGATGTCAGAGTTCCACACTGGAATTTTCTGAGAGTTTCAGGTTGTAGATGATAGTGTATGTGGCTGCTCCAGCAAAGATCAGCTGGGCCTGGTCTCTGGCCTTCCCTTGTGAATTACCCTCAGCTGCCAGATGCACGTATTTGACATCTTCCTGTGACTTTATCTCTTCCCGGGCTGGGTTTCTCATAAGGTTGACACCTATATACTAAAGAGTCTTACAGTTGACAAGAGAAGGGAGAGTGTTAAAAAAATAGAATGAGCTGCAAAGTGAGTGTTGTAATGTATGTCCTTCTGCTTCGTAGCTTGTTGGTCACCTCCATGGGGCACATCAAGCTGACAGATTTTGGATTATCCAAGGTGGGACTGATGAGCATGACTACCAATCTTTATGAGGGTCATATTGAGAAGGATGCTCGCGAGTTCCTAGACAAACAGGTAAGCGTGCATGCTGTTCAGGTCTACAGAGAAATACAAAGTGCGACATGGCCAGTGAATTTCGGAATCAACATCAGTACCGAGGGTTTAGATGTCTGTATAGGCCTTACATTTAATAAAGTGCAAATTGCCTCCATTTTTCTCCATGGGCCTCTTTGAACTGTCCATTCCTCCCCCAACATTATGGTCTATTAGCAAGATGAACGGCCTAATTGCACACAAGTAAGAGTGTGAGAGAGACAAATGGAAAACTGTTTTTGTAAGGAATTCAGGAGTCTCAGTAGAGTACTCGTGAAGCTCATGATGCATCGTGCAATCACGGGTGCTAAAATCCGAGCCATGGCCCATTTCCCTTTAAGCATGCCTCATTACCATGTGCCCACAATCTGTTCATTGTAAAGTTACTTACGGTAAACACATCTCAACTGTCATGCTTTTATAAAGTAACCAGGATGTGAATATATTTGGGCCATACAAATGCTAAAACTATCTCTGAAAGTGACAGATAAAAAAGGCATGATTTTAAATTTAAGGATTACAGATGTTTTTAATACTGTAAAATAGGCAAAGCTACCAACAGGGTCAAGCGATTGGTTTGAAATGGCACGTTACAGATAGTTTGACATTAGAGTAGAATTGTAAACTTCCCTTCTTCAGTATTTACAGGATTTATTGCCTTTGGTATTAGGGATGCCAACTTATCAGTGCTGTTTTTACGTTCTTTGTCCATGTGGTTGAGCAGGTGCACTCTGGGCAAAATAATTGATGCTGGGCCCTGCTGCTCATTTTAATTTACGTCCAATATTCCAATTATTCTAATATTGCAATCATCTTTTAGGTCTGCGGCACACCTGAATACATTGCCCCAGAAGTGATTCTGAGGCAGGGCTATGGGAAGCCTGTGGACTGGTGGGCCATGGGCATTATCCTCTATGAATTTCTGGTTGGATGCGTGCCATTCTTTGGGGACACTCCAGAAGAGCTATTTGGACAAGTCATCAGTGGTAAATATCATCAGGCGTTATCTTTAAGCCCCTGTTGGGAAGCAGCCATTTAATGTAATTTTACGAAGTATCACTGAATTGACTACTAAAATGTTAACCTTTGTCAAACAATTTAGCCAACAGATTAAAAGAACTCACTCATCATCGCACATAACTGACTTTCACAATATCAAGAGAGCAATTTGGCTTGAAAATTGATCTGAGGAAGTTTTGTTAACATGGAATTTGGAAATATACTGGCAATGTAACTGATTTTTATGGTGTGCTTTTTCCGCAAAAGAAATTGGTGTGGGACTTGCAAATGAGTTCATTGCTGTCCAGTCTTCCTTTCCATAATAGCAAAGTTGCGCCCGGGAAGAGAAGGTTAATGTGGGTAACATTTACATAAATGGGAAAAATGGCTAAAGGCACAACAAAGAAATTAACAAAAATGTAATAAATCCTAAAACAAATGTCTACCAAATAATAAATAATGAGAATGGGAAGGAAGCAAATTTAATCCACAGATTGTTAATGATTTCATTGGTAGTTATTATGGTGGAATGTTATTTCTGTAACAGCTGTTCATCTTTCATTTAAAATTCAATAACCTTTAGATCTTAACCTGCAAAGCTGACCCTAACTATTATGTGGCTCCTGGCAAAACTAAATGGTAATTAAATAGGCTCTATTACTACCCTACCTACTGTGTTTATAAATTTACCCTAAGCATAGATCAAAAAGGCCTCTTTTCTCAAAGTTTGTCAGTCATTACTGATATCCCCATCACCTTCCTCTGGTTCATTCTGGACTGCATTTATGGGATCCAACCATGGGAATGGGAGGGAATTCATTTTGGAGCCCTTTAACCACAGCATTATTTTCTGTCATTGACTTTGCAAGTCAGGCGTATTTGTAAACTTTAACAAAGTACATTTGTGAGTTGCCTGCAGTGAATAACCCTTTTATACAATATCTGAGCTGTTTATGGATTTATAACTAGGCTGTTTTCTGACATTCCAAGGCCTGAATGGCAAGAGGAATCAACTGTTTAATTAACACAAGCAGCAAATGCTGGCTTTGTTCTCCATGCCTTACGGCTCAGATGCATATTCATGTTTTATTTTCCAAATCAGATTTAAACTGCAGCAGAGGAAGCTAGAGGCAGGCACACACAGAAATAACTCATGTTTTTATTGCATTTCCATACACACAAGCATGCATACCTATCTTTAGGCAAACGCCTTTAGAATGTAGAACATAGTCTAATATTTATGACAGATTTTAAATACTTCCATTACTATGATTACTTTGAACTTTTTTTTTCTTCTTTGGCATTAGCATTTGGACCTTTCCTTTGTCTCTGGAAATAGTTACATTTACGAAATTACTTTTTGCTTCTTGGAGCTGCAGAACTCTATGGCTGAGGATAGTAGGAGAGAAAGCCTTACTCAGATGATCCCTGAATGGGTGACTACCTGAAATGCAGGTGTTTAGAGTTGCCACTCTATGACGTCCTTTTCATAACTAGAAAGAGCAATTTGTTGTGAGCCATTTTCACCAAAGAAGTATGAATCAACAAGGTGAAGGAAAGATACCGCTTATTGAGCAGTGTAAGCTGTGCTCTTTGTGTCTTATGAAACAGGCTTCTAAAACTTGCCTGAGCCTAGGAATCAACCGGAGAGCCTGTTAACATGCTCTTTCTGATTCAGTGGGTCTGGAGTGGGGCCTGAAAGCCTGCCTTTCTAACAAACTCCCAGGGCACGTCCATGTGTTGGGGCATGGACCACCATTTGAGCAATAAAGTTGTAAACGACTTCCCTTCCTTCTAGATGAGATCAACTGGCCCGAGAAGGATGAGGCACCACCGCCAGATGCCCAAGATCTGATCACCTTGCTGCTCAGGCAGAACCCCCTGGAGAGACTGGGAACAGGTTAGAGCACGTGTGCTTTAATTTTGCTAATATGTAGGAAGTAATGTCTGTGTGGAACACTCAGAGGTTTGTGTTTGTCTCTCTCTCTCTCTCTCTCTCTCTCTCTCTCTTTTTTTTTTTTTACATAGGAAACATCTGTTAGTTGATGTAGAACATGACCACAACACATTATAACAATAGTATTTTGGATTTTTTTTTTCTGACTCAGAGCAGTGCACACATTAGAAGCATGGGGTGGTGTTGTTTGTTCGTCTTTGTTGTTGTTGCAAAGCAGAATTATTCTTAATTTGTTTCAATGAATAAAATTTCTCTGGAAGAAAAACCTCAAAGTCCATGTCACTCTTCGGTCCTGAAAAGCATGGGTGTTAAATAATTCAAAACAGAGGATTAGAGATGTCCAGCTTTTTTGTTTGGAGTTTTTTAAAAAAAAAATCTGTATTCCCAGAAAGATTGGACCCAGCGTGTTATTAACTACAGGCTTTGAACTGATTACTGGGAAGGAGTGCCTGGGGTTGGACCACACTGTGCCATTGTGGTGATCAGTGCCAAGGCCAAAGAAAGAGGATAGAGAACTCTGGACTTTCAGGATTAAGGCGGTAATAGATTTGTTAGTTGCTGATTATTTTTCCTAACAGTTGTGCTACCAGTTTTTATTTCTGCTTCCTCTTTTCCTTTTCTTCCTTATATTCTGATATTCTGAATAAATAGACTTAGAGATCCCAAGATAGAGTCCCAGCCCACCTCACTATGCAGATTTTTATAGATGAAACTAAATACTAAATATAAACACGTACAACACACACACATAGACAGTAGCCACAATTTCCAACAGTAAAAATTGGCTTGATGGGTTGTTTACTGAGCCATTTCATTCTACTGCATTTTAATAGGAATATCAGAAAACATGGAAGAAATGAGTCTTTCCCTCCTTCTTTTCAGGACAAAAACCATTTGCAACAGCTCCAAATATTTATCTCATATTGTTCCCCACATTTGCCCATAGCTTCTCTAGTTGGAGAGTTCTGTTCTTGATGAAGTAAGGAATGCTACACCACCAGAGTTTATGATGATTCATTAAAACCCATGGGCCAAATCTTTATTTTGTAAATAAAGATTTATTGAAACACAGTGATGCCATTCATTCACATTGTTTGTGGCTGCCTTCATGCTGTCGTGGCAAAGTTGAGTAGTCATGACAGACTGGATGGCCCATAAAGCCTAAAATATTTCTTGTTTGGCTCTTTACAGAAAAATCTTACAGACTCTGAGTTAGAGAATCAGAATTTAAAATCAGGGCTCAATTGGGAAAACCGTTTTGAGTTGAGTCTCTCACTGGAGTCCCATGTGCTCCTTTGCTTTTTCTTAAAAAAAAAATGTTTTTATTGATTCTTAGAGAGAGAGGAAGGGAGAGGGATAGAAAGATAGAATCATCAATTGGCTGCCTCCTGCACACCCCCTACTGAGGATTGAGTCTGCAACCCTAGCATGAGCCCTGATTGGGAATTGAACATGACCTCCTGGTTCATGGGTCAACGCTCACCCACTGAGCCACATCAGCCGGGCCCCTTTGCCTTTTTCAGTGGATGAGTGTGCCTTAAACTAGGAAAGGTAGCATCAGTGAAGGTAAGGGCACAAAGGCTGGAGTCAGATTGAGTTTAAATCTCAGCTGTGGTCCTGGTCGGGTAGTCAGTTGGTTAGAGCATCATCCCGATATGCCAAGGTTTCGGGTTCAGTTCCCAGTCAGGGTGCATACAAGAATCAATCAATAAGTGCATAAACAAGGGGAACAACAAATCAATGTTTCTCTCTCCAAAAAACAAACAAACAAACAAACAACAAAAAACAAACGGTTCAATCAAATAATTATATATCTCAGCTGTGTGACCATGGGCCATTTGTTTCCCTTTCTGTGCCTCATGTCCTCACCTATAAAATGAAGCAGGTAGTAGCACCTCCCAGGATCATTGCGAGGATAAAAGTAGAACCACGAGGACACTGCCACTGCTGGCACGTCGTCTTCATTTTCTGCGTCTGTCATCTCATGCTTTCCCCTGAGGACTCATGGGATAAAGAAATGGTGGCGCCCCTTCCCCACCTTGGAGCTGATTGAACTCTGTGAACAAAGTCCTTTACCTTTCTTCTATCTCTGTCTGGTTTTCCTCTTCTCCGAAGTGACTAGCAAACTTGTTATTTCCCTGTGTGACCTGTAGTCAGATGTGCTTTATGGTTCAAAAGATAAGAGCAGTTGTCAAAGAACTGGTGTCAGGGCTCCGTGTGGGGCAGGGTTCTGAGGAGTGATTTTTACTCGCTGGAGAAGCAACAGCATTTTAACAGCGCCCTGCAACAATGCACATATCTATCTGTACATCCCAAGCAAGTGTCCCAGAGAACCGTTGTCCTAGGTCTGACCAAAATCATTATTAGAATCAGCCCACCCTTTCTGAAGAGTCCCCTTTGGTATTCATGTCAGGTTGGAGTTTTCCCCACTTAATAGTTTGCCCATTTCCCTCTATGCATACCTGGGTTCTTGATTGCCCTTGATTTAGCGAGACAGGGCTATGGTGATGGTCAGCACATCCATGTTTGTATATCACCTGCTACAGGTTCTCTCTCTGCACATTTTCTCCTTGACTGCTACTTTCGGCCTATTCAGTTTGACAATTTGGGAAACAAATCTCCCAGCACAAGATCAAAGGAGACATTTGAAAGCCCCTGCCCAAGCTCTCAGCATGGTCAAGAAGTGCTTCCAGTTGGGCTCGAAGGGAGAGGCTGAGAATCCCTCGGGCCTGCCATGCTGCCTCCAGTGACAGCATTTTGGATTTAATGCATATTTAGCGGGCAAAATAATGCACCGTGAAAATGTGCAAATGCACATTTGCCCGAGAGACTAGAGAGGCTGAGAAAAGGAGTGTGAAGACCATAATGGATGTTTAAGAAACTTGCATGAAAGGAGAGAAACACTCAAGGGAGAACATTAGTGCCAAGGCATAACTTGCAATTTGGGAACTTGTTGAACTTGAACTGGACTTTTGAACTTGTAGAGTATTGAGTGGCAGCCTGGCTCATTGGATTTTAGAGCTGCTCAGATGTGACCAACTTCTACCCATGGGCCATGGACTCCCACCATGTACTGGAGGTCTGGAGTGGTTTCTTCATTGCCCCAAATCTCAGTTTTCTAATCTATAAAAGGGGCATGTTATACACCTCACGGGGTTTTGTGAGGACTAAATGCAAACGTGTTTGCGAAGGTATCTAGTACATTAACCTAGTAGAGCGGTTCTCAACCTGTGGGTCGCGACCCCTTTGGTGGTCGAACGACCCTTTCACAGGGGTCGCCTAAGACCATCCTGCATATCAGATATTTACATTACAATTCATAACAGTAGCAACATTACAGTTATGAAGTAGCAACGAAAATAATTTTATGGTTAGGTCACAACATGAGGAACTATATTTAAAGGGCCAGAAGGTTGAGAACCACTAACCTAGTACATAATAGGAGCTCAAGAAGTGATTGGTTTCACTTCTCTACCCGGCGAATTCTTAGGAGAGCGTCATTTGCATGAGTCCTGTGTCTGATGATTGCATTTGGCTCATCATGCCGTCACCCTTATTGTGCCAACAGTTTAGCCGAGAGATAATTTTCCCCCAGTGTGTCATTTTCATTGTTTTGTTCCCCATCTCTCCAAAAGTTCATGAGAAACAAGACCCATGGATAAGCACTCTTCTCTCAGCGGGGCACAAAGGCCAGAGGGTGAGGAGTGTGAACTGGGTTAGCAGTTGGCTGACTCGTTGGGGAAGACCCGTTTGTCATATACTCTCACCAGCCTGTGCTCCAAAGGGTGGCAGGCAGGGGAGTGAACAGCAGACACTCTGGACGTGGTTCAGAAGTGCCCTTTGAGCCCTTGGCTCAGGGAACTGTGCTGTTCTGGGTAAATCAGAGCTGCCATTTGGTGTGGCCATATGAGCAGCAGCTGAAATGATGGTCGTTGCTGCGTGATGTGTGGTGACCACTAAGTAGAGCTTGACTCTGTGGGCCACACAATGAGGAAGTTGTCCTTGACACAGTGAGGAAGTTGGATAAATAAATATTTAAGCCCTTTAACTTCTCCGAGATGAGAGCACTAAAAGAAAATGTGGCTGGCAGCTGCGTTCGGGACGTTGATTGGATGAGAGCCGGGGTGCATGGAGGACTGGAGTTGGACTGTGCAAAGGTGCCGTGACAGCAGCCTCAGGAACAGGCTCTTCGGCTCCGTTCCCCAGGATTGGCAATTGTGAATCCATCTGCAAAGAAGACAAGAAAGATGGCAGGGCAGGATCTGAACTAAAACACACCTCCCTTCTATGACCTCTGGCTTATGGCACAGAAGGTGGACGTGGGTGTTTTCAGTCAGACCTCGCCCAGCCCTCTAAACCTTACTCTCAGGGGATTGTGGTCCAGTTTCTTGTTGCTTGCTCTTAGTTCCCCTACCCAGAAATGGAGTTGATTGTGCTTACTGTGGGGGGTTACTTTCAGTGACGGGTTAAAGGAACCGCAGTGCCTCTGGTCTCCAGTGCAGTACTTGTCAGGCCTCTGGTGACGCTGCCAGTACTTAGCTGTTGTCATCAGCATCCGACTTCAGCGTTGTGCTGTGAGCACGGGGAAGGCCTGCATGCGACCTGGATAAAGACTCTAATCAAATGCTTTGTAAAGAAGAACCCATTTCTGCTCCTGGGGGTGATTTCCCCTCTGCTCTTTTCTCTCTGCTCCATCGTTTTCAGAAGACTAGTTTCCCTGGCTGGGTTTAGAGGTCTGACCTGCACGTGGACTAGAGGGGACTGCTGGGGACAGAGCCCCATTCGAACCATGCAGACAGCCCCCCCCCACTCCAAGACCCACACCCATTATTCATCCATCTTGCATTTCTCATTCTGTTCCTCCTGTGGCCCCCTGAGGACAGGAGGAGAAGCGTGGGTGACAAGTGCATTAGCAAAGCATTTACATCACACCCAGAGGGCATCTCCTGGCAGGGAGGCTGACTAGAACCTGGTATCAGTGTTGGGAGAATCTCTTCTGGGTGGTTTTTCAGGGTCCATTCTACCTTATGTCCCTTACCAACAGTGTGTGTGTGTGTGTTTGTGGCAGGGCAGCGGCCTCATTCTCATACTCTGACTTTATAGCACGTGCACCTTCTCTTCACATGGGCATAGTGTGATATTTTGGTGGGACCTGCCCTTCAAAATCACTCTTTGAAATCATGAACTGAATTAAAAACATTATTTCACTGAATTGTACTATCATGCTGAGTTGGGAAAAAGAAGCCTAAAACTTAGGAATTGTGATTGATTTTCATTCAATGCACTATAAACCTATCAAATGGGTTTCCTGTTTCTTAGTTAAGAATTTGTAATCCACAGAATCTATTTCCTACCTATGTTAATGAGCAATCCAATAAAATTGAATGGTAACCATTATATACTATTTAGGGAAAAATTTATCTTTATTAACCCAACCTCCAGGGGAAATATTGCTGTGAACACATTTTGTGCCTTGTTAGACTTTTTGCGGGTTTGTAATGAGCAAGTGTGCTTGGGGCCAACGTGCGTCCATTTCCCCAGGTTCAGCTTAATGTGATTTTAAGTGGCCACATCATTAACCTTTGAAAAATGGCAAAAGCCCTGAAAAAGTTAACAATGAAGAACCATGCCAGGGCAGCTGCTTTTAGCAACATCAAATCTGCTGATAAAGTATGGGGGGAACTTGGAGGTGTTTTGGTTGAGGAATGAGAAAGTAAGATTTCCATGACATTTTTCTCTGTGTGTTGATTTTGGGGTTGGGGGGTGAGTATTGTTCTTCAAAACATTTATTTCCCTTTACTTGGATGAGAGTTTAACCCTTTCGCTTCTGTCCTTCCCCACGTCTCCCCACCCCAGGTGGCGCATATGAGGTCAAACAACATCGCTTCTTCCGATCCTTAGACTGGAACAGTTTGCTGAGACAGAAGGCGGAATTTATTCCCCAACTGGAATCCGAAGATGACACGAGTTATTTTGATAGTATGTGCATTACCTGACATAAAACATTGCAGAAAATTATCTCTACTTTTCATAGGACCCTCCAAGTCTAGAACCCATGAGTTCTTAGACATAATGTTGCTTTGGTACAGAAAGGAATCATTAAAATACCGAAATTGAAACCTGAAATCCTGAGTAATTGGAACTGTTCCCAAACGTTTCTTGCAGCTCGGTCAGAGAAGTATCACCACATGGAGACGGAGGAAGAAGACGACACGAATGATGAAGACTTCAACGTGGAAATAAGGCAGTTTTCCTCGTGTTCACATAGGTTCTCAAAAGTAAGTGAAATATGGCACAAACACGCAGGCTCTCTCTGAGGGACGCTGCCACTGGCCAGATGTGTGGTACCCCTAAACAGTTGTCAAAACCACCCACAGTGTTTTGGAGCTCAGGGTCTCCTGTACTTAAAATTCCTTTTTATTTAGCAAAAGTGACCCCACCATCTTGATAATCCAGAGTCCCTACCCTTAGGAGTATATTTCCTAGTTTCATTCTCCACAAATTTATATCTTTTTTCTTGGAGACACAGACTTGCTACTCATAGTCTTCAGTGGAGTACAGTATAGCTGTATATGTGCTGATTTCGCCTTGTGTGCCCTGGTGTGGCTCGGTGCCAGGCTGTGGAGGCACCCACCCCTTTATTGCATGTTGTAATGAAGAACGTTGGGCTAGTGTATGCAGAGCCTTCACTCTGTATGGATTACAACTCACAAGAGAAGGCTTAGTCCTTGACATAAGCTAAGACCCTTGGGGGTGGTTGATTGAAAGCCTGGTAACCAGTCATAGAAAATGTAAGTTATATTAAAGTGGCAGTTAAAAGTGAAGCTAGACTTTTGGAAATGATAGAAGATGATAAAATTGATGTTTGAGAAAGATGCTGCCTTTTTTCTGATAATGGTAAGATTAAAACAAGCAATCAAAACCAAGAAACCTGATATTTCCGAGACAGGGCAGCGGGGCCCTGGGAAGATGGACGAGGACCTAGAAGGCACCTGCCTCCCTTTGCTGTTTGTGGTAGCTGTGCCTTGGCCATGGCGTTGGCATTTTGCACGGATGCTGTTTAGCTCTTCTGTAGCATGTAGTGATTTTAGTGTTCTGCGCCTTTTTCTAAGTGACGACCAAGACTGCACCCGCAAAGGGGCCAACACAGCCCTCCCTGTTTGTAGGAAGGACGTGGAGAGGTGGGGATTTCCCTGGAGGGTATGGTGGCAGGTGTGCCCCGAGCCAGGACCCGAGCGTTGACATCACTGAGTGCTGACTTTCCCCAGCACCTGTCCTCTGCCCATCAAAGCCAGCCCCTCCACTCTGTTTCCTTCCCGCTGTCTCCTGTTCTTGGCCACGCTCCTCCTAACCCCAGTAAATGTAGATGATGTAAGAGCCGTTCCCAGGAGAGTGGCGAAAGGCTGAGCTGGGCAGTAGGCAGTGCCTTCTGGGCTGGGCTCTCAGCTTCCTTGGTTATCTTCCATCTTCCCTGTGGGTCAGCAGAGGTCTCCGATTTCTCAGCTCTGATCCTCTGCAGAAATCCCAGTACCAACATAGGAAGCTGCCTGACTGTGCATGTAATTTATAAGCCAAACTAATATCTCTGACTCACAACCAAATATGGACTGAACCGCCCCCCCCCCCCCCCCCCCCCCCCCCTACTCACAACCAACAATGGACTGAACCGCCCCCCCCCCCACTCCACCTCACACATACCTGAAACAAGTCATTTATCCTTCTCTTCACACGCAATTCCAGTTCATTTTTCTTTTTCCCACCCCTAACTGGTCGCCATTAAATCTTTTTCTCTGGTTCTCTTTTTCTGATTGACTTCATGGTTAAAAAGTAATCTAAGGTGTGCATCGATCCCCAGGCCTAGAAACCCCAATGCATCTATGGATTTTGTTTGCAGCTACAAAGTTCATTCCAGATATGGTGAGAGATTGATGCATTCATAGCTCCCTACTCCAAAAGAAAGGAAAAAAAGTTACACGTTGACCATTCATCTCAGGACCGAGTAAACAGCAATGGAAAGTACCTTCTGGATACAGTCCAAGTTCATGCTTTAGTCATGTTCTCAGGGTTTGCTCCCGAGATTTGGGTATTTTTTTCTGACAAACTCTTTCAAGACAATATTAATAAGCACTGACTCTTTGCCCTCCAGGTTTTCAGCAGCATAGATCGAATAACTCAGAATGCAGGAGAAGAGAAGGAAGACCCTGGGGACAAAACCAAAAGCACCACTTTGCCATCCACGGAAACGTTAAGCTGGAGTTCGGAATATTCTGAAATGTATGTGAAATGCCTGTTAAGAAACATAAGCCGCAGCTACTAGAGCTGTGGTTCTTAAACCTGAGTGTGCATCAGGGTCACCAGGAGGCCTGTGAAAACACAGGGTGCTGGGCCCATCCTCCGTGTCTGATCCCCTAGACCCTGAGGGTGAGGGAGAAGGATAGGGGGACCTGAGAGAGTGAATCTGTGACCCGTTCCCAGGTGATGTCGGTGCTGCAGGCCTGGAGGCCACGCTTTGAGAACCACTGCACTAGACATGTCTTCATTAGACTTATCTAAGTTCCATGTGTACCTGGTTTCTTACAAATTCACCTTGAACAGTGTCCGGGTATGTATGTATTCATGACTTTGATTTTTTTGTTTGTTTGTTTTTTTCAATTAAGGCAACAGTTATCCACATCCACCTCTTCAGATACTGAAAGCAACAGACACAAGCTCAGTTCTGGCCTGCTTCCCAAACTGGCTATTTCAGCCGAGGCAGAACCAGATGAGGCCGCTCCCCGCCCCGGCGACCTCCGCGAGGAGCCAGAGAAGCCAGTCCTTCCTCCTGCCGAGTGTGCTCAGGAGGAGCCTGAGGTCACCACCCCAGCCAGCACCATCAGCAGCTCCACCCTGTCAGGTAAGCCCTGGGGTGGGGCCTGCCACCCAAACATCACCCCCTCATCCAGGGGCTGGCCTAGCCAGGTAGTGTTTCATGCTACTAGACTCCAACTTCTTGGGCTTGGTGGATGAGCTCTAAGAACTAAGATCAGATGTGTCAGACCCTCCTGAGTGCATGGCCATGCAGCAAACCATCCTTGCTTCAGCTTCACCTGAGAGCCGGCCTCAGCTTCCACAGCTGGGTCAGTGGGGTCCTGGGGTGACGTTTAGGACATACCAAGGAAGCATGACCTCTGGTGTTGGTGCAAAGGCAGGTCTTGGGGAGCTGCATCTAACTCACAGTTAGGATAAGGGACAATATCAGATAGTCAAATGGTCAAAATTGCCTTAAAAGATGTCGTAAATCACCTGTAAGGCAGTAGAGCAGAAGCCAGTTTTCCCCCTTGTGTTGCAATAGTGGTTTTGTGAAGGGGCCAAACCCAATACTTAGCTCTCTGCACTAGACTCTGAGCCAGCGCAGCAGGGCACCTACAGCTGGGAGATGCAGGATGGCTTTACTGCTCCTGGGACCCAGAGGGCAGGGGAGTCAGAAATACCTACCAGATTGGTGCTTTATGTGCATAGGAAACAACCCCACTGCAGACAGAAGCTGCCTTCCCAGCCTGGTAACTGGAGTGAGGAACTCCTGAGGCAACTAGGACTGTGCGGGAGGCAGCCCGAGGGCATGGGCCTTGTCTATGCAAGCACTTGGTCACATTGCTTTTGCGTGAAGTGAGCTCCCTGCCAACAGGAATGGCGTCTTCCTGTGTGTTTTTAATGTTTACTGTAGCATAGATACTTGCTGGCCCTTACAAACGGAGGCGTTCTCATTAGATAATCAAACGTTCACTTCCCTCAGAGCAAACCCTTAAGGTGAATTTAAAATATTATTTGGTTTATAAAAATTTTATGCATAGCATATCCTTCCCCAGAGCAATGTGCATTTATTCTTTAAAAAACACACACACATGGATGTGGCTTAGGGTTGCTGTCATGTCATAAATGTTTTCATTAAGCCATATTCATAGTGTAATTTTTAAAAAATCGCTTTAAGAAAACAAGTTTGTTTGGGTGGGTTTATTTTAGCCTCATTAAAAAGTTTGGTTCTAGGAAGGAGACTTGACTTGGGGTGGAAAACACACAATACAATGTACAGATGATGTATTACAGAATTGTACACCTGATACCTATATTATTTTATTAACCAATGTCACTCCAATAACATCAATAAATAAGAAAAAAAGTTTAGTTCTATAGAGGAACTTCATATGTACTTATAGTTTATCGTGGGGGGAAATAATGTGGGGGTTTTTTTCTTTCCCCTGGTCACCTTAGTTCTGTTTCCATCAGGATAATCCCACTTGTCCAAATCCTATAAAGCCAAGAGAATAGCAGTGTATTCGTAGTGTAGAAACAACATAGTAATCTAGGATCCCTGACCATTTTTAGTTCATCTTGGTAATCAAATCAGTATTTTATATTTCTAGTTACTAAGGTCTGTATTTGTTTCTAAGTTTATTTTCTTACTCTGAATAGAGTATATTTACCTCCATTTAAAACTTATTCTTAATACGGTGAATTGCTGATGATCTCTTAGTCTCTTCAGCCTACTCACTATTAGAAAGGTAGGAGGTAAAGGGAGGGGAACGGTGTCTAAGCATTTGATAGATGACTTTCATAATTAAAAAAAAAAATCTGCCAAGGTCCTGCCATGCATTTTGATTAATAGATTCAAACCACCTTTCTCTCTGGCTCCTCCATACACTCACTAAAAATAATCAAAGACCTTGGGGGCTGCACAGAATAGAGAGATGAGCTGATTTGCTCATAGCCAAGGGTAATTAGGGAATCTGAAAGCCGTGACTGCAGGAAAATTAAATTTGTTGATTTTCATATTGCTCCACCATCAAGAAGAAAGAACCCTTGACATTTCTAGAACATTAAGGTGACATTATCCGCCATTGGCAGAGAGGAGGCACGTGCTCGGTGCAGTGCTGTGAAATGCGATGGCGAGGCGAGAGGAGAGAGGGTCAAGGGGACACTCTCTGTTCACACTCTGGCCTTTAGGGAAGGGTTTCTCTTTTTTCATGACTACATTGTATGTGAATCAGAAAAAAGTAAAAGTCCTGAAGTAGTGCTCCATTGCATCCAACAGAGTATTCATTGTCAGGAGATTCAGCTTTTCGGTTTATACTCATCAGTGATCTTATCCAAACCAAATTAGAAAGGGGAAGGGAGTGTGTACCTTACCCCGAAGTAAGCTTGAGGTTGTTGAGATGAGATTTTTGATTTGTGAAGCAGTTTTTATCAAGTCCTTCAGCAATGGATTTCTTTATTTAGAATGAATGGAACTGATATACTGTTAAGCAAGATTGAGTTTGGCATAAAGAAAGACTGTTGGTATTGGCCTTAAGATTGTCTTCCTTTGTTGGTCAGATGGGTGTTGCATGGAAGTCCATGCATCTTTTCCTGTACCCGCGCATAGTAGGTAGCCACGGACAGTGCTGTGCCCTAGCCCACTCTCCAAAATCCCAGGCTTGCCTTAGTTTGCACCCCCTTCTGGAGTCTGTGCCACCTCCCGTAACCTAGGGCCAAACTTCAACTGTGCATTCGAGTGGTGTGTAGGTAGCATTGTGACAGAAGTGTTAGTTAAGTCTAATTAAGCACAGCACTTTTCAAGGCAAAGGATGTCCTATGGTCAGCACTTTAAAATGTGCTGGCTGGTCTTTCAAAAGATCATTTATAATGGTATTAAATTCTCTGTATGGATTAGATATCTTCAGGTGATGATAGTTTGGATGATTTATTAAAGCACAGGCTCATAATTTAGCATTTAGAAGTAAAAATGAAATAAGCATTTATTTTTCTGGAAAAAAAAACAACACAAGATATAGCATCAGTAATTTTAAAAATAAAAAAAAATAAAACAACAACAAAAAAGCAAAAAACACTGGTAGCCTGTGAAAGAAAGAGAAGTAGAGACCAGGGTGGCCACTTAACTTCCCTCTGGGGGCCTCAGCACCTCACTCTGAGCAAGAACATTTTTACTTCTGGACTGTGCAGTCACCTGAGCGACATCAGTGATTGTCCGTCTCTGCACCCTCCCATGAGGTTATAATCTCTGATCATCCTCTGCTGAAGGCAGTTCTCATTTTTTTAACTAAAAATATCTCCTCCAGTTAACAAGAAAGGTTAATAAGATTTAAAAGCAGGCATGGCTGGCATAGAGGGGAAGGGAGCCTCTTCCCACTGGTCTATTCACTTGAGGGCAGATCAGCATGCAGCACACTGTCTAGAGCAGCGGTTCTCAACCTGTGGGTCGCGACCCCTTTGGGGGTCGAATGACCCTTTCACAGGGGTCGCCTAAGACCATCGGAAAACACATATATAATTACATATTGTTTTTGTGATTAATCACTATGCTTTAATTATGTTCAATTTGTAACAATGAAATTGGGGGTCACCACAACATGAGGAACTGTATTAAAGGGTCACGACATTAGGAAGGTTGAGAACCACTGGTCTAGAGTAAAAGCCAGGAAGGAGTAGTGAGCCACTGAGTAACGTAGCCAGTAATATCCTTTGTCTTGTCCTATGAAATTTACAAGGAGCTTAGAGAATGAAAGGGGTGAGGAGTCAAAGGAGACACTTAGGTACTTTTTGTAAGTTACATACTTAAGCCTAGTGTGAGGTGTGTACTAGGAAGATGGTGGGAGATGACACGGGCTTACGTCTACATGACATGGTTAAATGACGTCCAGATATCAAAAACCATCATGACCAGCATTCCTAGTGAGGATCATTGCTATCAGAGGACAGTATACAGTAGGAGGTCATGGTGTGCATAAAGGTGATGCTTGCTTCATAGCATGGTGGAGGGGGGCAGACGAGGGTTGTGAAATATAGATTCTAGAAAGTAATTATTCTACTCAAACGGAGCCATTGATGTTAGCAGGCATATTCAAGTAGAATGAAACCCCTTTCATCTTTCCTCTCCACGTCACCTTTCTCAAACCAGTTGTTTTTGATGTTTGCTGACACCGTCCGGATCAAGAGCCACGTGGGAGTATGTTTCCCAGCGTTCGTCCTTCCTTCTCTCTCTCTTCCCCTTTCCCCTCCTCTCCTACCCCAAATTTTTCTTGAACGTGTTTATCCCTTCTTCTTTGTGCAGTTGGCAGTTTTTCAGAGCACTTGGATCAGATAAATGGACGAAGCGAGTGTGTGGACAATACAGATAATCCCTCCAAGCCACCCAGTGAACCCGCTTCTCACATGGCTCGGCAGCGCTTAGAAAGCACAGAAAAAAAGAAAATCGCGGGGAAAGTCACCAAGTCCCTTTCCGCCAGTGCTCTGTCCCTCATGATCCCAGGAGGTAGCGCGGCGTCTACTCGCATGACCTTGTGTGGTTTGTGCATGTACCCTACCCCCCCCCCCAGTGTGGAATGCTGACTGAGGTACAGGACTGCTTAGAGCAATAAGCAAGGGGTCCCAGCCCAGCTCACTAGAGCTCCTCCTGCAGGCCCCCAAGCTCCCAGAGAGCTGTGGCCTCACGTCTTCTCCCTTCTTCCTGCATCAGGAGATGAGGCAGCCTTCCTTCCCAACAAAGCCTTATTTCTTTTATTTGTTTTCTTTCCTTTTCTTTTCTTCCCCTTCCAGGTTAAGGGATAAATTTCCCTCCTGAATAATTTTTCTTCCCTACACTATGCTCTTTTATATACTTTACAGAGCTGTTTACAGCATCTGTGTTGGAAAGCTGAGTCTAGTTTTTTCATCTAATTAATGAGGAAATAGACAGAGAAAACATACCTTTTTATTTCTGGGATGCAGAGAGTCACAGACAGCACTGAAATTATAAGTTTTCCCAGCCCTGTCTGTTGAGCTATGCCTCCTCCTACTGGTAGTCAAATCATTTTCCACCCTATATTAGAAAACGGGGGTTAATTATGGTTTCATTGAATTGCAGTATTTTTTCACAACTTGGTTTTGCCTCCAGTAGTCACTAAGTCGGTAGTAATTTCACTGGCAGAGATGAGATATGCACCTGGTGGTTGATTGTGGCTTATCATTCAAGCGACAGCATGGTAGAGTGAAAGAGGCAATTGGACTCTATGGCAGATGGCTTGCACGTGGAAGAATCCAGACCATGTATAAAAGAGATTGTTTATATTTTTGAAATTGGTGCAGAAAGAAACCGGATATAAACAAATGCTCATTTGGGGGTAGCACTCACCTTACCATGTTCTGTTTGCTGGGAGGCATCCATTTGGCACCATAAAGCAAACCCGTACCCCTTTAGCTTACGTGACTGTTCGTACCCAAAGGCAGTGGCCCCAGTGCAGCAGCCGCCGGGAAGGTAAGTGTGGAGTGGCCCAGTCACTTCTGAAAGCTGGTGAGAAAGCCCGCATCTGGGTAAAGCAGGGCAACTATTCAACTTGGGGAGAAAAGGGAAACCATCATGAGGTAAAGGACCCAAGGCAAGCATGTCAAACTCGTGGCCGGCGGGCCTTTTAAAGGAGGCGTGCGTCCTACCGGCCGCAAGTTTGACATGCTTGATCCAAGTCCCGGCTTTCCATCAATTTGGATCTGCAGATCCACCCTGTCCTCTTCTCCTTGCATGTTTTGAAGTCCCCCGCCCACCAGTGTATGTCTTTTGAATAGACAGGAGGTCGCCAGCAAAAGAACACCGAGCGGCCGCATGAGGTCAGAGAGTGAAGGGACATGGGCAGCGGCACATTTAGCTCATTGTTCTGCTTTGCACAGACATCAGAATGGGAACGAGTGAGGTACGGATGCTCTCAGCTTCCTGTGGCCGCAGGGCGACTCGCCACCCTGCTGCGTCTCCCGCGGCGTGGCATTCCGTAGCCTCGCTCCCGCTGAGCTCACATTTCAACCGCAGCATCCTTTGTAGATTATTCTTTTTCTCAGACACACACACAGTTTCACGTGACCAGTGGAAATCTGTGTAGATTCACACGGCTGGAACAATGATATGAACTATACATGACAAGGCATTTGCTTATAAAACAAGGAAAAGGGAGCAGAATCGGTGTTTTGGATTGTGAACCGAGTTCCTTTCAAATTTCTCTGTTTCACCTGCATTGTCCTTTCAGAAACCTTATTAGAAATGCAGGTGCTACAGGAAGAGAATCACTTGTAACCATAGTAATAAGGAGTGATTCTTTTATAAAAAAAAAAAGTTACCATTTCAGTGCTTTCTTGATTCAATGTTTTAGTCAGTACTAGTTCAATAATGTGATGTAAAAACAGCGGGGAAATTACACCTTTCTTTCCTGGCCATGGGTGTTTGAAAAGGACCATGTGAAAGTTGTTTAGGGCAAAAGTTGGAGCCTGAGAATCTTTTACTCTAGTCCACACGGTCTGCCCTGTGGGCGTGAACTTCAAATTCGTGCATCTATGAGTTGTTTCTTTAAGTGAAATAAAATGCATTAAATAGCATCACAGCTAGATAGTAGCTAAGTGTTGTGTGTGTGTTTTAATTAGCATAGAGAACTAAGAAATTATACCTTTAGTTTATGAAATGAAAGCTCGTTAAAATACAGACACGTTCGAAGTTTCCTTGGCAGACCTCTGTTTTGAAATCCATACTGCTGACCCATAGAGATATTTTTATATTATTTCTCCTTTACTTTTCTGCTAGAATGAATGCATTTGTTTTGCAACCACGCTCCCAATCCCAGCAGGGCTGACGTGGTGAGGGCTGGCTGCATGCATGCGCGTGTGGCCAGCATGGGTGTTGATGACTGGCTTCTTTGTTGCAGATATGTTTGCCGTTTCCCCACTGGGGAGTCCAATGTCTCCCCACTCCCTGTCCTCGGACCCTTCTTCTTCACGGGATTCCTCTCCCAGCCGGGACTCGTCGGCAGCCTCTGCCAGTCCGCATCAGCCCGTGGTCATCCACAGTTCGGGGAAGAACTATGGGTTCACCATCCGAGCCATCCGGGTGTACGTGGGCGACAGTGACGTCTATACAGTGCACCACATCGTTTGGGTAAGACCAGCAGTCTCTTGTCCTTGTTGCTTTTTATTCCCAGCCAAACTGGGGAATGGGTGAGTGGGCTAAGACAGACATAACAGCAAATATATTTCCTGTTAAGCTGGTATTTGGGACCTGTTCCACTTTCCTTTTGTGCTCTTTCCCTTGATTTATATGACACAATTGAATTTAGCAAAAAGAAATCCTTGCGCATAGTTCTGTCCAGTTTTTACATTTGATTGTCTACTCTTTGTAACAAGCTGGTTGAAAGGGCCAAAAGACAATCCTATTTCCATCCTTCTTTATTCTTTTGTTCTTGTTTTTTTTTCCTGTGTGTTTGTTTGTTTTTTATTGACCGCCTTTAAAAAAAAAAAAAAAACACGCACAAAAACTACCTTCGTAATATCCTGAATTTTTTAAGAAAACATAGAAATTACCCTGTTTTAGGATGATGACAGTAGAAGCAGGAAACATGCCTTTTTAATACTCTTAGGAGCTTAGGATCATTTGATACTTAACTTGAAATAGTCTGGCACTAGAAGCAGTAGGCTTAGGGTTGTCATTGGTTTGCTTATTAATATGCCCTCTCCTCTTGGACTTCAGAATGTAGAAGAAGGAAGCCCAGCCTGCCAGGCGGGCCTGAAGGCCGGGGACCTGATCACACACATCAATGGAGAGCCGGTGCATGGACTCGTCCACACGGAAGTGATAGAGCTCTTGCTGAAGGTACTGTCTTTATGTCACGACCATGCAGACAGGGCAGAGCCAGAAGGAACTGGTACCAAGAATTACATGCCTGGGTCCCAGGGTCCTTCTTCAGCACACGCCACACATGCAGGCTCATTACTGAGGACTTAGTCAGTAGTCTCGGGTTTATTGTCAAAGACAAAGATAGGAATTCTCTGGGTTTATATCATGAATATCTGCATAATCACCTCCTAATTTAATTTTGCCTCTTATCCAAAATTATAAAGAAAAATTTGTTTTATGTACTTCACATAGAAAAATCTGGTTGGAAATCAACTAAAGGTGATTTTGCTCAGGAACATTCAAGAGGTTTTATTCTAGTGGAGTAAGACAGAGTGGTGTAAAGCTATGGGGTCTGATCTGAAAGTTGAGCCTGAGAGCTGGGTTTCCTCAGAAAGACAGAATTGTGAATGGAAACATGTCTACTACCAATCGTATACATAGGTGGTAATGGAAGAATGGGTTCTGGCAACCAGTAGGCCTTTCCCTCCATTCCAGGGATCATCAAACTTTTTAAACAGGGGCCAGTTCACTGTCCCTTAGACCGTTGAGGGCCGGACTATAGTTTAAAAAAAAAACTATGAACAAATTCCTATGCACACTGCACATATCTTATTTTGAAGTAAAAAAACAAAACGGGAACAAATACAATATTTGTATTTGCATGTGGCCCGCGGGCCGTAGTTTGAGGACCCCTGCTCCATGCAAATGACTTTGCATAGAGATCACTTTCTACTTAAAGCTGAATAAAGCCCAGGGAGGAGGAAGATCACGGGAAGCATGAAAGGAGAGGAGAGTGAATCTTACACAGATCCCCTTCCTTTTTCCGAGTTCTTTGCTTTGCCACCTGCTGACACCAGAATATAAAGTTTTAGCTCCAAACATAGATTTGATTAAAACAAATAAAGATGAATTTGAGATTGATGTTACATTTTGTTCAGAAACAAAGGCTAATTTTCCTGCAATTAGAGTGCAGTGTCTCTAGCTATAGGATTGCTTTACAGTTCAACAGATTTTCAGATGACCTCCTTGCTCCCTGAGCACTGTAAGGCGCTGCCAGCCACCGGGTGCGAGCCCGTGCTGCAGCTCACCTGGGGCCTATGGAGAGGAAGCTTGTGCACATACCTGCCATTTAGATAACATGCACTCAGACCATTCCTAGCGCACCGGCCTTGCGCAGGTACCATAGGAAAGTAGCAGCACAGGAATTAGGTATAATTCTTGCCCTCAAGGACTATGGAAGATATGTAAATGGATAAAATTCAACTAACTTAACCATTCAGGGCTATAGCAGAGGGAGGAATCTCATACTTTTGGAGAAAAGATTCTGTGAGTGGAAGAGGCATCACAGGGAAATGACGTTTAACTGGAACTTGAAAGAAAATGAGGAACTTGGGAGGTATTACAGGGAAGTGGGTGTGGAAAGCCTTTCAGAATAAGTTCAGTTCAGTGACCTTTTTCCTCCTTCTTTGTCATTCCCTGAATCTGGCCCAGGTACCGAGAGTAGAATAGCATGTATGTTCAAGGGTCCATTGTGAAGTAGCAGACTGTAGAGAAGTTGTTGCCATTGGCGGATGCACAGCATTAATGAGATATTCGTCTTGGGCTCAGGTGTCCCGTGGGCTGGGGGCTAGATTCGCTGTCATCCATGCTCACAGGGCGTCCTCTAAGTCTAGCCAGCTTTCTCACCTACACCAGGGGACAGGGCTGACTATGAGGAGAGCATTGCAGAGCCCTAGGCAGTGTTAGAAATCAGCTGTGGGCATGCTGAACACACAGCAGACCGGACAGCAGCCTGTAGGAGAGATGCTGAGACATAATTGATTATTTTCATCATCTATTTGATAAAGTATTCTAACAGGATTCTGTGTCTTAAAACCTCTCTTTCTGCTTCGTTGAAACTTGGATGTCCATTTCTCTGGCAAGGTCTCTTGGCAGAATCACACGATTCCATCTATATTATCTGGTTACAGAGTGCTTCCATTCCTGCACCTAGTCAGTGTGCTCTCTGAAGCTGCCTGCTGCCTGCATAGACATGCTGGAGTGGCGAGCCATTGGCACCCTTCGGAGCCATGCGCGCTGTCACAGATCCAAGCAGAGGATCCTGCCTCTTGTTCATAAAGGAAGCACTCAAGAGGAGTAGCCAGTGTAACGAAACAAAGAGGATACGAGGGATTTAATTATCTTCCCAGTGAACTGTGTAATCATGCCACTTTCTTCCAAATTTACCCAGCAGTCTCCGACAGCGTGCAAAGTGTCTAGTGTCAACACTGGGCTCCTCCGTGCCATCGCTGGTGGGGCGTCGGTGTGGGAGCTGTGTTTCAGCGTTCTTGGATGCTGCTTACGTGGGGTTTTATACTCACAGACTACTTTATAAAAGCTCATGCACCCTTAGCAAAAGGAGGAAGAGCCATCACACAGGGCTGCATGTGTGTATTTAGAAACACACTACTTACGTATCGTTCCGACTGTGAGCATGGTTAGTGTATTCCATGTTTGTTTCATGGCCTCGCTGTAGTGGCCAGTGGAGGCCGTATTGACCCAATCTTATCACCTGCTCACGTGATAACCTGCCTAGCTTAACCTCTCTAATCCAGGAAACTCTCTTCTCAACCAGGCTGCCTTCTTAGGATAGCACTAGTTTAAATCCCCAATGCATAAGACAAGCCCTATAAAACTTCCCCTACTTCAAAATTTTCATTTGCATGAACTCTGGGGAACCTCTGGATACTAAAGTGGGGACCATCAAATAGCCTCATTATTACCACCCTCACATAAATGCTGAGCCCTGAAATGTGCAGAGCATTGTGCTAAGGACTGCAAGGGTCCTCCAACAAATGACACGCAAGCGTAATAGGAAATAGTGCTTTAGATGACTAGGCTCAGGGAATCCTCACAACCTGGGAGGTAGGTACTTTGAATATAAATGCCCCCTGTTACAGGTGAAGAGGTACAGCAGAGAGGTGTTGGCCAAGCAGCCCAAGCTTGTCTGCCAGGAAGGAGCAGAAGAGGATCTGCACCCGGCACTGCAGGCCTGAGCACCGTACCAGAGTGGTCCTCCATTACGTTCTCCGATTGCCAGGAACTTAGCGTCCGATGTTCCCAGGGGAGACAGTGGCAATTCCAGGCGACAGTCCAAGTGTTAAACATAAGCAACAGACTGTACCTATGGCCCGAGTTCTGAAGGAGTGATGGCCTTCCTCCAGGTGGACAGGTGTGAGGAGTTAGGGGTCATTGTGACGGGCTGTGAAGGCTGGTGTTTAGTATGTGGGAAGGGGAGGCAATACAAAGAGAGGGCATTAAATCACAAGGAGATTACATCACAGGAGAGCTCAAGTGCTAGAGATGCATGAGTTCACCAGTGTGGCTGGAGCCTGGGTTTAGAAAGGGGATGCAGTGGGCAGCTGGCTGGGGCCAGGTTGTGGAGGGTGCGGATCAGGGCAAGGACACGGCTGTGCAGGAAGATGCTCTTCTCCATGTGCACTTTGCAAAGAAATAAATGGGAGAACAGTCTAGCTCAAGGTACCCAAGGCCAACAGCTAACTAATGTGGAGCCAGATGGAGAGAAGAGATTGGGTAGATGACTTCTGCTCTGTGTTCAGTTCCATCAGCTGAAATAATTTCCCTCCCACTGTGCCCTAATCACACAAATGGTTTGAAGTAAAAGAGAACTAACTGAACATTTAACAGTCTGCTGGCCCTGTTTTTGTTATTTTTAAACAAGTACCCCAGAATTTCTCTGATGAGAGGTTGCTCATTCGCCAACAGAACGTCCAGTACTGAGGATGAACTGACCCCGTTAGCTACATTGTGCCAAGTTTAGGCAGCACTCGCTATAGCTGATGCATCCACCAGGTGGCAGGCTTCCTACTTGTCACCTATTCTCTGTGAAGCTATCTTCTAGTCATTTATCATTTCCACAATCATTAATGTTTCTAACTAGCTATTGGTATTCTGCATCTTTGTATCTGGGGACATTGTCTCTTATTGTATTTCCATAAGTCAGGTGAGTTGTCCTCTGGAATAGCCACATGTAGAAACAAGAAAGAGAAAACTGGGTTTGGCTTTCATAGGCAAAGGGGACATTTGTATAGTCTAGTGACGTGTTCTGCTTTAGCATTCCTGGTTATAACTGTATTTATTTTCTGAAGTGTTTTGAAATGTCTATATCTCCTTAATTTCTTCTTGACAGTCTGATTCTATGATTGTTCTTCCTGTCTGTCAGGGCCTGTTCCGTCACCACCACTTTTTCTCAAGTACAAGCCGTGCACTCTGCTGAGAACACGACAGATGGGAGGGCCAGGGCCTGCCCTGCCCATAAGGAGCGGGCAGTGGAGATGAGGGTCAGGACAGCCAGCTCTGGGCTCTTGCACTGGCGCTGTGGCCCTGGGAAGGACGAATGTCTGTGAATCCGCCTTCCTTTCCTATAATGCAAGGAAGGGTAACAATCTCTTCGCACCTCATAGGGTTGTAAAAAAAATAACCCTCGTGGCCTGGAAAAAGAACACATGTGAAAAATACTTCAATATCCATAACGCGCTTTTAAAATACCAGGTGGCATTGTTATCTTCTTCTAAAGACATAGAAGTCGATGTTAATTATGATAGAAAAGTATAGACTGGATTCGGTAGCCCATAAGACAGAACACCCCAGTGATCATTATGGCCCTGTGTGTCCATCTGAGTGAGTGTGGAGAAAGATTGAAAGCACGGCAATGAAAGATAAGCTCCAAACGCCACATTTTTGCCCTTTTCCTTCACCTGAGGCATAGGAAAAAACAAAATTTTAGTATGCTTTCACTCAGTTTGTGAAGAGAAGGAATACCCCATCCCAAACAACCTTCATTGGTAGACCTTTCATATTAACAAGAATTTTCTATTTAAATATAATAGAATGCCAGTCTCTACTATCAGATCAAGGTTTATTTTTAAAGTTTTGTCATTTTGCATATAGAATATATAATATATTCTTTAATAATGAAAAATAATTTTTTCTCTTTCAATTTCAAATCCATTTCCATAAAACATTTTTATAATTATGGCATTAGGTATGGGACTATATATTCTTAACTATATAAAGAACTCTAAAATCAATAACAAAATACTAAGACTCTCAGATACTAAATTAGATGTAAGACGTGAACAAAACATTTCCTGAAGAAACACAGATGACCAAAATCAGTGACACTACATTCAGCCTGTTAATTGTCAAGGAATGAAGATTAAAACTTGACATAACTTTTTCCTATAAAATTGGTAATTTGCTTAATGTCAATATTCCGTTCTGACAGGCCTGTGGTAAGATAGGTACACGTGTGCTGCTGGCAAGAGTGTGAACTGACATAAACCCTCTGGGAAATAGTGTACCAGTCTGTACGGGGGTCTTTAAGAAGTTCGGATAGGCCGCGTGATTCAGTGCCTGGAGTCTAATTGCCCAGTTTAAGGAAAATGTCAGAGCTTAGGACAGTGATATGTAGACAAGGACATTTATTTCAACTCTTATATAAATTGAAAAGTAGAAAGCAGTAGCAGTAGCGAGATAGTTAAATTTTGATCCACCCATCTCACAGAATATTATAATATAGCCAATTAAAATGCATTCTTAAAGAATATTCAGTGATGAAGGCAAAGTGTTTCAAAGTTTTATAATGTGAAATGAAAAGAACAGCAACATGAAACTAGATGTTAGAATAATTTAAGATTTAAATTGTTTATGAAGCCCCTGCCCAGGACTGCGTGAAAGCGCACGAGGCCCACGGGATGACCTCACCACACGCGCCTGGGTGGAGAGAGGCTGCTGCGTGCTCACTGGCATAAACTTCCCAGCTCGGCAGGTTTTATGGTGATAGAAAAGGAACCTTTTAAAATAAAGAAAAAATATAAGTCTCTTTCAATTTTGTTACTCTTTGATTTCTAGGTCAAAGGAAAAACACAAACATGAGAAAAAAGAAAAGTAAATCAACCAAGGAGACAGCTCTGGGCGCATTATTTATGTTTCATACATATGGATGATGCTACCTGTTATTTATAGAGCCTTTCCAGGGGTCACAGTGGGGCTGAGGGCTTTACCGACTCTGTCCTTCATGTGGTCCTCAGAGGAGCCCCAGAGAAGGTGTGATTCAGCTGTGAGGTAGCACAGGAAGCGGAGGCGAGGGAGGAGGAGCAGCCCGCTCCATTCCCAGAGCTCGGATTTGAACTCAGATCAGAGCCCACCCTCTAAAGAAACCTTCCATTGTGTCTCCACCCAGTTTGCATTCTCCAGGACTTCATAGTTTAAAGGGTTATTTAGAAATGGAGGTCCTTTTGTGTGTATGTCCTTATGTATCTTTGTGTTTGAGCCTCCTATCTCTGTTCTCATCTTGTTTTATTACAGCATTTCCCTTTAATACCATCTCTTTTTTTTTTATAGAGTGGGAATAAGGTATCAATCACTACGACCCCATTTGAAAACACATCAATCAAAACGGGACCAGCCAGGAGAAACAGCTATAAGAGCCGGATGGTGAGGCGGAGCAAGAAATCTAAGAAGAAAGAGAGTCTAGAACGGTTAGTTCAAGCAGTGTTATTCTTTGGGAGTTCAGTGGATACCCATGTGGGAGGAGAGTTACTCCCTACCTAATTTAAATGCTATAGATGAGCGATTTTTATGCTGTGGTTCACATATAGTTATACATGAAAGTTCATATTCGTAATAGCATTATTTTTCATAGTGGGAAGGTTTATGTAGCTATGTTGTAAACCTAACCGTTGTGATTCAGGTTGCTTTATCTCGCATGTAAGAGCTGTGAAAAGCCCTTGGGTGTTTCCAAAGCCTCTAGACTTCATTCCATGTGGGTTGGATTTGAGGAACTGGACCCTCAAGCAGTTCTTAACATTAAATCTACATTTAATAATGTCCTTTGCACTATCGAAAAAATGGCTGGTATTTCTTAAATGCCAGATATTCGGAAATAACTGCATCTTAAGAGCATCCAAATAAGCCTAGAAATAAAAGGGCTTTGTCTTACTGACTGGAAGTCTGGCCAAGCTACTGTGGGCTGTCTGGGAGGCGTCGTGGGTACCTCTCTGTGCTGCGTGCAAGATGCGGCAGGCGTCCCTGGCGGGGGCGTTTCTTGCCAGGCAGCTGTTGGGATGTGCTCCCTGCAGGATGCTGCAGCAGCCCTCCCTTCCCCTCTTGAATCTGATGTGTCTGATCATAGTCAGGGGGTTTTTTGTGATAGAAATGTAGGAGGAAAAGGCAAATGTAAAAGGGATGCTCATCAACCCCTGGAAAGACAAAGCTGTACAAGAAAGGAAATAGAATTAAGCTTCCCATGGCCCAGCTGTGAACAATACTTACAACAAAGAAAACACCAGCCTTTTTTTTTAACCAAAAAAATTTTTTTTATCTGTTGAGGGGAATAAAAAAGGGGAAGTGTATTTGGTCAGAAGGTGGAAGGGGGTTGCAGAAGAGGTTAGTTCTCATCTTCTGTGGTAGGACAGCAGCAGATACTTTCTGAGACGGAAAAACTAAAAAGTAATGTAAGCTCACTGCTTAGCAATGTGCAGACTGATGAGATGGGCGAAGACGCACTCCTCGTCTCTGGAGAGGGGGCAAAAGAAGGCAGAGGATGGGGGTGGTTATTTTTCACTGTAAGTTTATAAAATGGTTTGGCTTTTTAACCCACGTGCCCTCATTACTTTTGTTAAAATTACACACGCATACAGCACAACACATACATTCTGAGATGCTCCCTTTTTGATGTGTGCCTTCTATTTCGTTTGTGCTGTGAGTCATATAGAGCACGCTGTTCCAGGGGTAGCAGTGTTTGCCCTTCTTGCTTACGCTCCGAGGGGTGGGTCGGGCTTGCGGGAGGGTGAAGGAGCCCTGCGCAGCCGCCTGCACCTCTGAGCCGCGGGAGGCTGCCCCTTCTGCTCGCTCGAGGCTGTGCTTGTTGAGCACTGAGTACACATTTGCTTCTGCTGCAGCGAGGCGGCTGCTGCCCTGCTGATAGGATAAGCTTCAGTTCACCTTTCCCACGTGTCTATGGAAATGGACAGCCTGCACTGTCATTAGGAATAGTCAGGAGCCCACAGCGGGATAAGCCCAGAACAGCCCCTCACAGATAAAGCCTCTGCCCAGTGTGTCACCACTAAAGAATCTTATATCCGAGATGGTTTTTCCTCCAGAGGTTTACTGGGTATTATCTCTTAGTGAAAGTGTGTCAGCATCTGGGGGCACATACTCAGAAGCCTTCAGGCAAAGAACACCCTCCTCATAAACCTGACAATAAATAAATGGATATATACTTAATGTATTTCCCCAGCTCGTCTTAAAGAGTTTGGAATTCAGAGAGCTTCCATAGTGTGTTATCTTCCTTTCTAAGTCATCCAAACATTTTTAATAGAACAGTGGGATCCTACTCTTTAATAGGATCTGCCATCATATCACGCCTCCGGCACAGAGGTGTGACTGGAACGCAGGAATTGTGCGGAGGCAGGAGCGGCTCTGGACAGGGAATCTGATCCATTTTCTCTTGTTTTCACTCTAGGAGGAGATCCCTTTTCAAAAAACTAGCGAAGCAGCCTTCTCCTCTACTCCACACCAGCCGAAGTTTCTCCTGCTTGAACCGATCACTGTCTTCGGGGGAGAGCCTCCCGGGGTCCCCCACTCACAGCCTGTCTCCCCGATCTCCCACGCCCAGCTACCGCTCCACCCCCGACTTCCCATCTGGTGAGTGAGTCTCCTGGCCAGGACAGCAAGGGAGAGTTGAGAGGAGGTCAAAGTCACCATCTTAAATCCCGAAACCCCTGAGGATTATTCCTGCCTGGAGGTCATTAGATAGGGCTCTTCGGACCATTAAAATAAGATAGGAAGTGTTGGGTTAAAACTTAGTGTAGGGAAGTTTATCCAAAAAGTGTTCATTCATTAGAGTTGGATGCTGACAGCTTGCTGACCTTGGCCTGACCTCTGCCTGAAGCAGTTTGGGCTGGAGGGTGGGAAGGGGAGAGAAGGTGGCTGTTGCTCACAGCATTCTGTTTTCTACCCCCAGGTACTAACTCCTCGCAGAGCAGCTCCCCAAGTTCTAGTGCCCCCAACTCCCCAGCAGGGTCAGGACACATCCGGCCCAGCACGCTCCACGGTCTGGCCCCCAAACTCAGCGGACAGCGCTACCGGTCCGGAAGGCGTAAGTCCGCTGGCAACATCCCGCTCTCCCCGCTGGCCCGGACCCCGTCTCCAACTCCACAGCCCACCTCCCCGCAGCGGTCCCCGTCCCCTCTGCTGGGACCCCCCCTGGGCAATGCCAAGATCGTGCAAGCCTTTCCCAGCAAAATGCACTCCCCTCCCACCATCGTCAGACACATCGTGAGGCCCAAGAGCGCCGAGCCGCCGCGGTCCCCGCTGCTCAAGCGCGTGCAGTCTGAGGAGAAGCTCTCCCCGGCCTACGGCAGCGACAAGAAGCACCTGTGCTCCCGAAAGCACAGCCTGGAGGTGACCCAGGAGGAGGTGCAGCGGGAGCCCTCCCAGCGGGAAGTGACCCTGCAGAGCCTGGAGGAGACCGCGTGCGACACGCCTGCCCTCAGCCGGGCCAGGCCCGTGGAGCAGGGCTGCCTGAAGCGCCCCGCCTCCCGGAAGCTGGGCCGGCAGGAGTCCGTGGACGACCTGGACCGAGAGAAGCTGAAGGTCAAGGTGGTGGTGAAGAAACCAGACGGCTTCCCCGAGAAACCTGAACCCCATCCGAAGTCTCACCCCCTCGGGAGTGACTCGGAAAACCACTCTGCGGTGAGGCTAGAGGAGCGGGAGAAGAAAATGTACCCAAAGACGTTGGAAAGGTCCAGTCATTTTGAGAACAAAGCAGCCGGGCAGGAGGCCCCGGCCCCGGGCGGCCTGCTGAAGGGTGCGCTCCACAAGCCGGCCAGCGCCTCGGCCGGGGCGGCAGCGGGCCGGGGCCAGGCCCCCGCGGACCACAGCCAGGGCACCTGCGAGGGCAAACCAGCCTCTGCACCCAGCACCCTTCAAGACAGCCCCTGTCCCTCCCCCGACAGGTCCGCCTCCGGGAGGGGGGACGCTGTGGAGAAGGCTCCCCAGGCCAAGGAGTGTCTCCGATGTGAAAAGTTAGACAGCAAGCTGGCCAGCATGGATTACCTCCGCAAGAAAGTGTCCCTCGAAGACAAAGATGACAACCTCTGTCTCGTGCTCAAGCCCAAGATGACCTCCAGTGCCCATGAGTGCCTGCCCGGGAACGCGGTCCGGCCCACGGGCGGGCAGCAGGAGGCGCCGGCCTCCGAGAGCCGGGTGTTCAGCAGCAGCGCCCATGCAGCTCCGATGGGCGGCGTGGTGTTCGTCCCTCTCAAGGCCTTGGCCGGCCGGGTGGACGGTGGGGCAGAGAAGCCGGGCCCGGTGGCTCCCGAGCCCCCTGCCCGGAAAAGCCCTTCTGAGTACAAGCTGGAAGGTAGGTCTGTGTCCTGCCTGAAGCCAATCGAGGGCACGTTGGACATTGCTCTCCTGTCTGGACCTCAGGCCTCCAAGATTGAGCTGCCTTCCCCCGAACCCATGCAGAGTCCCGGCCCTGGCCCAGGCAGTGCCCTGGGGCCCGGTGCGCCGCCCGCCCTTCCCAGCGATGGGAGGAAGGGAGATGCTGCTGGTCAGAGGGAGTCCTCCCCTGCTGGCTTCAAGGTGAACAAGTCCTACCTGCTCGAGCCTCGGTTCCTGCCACCCAGCCGGGGTCTCCAGAATTCACCATCGGCTCCCCAGCCTGACCCAGCGCTGAAGCAGGACAAGAACGTTTCCCAGGCCACCAGGAGCCCCGCGTCAGACATGGAAAATGATCCCCAGCGGAGAGAGGGCGGGCCCAGCAAACGCCAAGATCCCAGCTCCAACACGAAATGCCTGCCCGCGCTGGGGCAGACCCTGCGTGGTGCCGACCCATCCAGGGCACCGGGCCCGCCCCCACCCGAAGGTGTCCCCTCACGGGAGAAGCCGAGTGGGAGGGAACCGACAGAGAGGGGCCCTTCCACAGCCAGAACAGAGCCGCAGGCTGCAAGGGCCGCCGTCCGCAGAGAGCCCTCCATGGAGCCGAGTCCTCCACAAGCTGCTAAAACCAGTGACAACAGAAATCTCCCTTCTGTGGGAGGAGCCCGCTCAGATGTCCACACACAGACCCTGGCCACGGAGAAAGCCCGGGGGCCTTGTGGGAAACCAAGCCACAGGGATGGCCGAGAGGAGGTGAGGCCACTGGCCAGAGAGGACCCCTCTTTGCACCCCGTGGGGACGGGGACGCCTTGTGAGCGGGAGCTGGGCAAGGGAAGGAGCGGCCCGGAACCCACATCACAAGCCCCTCCTGCCAGGCAGTCTCTGCAGCCTCCAGAAGGTGGGAAGAGTGACAAGCTCCGCAGTTTCCCTTCTTTGCAGAGAGACGATCCATGGGAACCAGAGAGGAAAGAACAGCTGCAGCAGTGGCTCAGCAGCGGCTCTCAGCCCCCACCCATCGCCAAGGACCTGCCCAGCCCGGCTCGGCAGCCTTGTGGCGCACCCAGCCCCTCCTCAGGCAGAGAGCTGGGCAGCAAGCCCTGGGCTGCAGAGCCCAGCCTGGGCCTCCCAGACCCGCCCAGGCCCGCTGCTGTGCATGGTGAAAGCAGCCACAAGCCCGGGCCTGCCCCTGACCCGAGCCCTGCAAAGTCCAAGCACCCAGACCGGCCCCTCGCCTCCCAGAGGCTGGGCATGGGGGCTGCGGTGGCCAGAGAGCCTGGCACACAGCCCCTCAGCGGCCCCAGCTCCCCCAGCGGCCCCAGCCGAGACGGGAAGGGCAGCAGTAAGGGCGTGTCGAATGTGTACCCTGCCCTCCCAGGTTCCCAGAACACAGCCAGCCATGTGATCGGCCAGGGAGGAAGTGGGCCCTCAGGCTCACTGCCCCCCAAAGCGGGTCCCCTGGACACCAAGCTGAAGCCCACTGAAGGCGGGCGTGCCCCGGAGGCGCTGGAGAGGCCCGTGCATCCGCCACGGCAAGGACACCCCGGGGTCAGCGAGTCTGTAGACCAGAAACTTCCCACTGTCAGTGAAAAGCTAAACCTGTCTCCAAAGCACCCCAAACCACCCACTGTGAGAGACGGCCCCCCGCCGTGCAGACAGACAGACAAGAGCCCTAGTCCCCTGGCCGCCACCGCAGACAGGAAGTCTGAAGGGAAGAAATGCATGGAAGCACTTTATGGTCCAACGGACGGCAGGAAGCTGGAGGCCAGCCTGCCCCTGGCACAGGGCGAGGCCAGGCTGAGAGGCACGGAGAGGCCGGCAGGGGCCGCGGGGAAGGGCCTGCCAGACCCCAAGGGGAGAGGGCTCAGTGCCCAGAAGCCACCACCCGAGGCAGGCAAGCCCAGCGGCATGAAGCGGTCGCCCTCGGCCATCGGGCAGAGTTCCTTCCGGCCCACTGCCCTCCCGGAGAAGTGTCTGAGCACCTCCTCCAGCTTTCCCGAGGCCAGGCCAGGCGCTCGCGAGGCCCCCGCGGCCAGCAGCGACCCCGCCTCGGCCAAGGCCAGCGGGGCCACGGCCGAGCCCACAGCCCCCAGCAGCAGGGACCAGAGGAAACCCCCCTCTGGGGGCAATGGCGGGAGCCACATGACAAAGAGCGACTCCCTGCCCTCCTTCAGGAGCTCCTCCATCACGGTGGAGTTACAGCACCCCAACCCAACCACGGCGTGGGGTGCCGGGCCCCGGGACAGGGCCCTCTCAGTAACTGCCCCCCCAGGAGAAACCAAAGAGAGAGAGCCTGCCCCGGCCCAGCCTCAGACCAGGAAACAGAACGCGGGCAGAGAGGTGACCAAGCCGTCCCCCGCGCCCGGCACAGACCGCCCCGTCGCCCCTTCTTCCGAGAAGGACTCCGTGGTCCGGCAGAGGCGGGGGAAAGAGGGTTTGCGGAGCAGCCCTCACAAAAAGGCCTCTTAAGGGGGCAGGCCCTGGGGGACCCTCCCGGAATGGGTCACTGAGTCCTGACTACCTTTCAAAACCAGCACTGTGGGAGCATTGCAGGCCGAGCCTGGAGTCTTGCCGAAGGAGGGGAGAGGGAGAGAAGGTGGAAAGAAAGGGACCTTCTTCCAAATGCCTGCCCCGTGGTCACCGGTAAAGCTGTTACCAGATAGTGTTTGTGCAAGAAACAATAAACACCTTCACAGCCGAGGGTTGTTGAGGAAAGGATTTTCTCTGTAAATATCTGGCCATGTGTTGGGTTTGGGATGTAGAGTCTGTACCTTGCTGCTGATCGTGTCATTTATGACAGTTTTTCTTTTAAAAAAGAAAAAATAAGATTTTTGCTTTACCACTTATCGTGATGTAGTAATGAAGCAAAAGGTTAAAACCGATGTATGTGAAAGTAGAGATCCACCCATGTTCGTGTATATACACGCATCCACCACATGTGTTTGTCTGTGGTTTGAGAGACTGTTTCAAGACTACATGTTCCTAAGTTAAAACACCCTAAGTAGAGGTAAAGATGCAAGAAAGCCCTACCCACCGTAGCTTGTGAGTTTTTATGTGCATTTGTAACCAGAGATGTTGATAGGACTGTATCTGGCTGCCCGTGTTTCCAGATCCAAAGCAAGAAGTTCTCTAATTGCTGCATTTAGAACCCTCCTCCATCAGGAAGGGCCAGACCGTGGAGGTAGCCACGTTCGTTTCACGGTCATCCTAGTGGGCATTTCGCGCCCGGGTCCGCCTGTCTGAAGGCCAGCCGTCCTCGTCTGTGGCTGTGTGTGTCGGGTCTTCACCCCAGGGGGAGCGGGGTCTATAAACACACATGATCTTGATGTCTGTTCTCCTGCATTTTCTCCTGCTCATGCTCTTAAACTCAGGCCTTTCTGCTGTGAGTCGCTAGTCTAAGAAGCACACGTTTTGTAGTCCTGCACCAGCTCTGCTCTCAGACAAAAAGGAACATTACTGGCTGCACGCAACTCTGCCAGGACTTAGGTTGAGTTTTACTCGGTTGAGCATCAGGCATTGGAAGAGGTTTTAAATTTGCTTTTGGACGGGAAAGGGGGTGGGGGTAGATTTTGGCATCACAGCATATATATTAAGAATTAATCAGGACATCAAGATACCTTTTAATACATAGCTGGGGCCTTATGTTGTAGATGAAGCTTGCTGTTTTTAGCAAGTTCCTGGGTTTCACATTCATTTCGGATGCATCGAGTAGCTCCATACATTTCATAACATGATCTCTTTATTTGTATGCAAAAATAAAAGACTGTTTTAATAAAGAGCAGCATTTTTGTAACAAAAAGACCTGTTGGAGCTATTTTGGTGCTTGAATGTGACTGTCCTTTTTACTTTTGCTAAGCCTTATTTAAATTTTGTATACCATGGAATATGTAGAAGTTGTCCAATCATTTTAGTGCTGAAGGGGTTTTTCTGTTTGTTTTCCATTGCAGTTTTCCTGGTGGTTTGTATTGTATTGTAAGATGTCGCTTGCTGACATAAGTACTAAGGCACTAAGTACTAAGAGAAAATATACACAGATAAGTATTTATAAGATGCTTGGGATCTATAGCAGGAATGTTTGCTTTGTTTTTGTAAGAGGAAAAAAAAATTACCAATGAATACTAACTCAGCACCCAAGCCCCCTCGGGGATGTCTTAGTATCTTTAGGCTATAAAATTCTTCATCTAAGCACAGCATCATCCTATGGCCCTGTGGATTGTAAATCATTTATCGGGGCCGTAAACTCCACTCCAAAAACAAAGGCATAATTTAACTAACTTGGTTGTCCTTCACTGTAAAATGAGTTGGCAATGACAAAAGGAAAAAAAAAAAAAAGAGTAGGAAGTCTTCTTGCCCCTATCTTTTCCCATGTAGTTTTAGCCATTCCCCATCAGTTGTAGAAGAAACAAATATTTTATAAGAACTTAAGTGGGTTTCAAAAGTGGTCTCAACATTTATAATTCATATCTGTGTTTGTTGGTTGTCATAACCCAAGGCTTCTGCACTCAGACATCAAGACAGGGCTTTCGGGGAGGCAGTTCATGGTTTACAGCCGTTGCTTCTTAACTGTCCAGTTTCCTTTAAAGCACAGCTAGGTGCTTGTTTACAAACGACATATCTATGTATATTTTGTATAGTATATTATCATTTTTGCCAAATACGTTTTTGCATTTTGGATGAGTAAAGAGTACTAAGGTTGCGTTCACGTGATAACTGTCTGTTGTTGGTAACCTCTCCGGTCAGCTGGTAGAAACCCTCCTGTGTTCCCTCTGGTCCATTTCCTGTGATTGTAAGACGTGCCCCTCAGTAGTGCTCCCAACGATAGATTTACCAGCTTAACGTTTGTTAGGATCTGTGCAATAAAGTGTTTGCAGTCTTATTTTCTCTAAGAAATTCCCTATGGATGTCCTAATTGTTGTATATTGAAATATTTATACTTATGCGGTCGCATAACATTGAAATAAAAATTTAGCATGAAAAGATAATGGCTAATAAGGTGTGTGTTTTTTGCATAGACACACATACATACTATCTCTAAAATGTTAGTGAATATAACTATATTATGGAAATCATGGGTTTTTGCAGATTGCTCTGTTGAGCGGAAAGGTTTGCCAATTTTTTTTTAACTTACACAAACATGTTCCATTCATTCTTCAAGATTAAGTCTCCTTTAACTCCTTCCTGTTTTCTAACAACCTTCTTCCTTGCCTGCAAAACTTTTCAGCTGCCACACTCACCATCTCCCTACGGTCTCAGGAAAAGGTGTCCTTTCTCAGTGACACCACCTCCCTCGAGTCTCCCAGAACCTTGCTCCATCAATCACCATTTGTCCTCTCATCTTTCCTTTTCTTCCCTCCTGTCTCCTCATAATTAAAAACTATTGAAGCCATCAGGAAGGATAGAAGCAACCCAACGCTTATTGTCTACCTATAATAGATAGATAGATGATAGAATTATATATATTGCAAGAGGCCCATTGCACAAAGATTCGTGCAAGAATAGGCCTTCCTTCCCCTGGCTGCTGGCACCGGTTTCCCTCCGGCACCCAGGACCCGGGCCTTCACTCTGGCCGCCGTCTCCCGCCTTCATTCCGGGCTGGCCGCCGCCATCTTTGTGCATTAATTTTCATATTCCCTCCTTATTGGCTGTGGGCGCTGTCATCTTTGTTGTGAAGTGACAGTCAATTTGCATATTCCATCTTTATTACATAGGATATGTTAGACATCATATATATATATATATATATATATACATATATATATATAAAATGTCTAATATATATGTGCTTAGTTCTGGGCAAAATAATATATATGTGCTTAGTCCTGGGCAAGATAGATGCTTTTCATCAACCATCTCATTTGAGCCCAAACACAATCCTCAGACCAGATGGTGGTGGCACCCCATTTTACAGGTGAGGAAACAGACCCAGACAGGCTATGTAATTTCTTAACGTACAGCCTGTAAAGAGGTTGGGTTAGAATCTAGATTTTTTCTGGTCCAAAAGCTCTTGACCTTTATAAGCATTACCAGATGTCATGTAATTTAATTCAGATCCAGGGACCTCTGGGAATGAGGTACGCCACTTCATCTTTTTTACAGGCTGAAAAAAATTCAGCAACTGAATTTTTGGTGCAAAATTACGAATGTGATGATTGGTGGGAAATCATGAGCCAAGGAAGCTATTCGTTCTAGGTAATAGGCTCCTTTATTAATTCTAAATTAATCAGTAGGCAATTTCCCATCTAGGATTTTCAGTTCACAAATGTAACATAAAAAAGTGTCACTGTATTAACTGCAGAAATATGCTTCCTTAAGTATAGACCTGCTGAACTTACTAAGGAACTTAGTGGTAAGACAGTTCTCAAATTTAACTTCCCTCCTGCCGTATGTTTTTTTAATTGTTGACACTATTACAGATGTCTTTCATTTCCTCCCCCCTTTTTAATTCATTCCTCCACACAGTCATTTTGTGCCCTTCCTCTTTTATTCTACCTCTAACCCCAGTTAATACTGAACACACCTTCTATATTATGACCACAGCTTTGTTGAATCTCAGTTTCATTGCTGTTTGAATGTCAGTCAGTGTGGCCCAGATTCAAGTTCTATGGCCCTTCAACTCTAGCCTGGAGTCGTCAGCACCAGCCCTCAGAGGAAGACATCTCACGGATCCCGACACCGCATGTTCCAAAAGACAAGAGCGTTGTTTCCTAACGTCACGGGCTGGCGGCGGGCTGTCAATTCCAATATGTGGATGCAGGCAAGCACTTCCAAAAGGGGATTTGCTCCCAAGACTGCAGTTCCCTGAACGCTTCGTTACATGCCAGTCAAGTCTGCTCAGATGTGGGAAGAGAAAGATCTGTTGCATTTGGTTACTCTTTGTTGCCCCACACAGCTTTACAAAAAGTTGATTAATTGTAAAGCTGAAAGCCTTGAACAGATTTCATTACGCGCTGCCTGGAGATGGCTGTCAGCAGCCGGGAGGCGAAGGACGAAGAGTCTGCGTGGCCTGAAGCCAGCAGCTGTGGCTTCCAACTCTTCCTGTCAGGCTGGTTTCACCAGGGCCTGACCTGTCTAAATCTTTGCCTGGAAGCTGTCCCTTCAGAACACACACACACATTGTGTAAACTGCTGTGCAGAAGTGGCTTTCCTGGGCTGGAAACAGATTTACTCCTGTTGGGACCAAGGGCAGTTCATGTGGACACCCATCCACATCCATCAGCGCAGAGCCATCGGTAATGCGAGTCCCAGCTCTCTGGACCGTTCAAGTGGGCAGCCTTAGAATAAGTGGGGCTCCCTCTGTCCTCGAGGAAAAGGAAAGAGCAACCCCTAAAACTGGGGCCTAACCATGTACATTGGAAAACAAAGCCTTAGGAAGAAGTCACCTTTTAGTACCAGTAAATTCTCATAGCCAGTGACCTCTTTATTATTGTACTTCTGTAAAAGCAAAAATAGTCTTAAGCTCTGGCCGGTTTGGCCCAGTGGATAGAACATCGGCCTGTGGACTAAAGGGTCCCAGGTTCCATTCCGGTCAAGGGCACATGCCCGGGTTGCGGGCTCAATCCCCAGTGGGGGGCATGCGGGAGGCAGCCAGTCAGTGATTCTCTCTCATCATTGATGTTTCTATCTCTCCCTCTTCCTTCCTCTCTGAAATCAATCCTGTCTAATAAAAGACCAAAAGGGTAATTGACCGTACCTTCGCTACGCTTCCCATTGGCTAATCAGGGCGATATGCAAATTAACCGCCAACAAAGAGGGCAGCCGGCAGCCACGCAGCTGAAGCGAGCAGGAGGCTTGCTTCCTCCAGTGATGGAGGAAGCCAAGGTTCCCCGCCTGCCGCGGCCTGGCTCTGAGCTCCGAAAGCAACTAAGTTTCAATTATAGAAGTTAAACAAACACCAGATACCTGCTTTCAGCAGACCGTGGCCTCAGAGCTGGAGCCGGCTCTCAGCTCCAGTGACGGCAACAACGTTTCAATTATAGAAGGTAAATAAATCCCAGAATAATAAAGAAAAAGAAAAAAAGGAGAGGCTGAGAGCTTCAGTCGCCAGCCAGCCTGAAAACGGCCCTCAGCCCCTCACTCAGACTGGCCAGGCACGCCAGTCGGGACCCCCACCCTAAAGGGGGTGTGGCCAGCCTGAAAACAGCCATCAGCCCCTCACCCAGGCTGGCCAGGCACCCAAGCGGGACCCCCACCCTGATCTGGTACACCCTTCAGGGCAAACCAGCCGGCCCCCACCCGTGCACCAGATCTCTATCCTATATAATAAAAGGGTAATATGCAAGCTGACCCTAACAGCAGAAAGACTGGGAATGACTGGTCACTATGACACACACTGACCACCAGGGGGCAGACGCTCAATGCAGGAGCTGCCCACTGGTGGTCAGTGCGCTCCCACATGGGGGAGCTCTGCTCAGCTACAAGCCAGGCTGATGGCTGCCAGTAGAGCGGTGGTGGTGGGAGCCTCTCCCGCCTCAGCAGCGCTAAGGATGTCTGACTGCAGCTTAGATCTGCTCCCCGCTGGCAAGTGGACATCCCTCGAGGGCTGCCGGGCTGCCAGAGGGATGTCTGATTGCCATCTTAGGCCCAATCCCCTGGGAGCGGGCCTCAGCCAGCAGGTGGTCATCTCCCGAGGGGTCCCAGACTGTGAGAGGGCACAGGCCGGGCTGAGGGACCCCCCCCCACCTTGAGGGCACAAATTTTTGTGCACCGGGCCTCTAGTAAAAATATATAAAAAATAGTCTTTAAAACAAAACCTCTTGTTTGCTCTTTATTGCATGGTGCATAGCTATTGACAGCAAATTAGCAATACAGAAAATCAAGAAGAAAAATGTTTGAATCACTGAAATCCCATCAGCCCTGTCATTCCCCCACTTACAGAGATTTTTTTATTTTTCCAAAAAATGAAATAATAGATGGCATGTTTGGTAACCTGCTCTTTTGCTTAGTATTAAATCACAACTGTATTTCAATTTCTATAAATACAGGCCTGCAATATTACATGCAATGGCTGTATGGCATTTCATCTTATGGGTGTGCCATATTGGTGTTTTTCATGTGCACACATGCAGTAGAGAACCTCAGGGGCAAATGATTGAGGTCATCCTACTCCGCAGTTCCTGGCACATCGACCTTGGCTTATCATTTAATTGATCCCTACACTCCCTCCCAACTCCTCCTCCCACTCCATAGGCAACCATGTTACATGGATGATCTTTCTGTGTTCTTACAAAATAGGTGTTATTTTGTGTGCATGTACTTTAATTTATAAAACTATTCATGTTAACATGCCATTTTGGGTTTGTTTTTCCATCAAGCCCTGTATGTTGGTTTGCAAACTGGCCCCCGTACTCGGAGGCCAAGGAGAGACCGAAGGACGAGGCAGACCACTCCAGCCTGGTAGGTAGCAGTTTTAACAAGTCTGGGCTTGGGTGGCCACACGAGAGTAGATCTTCTCACCCGCCTGCCAGAATGTTAAAAGTTTATATAGAGGCCTTAATTGGGTTCAGTCATACATACTGCCTAGATCAGCCATGGGCAAACTACGGCCCGCGGGCCGGATCCGGCCCGTTTGAAATGAATAAAACTAAAAAAAAAAAAGACCGTACCCTTTTATGTAATGATGTTTACTTTGAATTTATATTAGTTCACACAAACACTCCATCCATGCTTTTGTTCTGGCCCTCCGGTCCAGTTTAAGAACCCATTGTGGCCCTTGAGTCAAAAAGTTTGCCCACCCCTGGCCTAGATGGTCTCAATGACACCTTCCTTTCTCAGGCTGTGTCCTTGAACATGGCTCCCACTGTGGGACCACTGGGCAGAGTATACATTCTAAGGACAGGGGAGGGGTTGAGGCCCTTCCAGTTGTCAGGGTACAGCTTGTGGGTCAAATGGTGGTCACATCCCCTCAATGACTTCCCCCAACACTGTGTATTTAAGATTCAGTTACTCTGCTATAGCCATACTGAACCCATTGCTACTAACTACTCTTATACCCCATGGAGGTTGTCTTCCACATTCTACCTGTCCATTTTCCTAGTGATGTACACTCAAGTTGGAATTCCCTTCCCCATAAATAGTGCTGCACTGAATAGCATTCTGGAAATGTGAAACTTTCTTGGGATATATGCCCTCAACAGAATTTGTGGAACATGAATTTAATTTGACTTAATTATTGCTACGTGGTCTTAGTGGCTGCTCCAGTCTGTACCCAGAAGCAGTGCATGCAGTTCCTATACCCCCCACCACCCCTGCACTATTCCCCAGCTTTCTCTTTTTGCCAGGATAATAGATACAAAACTTTATCTCATTTTAACTTGTATTTCCCTATTTTCTAGTAGAATCAACATGTTTATAATGTTATCCCACCTAAGAACATGGAATGTCTCCCCATTTGTTCAGAGTATCCCCTATTTATCTAACCATTGATCTATTGTTGGATATCAGGTTGTTCGTAAGGGCAAGAGAAAGAGGAAAAGGGAGACCCAAGCTGCTTAGAAAGCCCATGAACCAACGTGAAGGGAGAAGGAAAAGACGGATGGATGCTCCGGCAGCCCCTGCCCTCTGCTCACCTTTGTAGGATCTAGTATGTCTTGAACAGTCAAATGCTGAAGGAATATTACCTAGAGATCGGGGGAATCACAAGAGGATATTCAATGAAGTTCACTATGTAATCTCAAATGGGAAATGATGGCTTTTGAAAATAATCTGTACATGAGTTCTTCCCTTTTGCAAGACCCACAGTATTTAATATATTATTTACAATTGTGATGAGCTGGGCCGAAGCGGGAAGTGTGTGTGGCAGAGCAGGCCAGTTCAGGAGCAGAGCCTGTGGCCTGGCAGTGAGGCCCAGGAGCTGAGCAAACTACCTGCCCAGCAGGTCTCACCTTTGGGTTCCAAGGCTCCTCAGTCCTCTTTTCCCTTTTGTTAGGACATTTCCTCTTAGAGAATGTGGATCTTCTTCAGCTCTTTTGACTCAGGGAAGCCTAACACATGCTTCTGCTTTTTTTTTTTTTAGATCAAATTCAGATTAGGGAAAGATATTACATGAAATCATTAGGCTGAGAGTCCAAGGCCAACTCCAGTCTAACGGAATCCCAAAGTCTAGGGTGGGGCATGGGAATCTGTTTTATAAAGGACCGGCCAGGTGATTCTGGTGATAAATCATTATCTGGGAGCCCCACTGTTTGGTCCATTCCTCTGCAGCCTTCAGTTAGACAGTCTAACTCTGAACGCATCAGGCACTTGTTTCCAGTCGACATCCAGCACCCCCAGCCATGTCTCGCTTAGAACTAATCACATCTTCTCTTGATGTAATTCAAGTTAATTTTCTCTTCAGCATTCAGAGCAGATAGAAAACAGCGTCAGCTACCCCTCCTGCATCATATACTAATATATATAAAACATTAAAAAGCCATTTATTATATACTTTTGTAAACTTGAATATTGGAAACAGCACTTATGGGAGAATTGAATCAGAAGGAATGATGCGACCATTTCCTGTGTTGAAGTTTCACAGGTCATGCCTGTGTTGGGTCAGCGCTGTGTCCAGGTAGCAGCGATGGCTGCCAGCTTGGCTGGGGGAAAATTTGTGCCCAGATTGTGGGAGTTGCAGCCCACGCAGGGTCCTCTGTGATGGAGGCCAGCCAGTTTTTATGGACTTCAATGCTATTTGCTTCAGTACACTTTGAAATGCAGGGTCAGCTCACTGAGCTACAACATGCAATAATAACACATTTTTATAGGACTGCCTTGTCAGAGCAGCAACAACACGCGATACATAAAACCAGTAAACACACCGTGTCTACAGATTCTATCCAGTAACCAGGATAAAGCAATAAAACTGACAGCAGCCATCAAAAAGCTCCCTTCCTGACTTTGTCAGGTGAATTTACTGTTGCTTAAAACAGAGTGTCACGGAGCCTCAGATCAGTGTGCAGTGATGGAGCAGCAAGTTACACCACATGGAGGGGCGAGGGCCTAGTGAATGCAAGCAAGATGGGCAGGTGTGTTTGCTAGGGCTTGGGACCCTCTAGTCCAGTGGTTCTCAACCTTCCTAATGACGCGACCCTTTAATACAGTTCCTCATGTTGTGGTGATCCCCAATTTCATTGTTACAAATTGAACATAATTAAAGCATAGTGATTAATCACAAAAACAATATGTAATTATATATGTGTTTTCCGATGGTCTTAGGCGACCCCTGTGAAAGGGTCGTTCGACCCCCAAAGGGGTCACGACCCACAGGTTGAGAACCGCTGCTCTAGTCTTTAAGGTGATGCAATTCACATTAGAGATAGTCTATAGGATACTTTGGTTTTCCCAAGTTACACATCACATATCATGTGTGACAGTGGGCTATGGGGCGGTAGATCAGCCATTAGTATTTCCTGGCTGCTGCTTATAGCCTTGAGGCAGGAAAGAGCTTACATTTGCTGGAGTACACAGGGGACGCAGTGGGCTGGTGTTACCTTAGCCTGGATTCCTAGCGTGTGGACTTCCATACTCTCTGATGGAAAGAAGGAAATAACAAAGGAAGGAAGCACAGCGGGAGAGAAGGAAAAAAGGAAGGAAGGAGGGGAAGAGACATCAAGGAAAGAGAAACAAAAGAGAGGGAGGGAGCTGCCAGTGAGTGTACCATTTGCATCTTCATGGTCACCACCAGAAATATTTCCCAAAGTTTCCAAAGCTCCTCATCTTACAAACAAATGAACATAAGACAACGAAACAGCTATGAGTTGTTCCACATTCCTGCCTAGTTTCGCCAAGGTGAATGGCTCCTGCAGGAGAGTGGCAGCGGAGTGGGCTTGGCTATCAGGAGGCTCTCTCCCACTTTGGAGAGTGAGAGGCCTGACCTTTCTAAACCAGTGCCGCCCCAGGGCCCAGAAGAAGAGACCTTCCCTGTGGCAGCAGCTGGGCAGCTGCCTGGAGGAGCCCCTGCTCTGCACACCTAGAGCCTGGCCGAGGCAGCCACGCCCACTTCCACATTAGGTCCCTCTGAGCCCGAAACTCAAGGACAACCTGCTTCAGTGGCTGCCAGACTCCAGACCCATACCAACCCGGAAGTGGCTCTGATTGGCCCTCTCAGAAGGATGCCCCACCATCCTAGGCCCCTGAAGAAATAAAGGCAGCTCAGGCATGTGTCTCAATGTCCTCTTATCTTCAGGTACATTCTCCTTTAACACACGTCCTTAAATAACTGCCTCTCAAATGCTTCCTGGGGAAGCTGAGGAAACCTCCCCTCTCAGACACCTGTTCTCCCAAATGCTGATATTCAAGATCATTAAAGCAGTTAACTGTGTGATGATTCATTTCATCAGCAGAGTATGCTGTGCTTGCCCACACTCCTGGCACCTCCCCAGGCACCTGGGGCTCAGAGGGTTTGGTACCCATTCGTCTCTGCACCTGTCGTGGCTTTGATGGAGAGATGCCTTTGAACTCAGGAGTTAGTGGGAGTTAGCTAAGGATGGAGGAACACCATGGGAGATCTTGAACACTTCTCTCTGCTTCCAGGATGTAAGGGGAAGGAGATGCACTTTGGAGTAATACTGAGAGAGTGTGCCAGCTATTAGGCCCTCGGGAAACTGCAGCCTGGAGTTCGAAGGGAATCCCACTTCTCACCAATCCTCAGGCAGGAACGGGGAGGTGAGTGCGGCACCCACCTTGGGCACAAAATTTAAGGGGGGCACCAAAAACTCAGTAATGAAGATAAATAATGTTTTAATGCAACATTGAAAAAAATAAAAACTAATGCAAAGCATCCACAGTGAACAAAATATCAACATTTGAAACAAAGGCAAGACTGGTATTACTAATTTTTCCCTTTTCTTTTCATGGTTCATCATGGCACTGTTATGGATCCTGTCTTTGTTTAATTTTTTTTAATTTTTATTTCTTGATTTTTTTAGAGAGAGGGAGGGAGAGAGACATTTATTCATTATTCCACTTATTTATGCATTCATTGGTTGATTCTTTTTTTTCTTTTTTTAAATATTTTATTTATTTTTGCAGAGAAGAAGGGAGAGGGATAGAGAGTTAGAAACATCGATGAGAGAGAAACATCAATCAGCTGCCTCCTGCACAACTCCTACTGGGGATGTGCCTGCAACCAAGGTACATGCCCTTGACCGGACTCGAACCTGGGACCCTTCAGTCTGCAGGCAGATGCTCTATCCACTGAGCCAAACCGGTTAGGGCTGGTTGATTCTTTTGTGTGCCCTGACTGGGGACTGAACCTGCAACTTGGCACATCGGGACAAAGCTCTAACCAACTGAGTTACCCGGCCAGGGCTTGTTTAAAATTTTAATGTTTTACCATCAATTGTTTTTGCATTAACTTAAAGTTTTTAAAATATTGTATTAATCTTTTTGTCTTGCTCACTGAGTTTTTTGGTTCTCCCTTAATTTTTCCCCCTTTATTAGATGTCTCTATTTTTGCCCTTTTGCCTATCCCACCCAGCCTCCAGCCCCCTTCCCTCTGGCTGTCACTACACTGTTGTCTGTGTCTGTGGGTTATGCATATATGTTGTTTGGCTAATCCCTTCACCTTCCTTCATCTAGTCCTCCTCTCCCTGTCCCCTCTGACAGCATCAGTCTGTTCCACGTATCCATGACTCTGTTTCTATTTTGTTCATCAGTTTATTTTATTCATTAAATTGTACAAATGAGTGAGATCATAGGGTACTTGTCTTTCTCTGACTGGCTTATTTCACTTAGCGTAATACTCCCTAGGTCCATCCAGGCTGTTGCAAACGGTAAGAGATCCTTCTTTTTTACAGCCACGTGGTATTCCAGGGTATAAATGTACCACAGCATTTTATCAGCTGATCTACTGATGGGCAGTTGGGCTGTTTCCAGATCATGGCTATTCATGGTAAATAACTTGGTTCTCCCTTAAATTTTGCACCCAAGGCAAAGGCCTCACTCACCTTACCCTAGCCCCTGCTTGTGTCCCTAACCAGGAACAAGTGGGAAAACTTGGCCTCGTCTCTAGTACGAAATACCCCCTAAGACTACTGAGCCTTTTCAGTGAAGATTTGTGACTTCACTATTCCCTTGTCTTTCCTGCTGTTTCTGGGCATGTACAAGTGAAAAGGAGTTCATTCCCAAGTCTCCACTCTGTTATTGTGTCTCACTACTATGCCCTCAGCCTAAGGGTCAAACAATTCGAATTAGATATTACTCAAATTTTCCTTTGATATCCAATCAGAATTTCATAACTATAAGTTACCATTGCAAGCCTACAACTGGTTATAGAACTTAATCAAGCCCTGTAAATGCAGCACCGGAGTACAAGGGCTACCCTGTCCATCAATGCAGACTTCAGAGAGCGAGCCCTGCAGGAGGGTGACTCTTTGGGCCTTGGGGAGGCCCAGGTCATCACACTGGAGCTTCCATGTCCTCTTTCTCTATCGTATTCAGTGGTCCTGTCCCCTCTGTGTCGCTGGTACTATCTTTACTGACACCCCAGCCTCAACAGAAACTACTCACTGAGCCAGCTTATTGTGCTCTTGACAGACAGCTGGCATACGGAGCTGCTTTCTCCCACTGGTTTTCATCGTAAATGTGTTATCTCAATTGCTGTCCCAGGTGAATTGGCGTTTGAGAGCTGGCCTGGGAGCCAGACCACCATTTATCTCACGATTCCTGTGGGAAAGAAGCTTCGAAGGACTGGCCTCCAAATGAGAAGCGTACTTGCACCACAGCCCACCTGGGAGTTGGGCTCTGTAACCAAACAGTGAGGCACCTGGTTGGCTGCAGGGGCTTGCCTGCAGGTGAGCTGGCCAATGTAGCAAAAACCCTAAACCCTGGGGAAGGGAGGAGCTGGGGGAGGATGTCATTTTTTTTTCTTTTGTAGCTATTTGCATCCTAGTGGCATTTGTAGAGACTGCAGACACCTAAGGATTAGGGAGATTAATGGAGTTCCTTTGATGGTAAGATTCAGTTCTCAGACTCTTCTTCTAAATTCATTGTTTTCTCTTTTCCATTTAAAATGAATATTAAGACTTTATCCACAACAAGTTCCCCAAACAGCTACATTACTGGGAACTCAGAGCCAAGCACAGTGCCCCAACGGTGCAAGAGAGTTGGGAGCTGGGGTCCTCAGAGCTGCCAGGTTGTGGGTGTTGGTGGTCTCCCTTTAGGGTCAAGGTGGGAGGTGCTTCGAAGGGTGTCCAGGAGTGGGAGGGAGGTGCCCACCTCGTGGGTGACTGCCTGGGCCGTGCCCTGCCACAGGTCCTCCCTCTACTTCCACCCACTTCCATGTGAGGAGATGGCTGGGTGTTTCTCACAGCTGCATCTGTCCCTCATTTACTTTCCAGGGAGTGTCACTAGTCCCGGGACTCAGAAAAACACAGAAAATCCCTGCCCAGCGTCAGGGACCAATCTGTAAAGTCTGGTCCCTAACAGACAACAGTCTCTCTATTTGGGGCAATTTGGCCAAACACATTTATTTGCCATCTCTAGACATCTTCAGCACTAAATGTGCTGGTATTTCCACCTAACGAGGAATTTAACTGCAAAAATGAGCAGGATGGTGAACAAGAATAAAAATACCACGAGAAAAAAAATGCCCACGGCCGTAATCCCACAGGACAGTTCCACCTCAGACAGCTTGACTCCCCTTAAAGATGGGGGGTTCTCACACACTGTCTCCTCCACATCCTCGAGTTTGTGCAGGTTTTCTCTGAACCAGGTTATGAAGCGAACATTTGAGCAAGTGCAGTCCAGAGGATTGTGACTTAAATTAATGGTGCTCTGCTGGGACAAGATGGGGAGGAGATGGGGTGGGATGATGCGAATGCTGTTGGTGGCCAGGTTGAGGTAGAGCCCCTTCAGGTGGCCAAGAGCATCGATGCTGTTTTCCATCAGGCTGTTGTGGCTTAAGTCTATGTGAGTCACATTCCCAAGGCTGTGGAAGGCCTGCTGGTCTATAATGAGGAGCTCACAGGAGGATAAAATCAGCACCTCCAAGCCGGCTACTGTCTGAAGAAGGTTGGTCTTGGAGAGGCTCCCATCTTGAAATATATTTCCCTGTAAATTCAGTTGCCGGAGACCCCCCAGGCCTTCCAGAAGGTGCTGATTGCTGGCATCGAGGAGGCAGTGGGAGAGATTCAGAACCTGCAGGAGAGGAAGGTTTTGGAAAGGACTTTGTGACGCCATAACAGTCAGGTGAGTAAATGCCAAATCCAGGACTTCCAGCTTAGGACTCTCTTGGAACGCCTGACGCCGGAGACCCATGGACACAGCGTAGCTCAGGTTTAGGTACTGCAAGTGGTGTAGGCCTTTGAGCGGCAGATTGCAGCAGTCAGAAGCCTTGATGCCATTGTGGCTTAAATCAAGTCTCCGGAGATTTGCTAGTTTTTCCAAACACCCAGCACCGAGGTCAAGTACCCCCAGGTTGCCTTTGATAGAGAGGTCTGTGAGGGCCGGGAAACTGGCAGCATTGATTTGACACAATTGCTCAAAATGATTTACATTGAGAACTAATTTCCTGAGCGAGTTCATACCCTGAATCCCAGAGGGTAACTCTCTCAAGTGAGTTGCCGTCAGGTCCAATTCCCGGAGGGGCGTGAAGCACCGAAATGTGGTAGCTGACAAGTCAGAGAAACGGTACTTGCGCAGGCTGATGCTCTCGACAGACATTTCACAGAGTCCCTCGAGCATGGCTGGAGTCAGGTCCTGGCTCTCAGTGTCCTCGTATGTCCCCAGCCAGAGAGACCGAGTAGTAGAGTTCTGTAGCCCTTTCAATAGGACAGACACGTCAAGCGTCCCTCCAAATCGCAAACTTTGGAAGACTTTTGCATGGAAAGCCCCAGGCTCCATGCCTTTAATGTCATTGCTATCGAGGTTGAGGCTGAGGTTGGTGGCCCCCAGAGTGTTCAGGTCTTCGCGAGAGAGGAAGTGGAGAGCATTATTCTGAAAATCCAGAACCTTCAGATTCTGTGTTGGGAAGTTTCCTGGGAACTTCATGGAGGAAATATAGTTGCTTCCAAGATACAAACTTTCCAGGTTTTCCAGATTGTGCACTGGGATAAACTCGAGATTGGATATTCCCGTTTGGATTAAGAAAAGGTGCTTCAGCGCCCTGGGCCCGAGGAGGGATGTTTCGGCCATGAATATCAGGGGATTTCCAGTCAGCACAAGGGTGTCCAATTGGTGATGGCTTTGAAAGGTGTCTTCATGTATCCAATTGATCTGGCACCTTGAAAAGGTAATAGTATTTAACAATAACTAATTAGAAAAAAAGCAGAAGACATTCTGTCACCGTGAGCTACATTTAAAAAGTCATGGTTTGTGTATAGTAAAAATAGTGTACATTGTCATTCAAAGTAAAACATGAAAAACATTCTTCAGTAGCTACAGGTGGCCTCTTGAATTAATGACTAGCCTCAATTCTAAACACACTAATTTAGATTTTCCCCCCTAAATATCTTGCCCCTTTAGGTTAAACTGTAAGAAGTTTGTGTTTGGAACCTAGAGAACAATTAGTGGTTTGCTTGTTGAAAAAAAAATCAAACTATTATTTACTATTTTAAGTAATAGAAAATGTTACATATAAAGCATAATATATATGATATATATGTATGTATGTGCGTGCGCGTGTGTGTTATATAGAATGCATAGTAATGATATTTACATAGGAATCTGTGTCATCCTGGTTAAGTTACAACTTTTTGCAACCTCTGTTTTTTTAATCTATAAAGTATAGAAATAATGATTACTTTGTAGAATGGTGGTGAGTGCATTTATAGAAATATGCAACACTAGAGCTGAAAAGACACCCCTACTGGTACTGAACCTAATGATATTGGACAGTACACACACATATACAACACACCTACCCTCAAGGTCAAGGGGAATTCCTTAGAAAAGAATTGTGGAAAGGAAGCCTGAATCCATAGCAGCAAGTGAGCCCTAGAGCTAGCTTTGCCACATCTGCCAATATCTGTAAGTCCCTAGTAGCCTAGAGCCTGGCTTTTAATGAGCCACATGTGTCAGTGGCAGAAGACAAAGCTTGGGGATAGGCTAGGAGGTCCTCTCAAAAACCTGCTCATTACCATGACCCTCAAAAGGGATCCTTCAGTGGGTGACCTTATAAAAGAAAGCTCACAGAGGGAGACCTCAGGATATGTGTCTTGGCCTTGGCTCTGAATGGAATAAGGACAACAATAACAAGGAAAGACTCTCCTCTGAGATCCCCTAACCATAAGCTTCTACTCAGGAGGATTGTGGCATGGTTTATGCCACCTCTGTAGACCTCCCCAAAGAAACCCAAGTGGAAAATTGGGTTTGAAAGTTTGAAGTTGTTCCAGGATGGCAGTAACTTCAGGTAACTGGCAGAAGGAAATAGAAAACTTTTCCAGGTCGGTGTACTTAAATTTTAATAAGGAAAACTTTCAACTTTACATAAAAGCAAAGAGAAAAATACAATAAACCTTCACACATCTATCACACAGATGCAGTAATTCTCAAGATTTTGCCATATATGCTCTCTGCTTCATCTAGTCCCAACTCTATCTCCTGAATTGTTTTAAAGCAAATCTTAGCTATCCCATACATATTTGAGTAGGCATCTGCAAAAAAAATTGAGGCTTATTTTCTATAGCCATAATGCCATTGTCACATATAGCAATATTAATAATTCATTGGTATTCTCTAATTCCAGGAAAGCATTTTAAACAAAGATTTATACATATTTCCAAAAGATAAATGAGCTCAAAATAAAAATGCAATAAACACATAAGGGAAACACATTAGCCAAAGTCAGCAAAAAATAATAATAATTCAAAAATCTATGGAATTAGGTTAAAAAGCTGATATAAGAATTATCATGTATTTGATAACATATAAAGAATATAGAAAATGCATTATATAGTATCAGAACATATGATAACTATATCTATATCAAACAAGTTTCACATATTTAAAGAAAATAGTAAAAATCAACAGTCTGATGAAAGAAAAAATATTAAAACTGATCTGCTATATTTGTAAAATTTGTTTTCAGTTTTATTATCATTATTCCTTAGAACTTAAGCAGCATGACTGAGCCAGTCTAGTTTGACAATTTCCTTTCTACTCCATTGATTGTTTTTTTAATTACATTGCACCTGCATAAAACTATTTCATGGGAGAGGTACACACACAGGATAAGCTGATGGTCCCTGTGTCCCCAAAGGTCCTGGATGCACTTGGAATGCAAGTTGTGCTTTTCCCTAAGTAAAACATCAGTGCATGCAGGGAACTCAGATACATACCTGGTTAAATCCAAAAAGATCAGATTTGTGAGTCTGCAGAAAGTTGTGTTTTGAATTGCAGGCAAGAAGTTAAAACTGAATTCCAAAAATTCTGTTGTGTTTGGTAGAGTGTCAGGAATCTCTCTGAGACCTAAATTTTCACAGTTATATATTTTGTTGGCTTCTTTCTGATGAGATAAACAATGTAAATTAATATCAGACTTCATAATTTGATTGCAAATTTATGTTTGTGGTATTTTTTTGAGCATCAATCCCACTTCTAGGAGTCTTTACCAAGTATATATGACTTATGCATAAGATGATTCATTTAAGCATTTTTTTATATTAGAAGATTGACAATACCCAGCTTATCCATCACTATAGGATTAATTGAACAAAATATGGTACAGTCACAAAAGGGAACCTTCAGCACCTAAAAATGAAATGACTGAGATTTCCACACACTGATAGGGCGTGATATCCAGGTATATTGTGTGGTGAAAAAAGCAACATGTCAAATGTACATATGTAGTATAGATGGTAAATGGGATGTAGTATGTAATGTATTGTATACTATCTTTTCTGTAAGATTGGTATGTGTGTATTTTATTATATTTGCAGAAAGAAACCATGGGGGAAAAACTCAAAACTGGTTGTCTTGAAGGGGAGAGATGAACCAGGTAGAGGAGCAAGAATGGAAGCAAGACTTCTTTGAATATACTTTGTTTCATAGGTTTTATTTTGGATGCCTGAAAATGTTTTAAATCACTCTAGATTAGCATCAGCAAAATTAGACAACCAGACATCCACACTTTCTGATGTGATGTAAGGACATAGTACCACCTATGAGGTATTCTCGCCCACCTCTCCCCCAATTAAAGCTTGAATCCAACCATGACTTTAAGCTTAACTTCCATAAGTGATGTGGGGGATTTAAGTTCAACAGCACCACAAGGTAGCAATTACCCAAATCCAGGACATTCTGTAGAACAACTGACTTGGCTTTATGGGATGTGAATGCTGTGGGCAGAAGTGGAGAGGGGAGGGCGTGGGAGGAGACAGAAAACTGTTCTTGTAAAAAAAAGAGACATAAGTAAAAGCTATTTAAGAGACATAACCAACAAATAATAGAGTAGCCCTTGTTTAGATTCTGGTCCAAATAATGCACTTAGGAAAAGACTTTTATAGAGTATCGAGGAACTTTGAATGTAGACAGGATATTAGAACTACTAAAGAATTATAAACGTTGTTAATGATAAGAGAAACGTTCTTAATTTTTTGAGATGCATTTTGAAGTACTTAGGGATAAAATGATATAATGTTTGAGATTTGCTTTCAAATACTCTGTCAAAAAGGTAGGGGAGGAATAGGTAGATGAGATTAGCAGGTAAAATGTTGATGGTTGTTGAATGTTGAGTGATACATACATAGAGATCCCTTGTGAGTAACTAGTTATGTATATGTGGTTAGAAATTTTCTAGCCCTAGCCACTTTGGCTCAGTGGATAGAGCATCGGCCAGAGGGTCCCTGGTTCAATTCTGGTCAAGGGCACATACCTCGGTTGCAGCCTCCTCCCCTTCCAGGGCCCTGGTCAGGGCTCATGCAGGAGGCAACCAATCCATGTGTTTCTCTCACATCAGTGTTTCTCTCTGTCTTTCCCTCTCTCTTCCACTCTCTCTAAAAATCAATGGAAAAATATCCTCAGGTGAGGATTTAAAAAAAAAGTGAAAAAAAATTTTTCTAAATATAACGTGTAAATGAGCTAGCAATGTGGCACAGACTTTAGGTCATGGGGCTGTGCAGCCTTGGAGTGTGAATTTATTTTGGATCTCAGGAGCCACAGACTGCTGTTTTTGGGGGTACAGCCCTGCACATAAGTCCAGAGCAATTTCCTTCTACTCCATTGATTGTTTTTTTAATTACATTGCACCTGCATAGAACTATTTCATGGGAGAGGTACACACACAGGATAAGCTGATGGTCCCTGTGTCCCCAAAGGTCCTGGATGCACTTGGAATGCAAGTTGTGCTTTTCCCTAAGTAAAACATCAGTGCATGCAGGGAACTCAGATACATACCTGGTTAAATCCAAAAAGATCAGATTTGTGAGTCTGCAGAAAGTTGTGTTTTGAATTGCAGGCAAGAAGTTAAAACTGAATTCCAAAAATTCTGTTGTGTTTGGTAGAGTGTCAGGAATCTCTCTGAGACCTAAATTTTCACAGTTATATATTTTGTTGGCTTCTTTCTGATGAGATAAACAATGTAAATTAATATCAGACTTCATAATTTGATTGCAAATTTATGTTTGTGGTATTTTTTTGAGCATCAATCCCACTTCTAGGAGTCTTTACCAAGTATATATGACTTATGCATAAGATGATTCATTTAAGCATTTTTTTATATTAGAAGATTGACAATACCCAGCTTATCCATCACTATAGGATTAATTGAACAAAATATGGTACAGTCACAAAAGGGAACCTTCAGCACCTAAAAATGAAATGACTGAGATTTCCACACACTGATAGGGCGTGATATCCAGGTATATTGTGTGGTGAAAAAAGCAACGTGTCAAATGTACATATGTAGTATAGATGGAAAATGGGATGTAGTATGTAATGTATTGTATACTATCTTTTCTGTAAGATTGGTATGTGTGTATTTTATTATATTTGCAGAAAGAAACCATGGGGGAAAAACTCAAAACTGGTTGTCTTGAAGGGGAGAGATGAACCAGGTAGAGGAGCAAGAATGGAAGCAAGACTTCTTTGAATATACTTTGTTTCATAGGTTTCATTTTGGATGCCTGAAAATGTTTTAAATCACTCTAGATTAGCATCAGCAAAATTAGACAACCAGACATCCACACTTTCTGATGTGATGTAAGGACATAGTACCACCTATGAGGTATTCTCGCCCACCTCTCCCCCAATTAAAGCTTGAATCCAACCATGACTTTAAGCTTAACTTCCATAAGTGATGTGGGGGATTTAAGTTCAACAGCACCACAAGGTAGCAATTACCCAAATCCAGGACATTCTGTAGAACAACTGACTTTGCTTTATGGGATGTGAATGCTGTGGGCAGAAGTGGAGAGGGGAGGGCGTGGGAGGAGACAGAAAACTGTTCTTGTAAAAAGAGAGACATAAGTAAAAACTATTTAAGAGACATAACCAACAAATAATAGAGTAGCCCTTGTTTAGATTCTGGTCCAAATAATGCACTTAGGAAAAGACTTTTATAGAGTATCGAGGAACTTTGAATGTAGACAGGATATTAGAACTACTAAAGAATTATAAACGTTGTTAATGATAAGAGAAACGTTCTTAATTTTTTGAGATGCATTTTGAAGTACTTAGGGATAAAATGATATAATGTTTGAGATTTGCTTTCAAATACTCTGTCAAAAAGGTAGGGGAGGAATAGGTAGATGAGATTAGCAGGTAAAATGTTGATGGTTGTTGAATGTTGAGTGATACATACATAGAGATCCCTTGTGAGTAACTAGTTATGTATATGTGGTTAGAAATTTTCTAGCCCTAGCCACTTTGGCTCAGTGGATAGAGCATCGGCCAGAGGGTCCCTGGTTCAATTCTGGTCAAGGGCACATACCTCGGTTGCAGCCTCCTCCCCTTCCAGGGCCCTGGTCAGGGCTCATGCAGGAGGCAACCAATCCATGTGTTTCTCTCACATCAGTGTTTCTCTCTGTCTTTCCCTCTCTCTTCCACTCTCTCTAAAAATCAATGGAAAAATATCCTCAGGTGAGGATTAAAAAAAAAAAAGAAAAAAAAAGAAATTTTCTAAATATAACGTGTAAACGGGCTAGCAATGTGGCACAGACTTTAGGTCATGGGGCTGTGCAGCCTTGGAGTGTGAATTTATTTTGGATCTCAGGAGCCACAGACTGCTGTTTTTGGGGGTACAGCCCTGCACATAAGTCCAGAGCACTGCCTGATCCTGCATCCCAAGTGAGTCAAGTATTCAGAAATCTGCCAGTAACTGCTTGTTCGGTTCCCCAACTCAAGTTATAAATCTTGGACAAACTGGGTAAAAATGGGAAGGGGTTGATTAGACATTTATAGAATTACAGGGTCATGGTTTATTTGGATGATGCCTTAGGATAAAGCATAGTGGGCAGGTATAAAGACCTGATGGTGTCTATTATGAAATAATCTCCAAGGACAATGAACTTGAGGGCCATCTTTCATATCCTCTACGGCACCATGTGGTTTCACCCAACCTTTCAGACCCTGACTTTCCCCCGACCATGCTGTGGTCCCTCTAGAGGCCCCTCTGAGACCGCCCTGGTCTGGGGAAGACCTGCCCATCAAACTGGAGGCCAGCAGCTTTCCTCACTCTGAGTTGCACACAGCCCTGCGTAGCTGGAAGCAGAAGAGTCCCCACATTCTCTTTGCTCTGAAGCGTGATGTTTTAGAGATGCCACCACTTTAATTGCTTTTTGCTTTCTTGCTCCAGCCTCTGCTTGTGGTGCACGTTTTGTAGTTGCAGTGAGCATGGTCACCTACTAGAAACCACCGTGTCTTCCATATTGTGACAATATTATGAAGGTCACAGATGAACATGCTATATTCGTATATCTTTGTAATTCATTTTTTGTTTCATAGGCCCAAAGCCCCCCAGGCACTGCCACAAATCCCCCTAATGTCCTTGAAAAGCATACTTTGCATTGATAACTTACATTTAGCTGACTAGTTATACATATGGGGAAAAGCACATGTTGCTAGACTCCTCTTTGGTGCCCATGAACATGGATGACCCAGAGAGGAGATGGGTATGCAGTTTTTTCCCCAATAGCTATTAAGATTCAGATTAGCTTTGGGGGGACATTTTTCTTTCCTGGTCTCCATTGGCCTCGCTGATGCCACATACACGTGGAGAAAGGGGCCTTTCCTCAATTCGTGCTGCTCTATTCTGGCCCCACAGCCAAAGGCTCCGCTCTGGCAATTCCCTCCTCCTGATTATAAACGTGCCTGCGACACCTAAACTGCTCCTCTTTGGAGCTTTACTAAGCACTTTATTGCATTAAAGCGACTGGAGAAGTTGAGGATTGAGTCGGAGCTCTACAAGCCGAGCCGGTGGCCTGAGGGAGCTGCGAACAAAAGGAGAGGCGCGTGGAGGAAGGAGCTCAGTTTGAACCCAGTGAGCGTCCAGGGACCTGTGAATCTCACACTGTGGAGGAGTATTGGGAAGCCACCAGGAGCCCGGGCCATAACATTCCTCTCTAGTTAGGGAGACAGTGCCTTTGATTCCTGGGACAAAGAGGCAAATGGCAAGAACTGTAGCTTATGAGAATTTAAAAAGCAAACACATTTCAAGAATGCACAGACCTCTCTTTGGCTTTCATGTTCACTCTCCTGTACAGTCAGAATTACCATTTCAGATATTACAGGTGGTGATGCCCAAACTCCTCCTGCTCTAAGGCACAAAGTATACACATGCACACACACGCACACTCATTCTTCTTTCTTTTTTTTAATCCTCACCAGAGGATGTTTTTATTGATTTGAGAGAGAGAGGAAGGAAGAGAGAGAAAGAGTGAGAAACATCAATATGAGAGAGGAACATCGATCAGTTGCCTCCTGTGCATGCCCTGACTGGGGATGGGACCTGCAACCTAGGTATGAGCCCTGACTGGGAATTGAGCCCGAAACCTTTTGGTGCATGGGATGATGCTCCAACCAACTGAGCCACTTGGCCAGGGCTCATTCTTTTTGTTTTTGAGAGTCATTTGCAGATGCCATGACCCTTTTCCCCTAAATCTTTTAAGGAAAAGGATATTCTTATACAACCGCAGTGCCATTACCAAAAATTCATAAGAGCCACAGACTGCTGTTTTTGGGGGTACAGCCCTGCACATAAGTCCAGAGCACTGCCTGATCCTGCATCCCAAGTGAGTCAAGTATTCAGAAATCTGCCAGTAACTGCTTGTTCGGTTCCCCAACTCAAGTTATAAATCTTGGACAAACTGGGTAAAAATGGGAAGGGGTTGATTAGACATTTATAGAATTACAGGGTCATGGTTTATTTGGATGATGCCTTAGGATAAAGCATAGTGGGCAGGTGTCTATTATGAAATAATCTCCAAGGAAAATGCACTTGGGGGCCATCTTTCAGATCCTCTACGGCACCATGTAGTTTCACCCAACCTTTCAGACCCTGACTTTCCCCCGACCGGTTCCCCAACTCAAGTTATAAATCTTGGACAAACTGGGTAAAAATGGGAAGGGGTTGATTAGACATTTATAGAATTACAGGGTCATGGTTTATTTGGATGATGCCTTAGGATAAAGCATAGTGGGCAGGTGTCTATTATGAAATAATCTCCAAGGAAAATGCGCTTGGGGCCCATCTTTCAGATCCTCTACGGCACCATGTAGTTTCACCCAACCTTTCAGACCCTGACTTTCCCCCGACCATGCTGTGGTCCCTCTAGAGGCCCCTCTGAGACCGCCCTGGTCTGGGGAAGACCTGCCCATCAAACTGGAGGCCAGCAGCTTTCCTCACTCTGAGTTGCACACAGCCCTGCGTAGCTGGAAGCAGAAGAGTCCCCACATTCTCTTTGCTCTGAAGCGTGATGTTTTAGAGATGCCACCACTTTAATTGCTTTTTGCTTTCTTGCTCCAGCCTCTGCTTGTGGTGCACGTTTTGTAGTTGCAGTGAGCATGGTCACCTACTAGAAACCACCGTGTCTTCCATATTGTGACAATATTATGAAGGTCACAGATGAACATGCTATATTCGTATATCTTTGTAATTCATTTTTTTGTTTCATAGGCCCAAAGCCCCCCAGGCACTGCCGCAAATCCCCCTAATGTCCTTGAAAAGCATACTTTGCATTGATAACTTAGATTTAGCTGATTAGTTATACATATGGGTAAAAGCACATGTTGCTAGACTCCTCTTTGATGCCCATGAACATGGATGACCCAGAGAGGAGATGGATATGCAGTTTTTGCCCCAATAGCTATTAAAATTCAGATTAGCTTTGGGGGGACATGTTTCTTTCCTGGTCTCCACTGGCCTCGCTGATGCCACATACATGTGGAGAAAGGGGCCTTTCCTCAATTCATGCTGCTCTATTCTGGTCCCACAGCCAAAGGCTCCGCTCTGGCAATTCCCTCCTCCTGATTATAAACGTGCCTGCGACACCTAAACTGCTCCTCTTTGGAGCTTTACTAAGCACTTTATTGCATTAAAGCGACTGGAGAAGTTGAGGATTGAGTTGGAGCTCTACAAGCCGAGCCGGTGGCCTGAGGGAGCTGCGAGCAAAAGGAGAGGCACGTGGAGGAAGGAGCTCAGTTTGAACCCAGTGAGTATCCAGGGACCTGTGAATCTCACACTGTGGAGGAGTATTGGGAAGCCACCAGGAGCCCGGGCCATAACATTCCTCTCTAGTTAGGGAGACAGTGCCTTTGATTCCTGGGACAAAGAGGCAAATGGCAAGAACTGTAGCTTATGAGAATTTAAAAAGCAAACACATTTCAAGAATGCACAGACCTCTCTTTGGCTTTCATGTTCACTCTCCTGTACAGTCAGAATTACCATTTCAGATATTACAGGTGGTGATGCCCAAACTCCTCCTGCTCTAAGGCACAAAGTATACACATGCACACACACGCACACTCATTCTTCTTTCTTTTTTTTAATCCTCACCAGAGGATATGTTTTTATTGATTTGAGAGAGAGAGGAAGGAAGAGAGAGAAAGAGTGAGAAACATCAATATGAGAGAGGAACATCGATCAGTTGCCTCCTGTGGCATGCCCTGCCGGGGATGGGACCTGCAACCTAGGTATGAGCCCTGACTGGGAATTGAGCCCGAAACCTTTTGGTGCATGGGATGATGCTCCAACCAACTGAGCCACTTGGCCAGGGCTCATTCTTTTTGTTTTTGAGAGTCATTTGCAGATGCCATGACCCTTTTCCCCTAAATCTTTTAAGGAAAAGGACATTCTTATACAACCACAGTGCCATTACCAAAAATTCATAATATTTAACATTCATGTATATTATTATCCAACACAGTTTATAATATTCAAATTATCTTCAAATTTTTCCAATAATCCTAATAGTGTCTATTATAGTAATTTTTGCTTTTCCAATCCAGGATCACACATTGCATTTATTTTTCTTGTCTCTTTAGTCTCCTTTAATCTGAGACTACTCCTCAGCTTTTCATTAGCTCTCATGGCATTGATTTTTTTAAAAAACGAATACAGGCTCATAGTTTATAGGATGTTCCACATTTAGGGTTTTTTTTGTTTTTGTTTTTGTTTTTGTTTTTACCTGTCCTCATAATTTGATTCAGGTTATACATTTTGGGCAGAAACACTACATCAGGGAAGTTATGTATTTCTGGCTGTCAGGATTCATATCAAAACTTTTTTAAAATCCTCACCTGAGGATATTTTCCCATTGCTTTTCAAAGAGAATGGAAGGGAGGGACAGAGAGGGAAAGCAAGAGGGAGAGAGGGAATGAGGGGAAGAGAGAGAGAGAGAGAGAGAGAGAGAGAGAGAGAGAGAGAATCATGAAACATCAATGTGAGAGAGAGACATTGACTGGTTGCCTCCTGCACAGACTGGGGGTGGGGAGTGAATCCTCAACCCTTCCATGTGCAGGCCGATGCTCTAACCATTGAATACCACCAGCCAGGGCTCATATTAAAACTTTTTGAGAGCGCATTCTGAAAGCATAGCAGAGGATTTCAGGACAGCAGAATGATAATGCAACAGAGAAGTAAAGGACAGAGTGCAGAGAAGAAATACAGTGTGGCCACTGTCATTTTGCTCAGGGCCAGGCTGGCTACCAGGGCCACCTGTTCAGTTGCTTTTCCAGACAGATACCCACCACCACTCGGGAGACATGACCACTTCCTCTAAACCCAGCCTAATTCTCCAGATCTCCATATGAGGTCAGCTTCCAAAGTTGCTTTCTCACCCTTCTGCTTTGGTTGGTTCCACCTCAGATAGCACCCTTCTGGATGTGAAAGCAGTTAGCAGGCCCGTGCAAGGATACATGGTATGGAGGACAGCTGCCCCTGTCACCCCCATTCCACATCATGGGCATTTACTCAGGACCACTGTGCACTGGGACCTGCACCAACCACTTTGTCTCTAGCTTCATGTCAGAGCCTTGCCTTGTACACCGAGCAGGGCTCCCAAGTGTTGTATCCGTGCTTGCAATCCCCTTTCCCTGCAGGCATTCATTTGCATTTTTTCAATCAGGATCTTATTTTGCTTCTTTCTGCTGTATCTCTAACTCCCTGCCGGTCCCATTGTATTTTCTCTTCTCACAAGTGTTGAAATCATTTTCTAATTTAGATCCTTTGCGTTTCACTCTAGTGCCAATTCCCACCTTTACGATGGCTCATCTGTGTACTTGGCACACACAGCAGCTAGGCCTCCCCCCCCGCCCATGCACAAGAAGTCTGGGAGGCTGAACCCCAGCCCAGCCCCATTAACCACTCCTTTTTCCAGAGATAGTGATTTGGCTGAGCCAAATCCTAGAGTAACAATTACTCTCTGCAAATAAAAGAAAACATTCCCAAGAGGGCACCATCCTGAAACATTGTTGTCAATCTGAGTCCTCTGAGCAAAGGGCATTCCCATTGTGTGCAGTTCATTTTCTCTTTGTCTGCAGTCAGACTGCCTGGGTTCAAGTCCAAGCTGTGTTCTCTGAGCCTCCTTTCCCTCCAACTGTAAATGGAGGACAATAACCCTCTTTGCAGGCCAACTCTGAGGATTAATTGAATAATGTATGTCTGGCACTCCCAAGAGGAGTTAGTATTTCACTGGATCATCACAGCAGCATGCCATTGTCTAGAGCAGTGGTTCTCAACCTTCTGGCCCTTTAAATACAGTTCCTCATGTTGTGACCCAACCATAAAATTATTTTTGTTGCTACTTCATAACTGTAATGTTGCTACTGTTATGAATCGTAACGTAAATATCTGATATGCAGGATGATCTTAGGCGACCCCTGTGAAAGGGTCGTTTGACCGCCAAAGGAGTCGCGACCCACAGGTTGAGAACCGCTGGTCTAGAGCTATTAGGAAGCCTTTGTATCTATGAACTTGGAGTTCTCCTAAAAAGAAGCTCTACTAAGCACACCCCCCTCCTTCTCATACCTAGGATTGAAGGACTGTCTCCTACCATGGTTCTAAATGCACAGAACAGCTGAGATGAGCCCATTTAAATGAGGAGGTATGCCTACACTCCCAAGTCATTAGTCAAGAGCACACCTAAAATGTCACCAGAATCCAAATCACAGAACACTCAATTCCAGCTACGCTTCACATATTTGTCAGCCTCCAAAGACTTGGTCATGAGTCTAATTTTGTTACTCATGTTACACACACACACTCACACAGAAAGAACATATAGTATTTAGCAATGGAAGATTCTACATGGAGTGTTGATAGGTGTTCACGGTATTATTTCTAGAACTTGTCTAAATTTGAAATGTTTTCAAACAAAAAAATTTATTAAAACATTCACTTTGACTCCTCCCTCACTTCATATGTAAAAAATAATTTCAGATGGATCTTAGATCTAAATGTGAAACCTAGAAATAGAAGTAAATACAAAACAATAAAACTCCTAGAAAATATCATAGGATAATATCTTCATGGCCTTGTGGAGGCAAAAATTTCTTAAACAGGACAGAAAGGCACTGAAAGAACAGCACCAATAATAAATCCAGCTACATTAAAATTAAGGATTTCTGTTCATCACTAGGAACCTGAAACCTGTATAGTTTTATTAACCAATGTCACCACAATATATTCAGTTTTAAAAAAAAGAACTCTTGAAAAAGGAGAGTTTGATGAGCTTCCAAATTCCAGAGTAACAATTATTCTCTGCAAACAAGACAAAACATTCCCAAGAGGGCACAGTCCTCCCAGGTGGATAAATACATTCATGCAGCAGGAGGGTGGTGTACCTCAGTTCCATGGGGACAGAAGATCCTGCTGTCCAGACCCTTCTGGACCCAGCTCCATATACCTCTTTATCTGTATCATTTATAATTCTATACAATAAAGAGCTAATATGCAAATGGTCATCACGCCCTTGTGCCCTTGCGCCGGGGGCGGGGGACCTGAGGCCCAGCCCAGGGACCTGAGGCCATGCCCCCTGCCCTGGCGCCGGGACCAGGGGACCTGAGGCCGCACCCTCCCCTCCCCCCCAGCGCCGGGCCAGGGGACCTGAGGCTGACGAGGGG
>NW_005353967.1:12392165-12401487 GCF_000412655.1 Myotis brandtii
ACTTCTATTATAGAGAAAGGGAAAATAGCAATATTAAAATATTTCCTCTAATTAATTCCCTTTTAATGTGCACAAATTTTGTGCACCAGGCCACTAGTATATTTTGTAATAAGCTGATAAACATAAAAAGAGAGAGATCACTAGGAAAGTGGAAAGGCAAGCCACAGAGTGGGAGAAGATATTTGCAATCTGATTAAGGACTTCTAGCCACAGTACATAAAGAACTCTTGCAACTCAATAAAAAAAAAATAGACACTCAAAAGAATGGGCAAAAGACTTGAAAAGGTACTTCACACATATAAGGATATGCAAATGACCAACAAAAGCATGAAAATGGAATCAATTTAATTATTTGTCAGGAAAATAAAAATTAAATTCCAGTGAAATACCACTATCTATCCAACAGAATGGGTTTTTAAAACAAACAATAGCAAATATTAGTGAGGCTGTGGAAAAAAACAGAACTCATAGACATTGCTGATAAATATAAATGTGTATCTACAATTTGGAAACTGTTTGGCAATATCTGCTAAAGTTAAACATGTGTATACTCTATGAAGGAATGCATCCACTCCCTGGAATACACCTAATAAAGATTTGTATATTTGCTTACTAAAGACATAGATAAGAATTCCAAAGCAGCAGCATTCGTAATAGCCAAAGTAATTGAGAACAATTAAAACTCCATTAAAAGTCAATCTGTGGTGATGGAAGTTAAAGAACTGGACATCCCTGGGGGCTAGTGACTGGGAGGAGGTGGGGAGGGGCTCCGAGGTGCAGAGGAAGTTTTGTTTCTTCCTCTGTGTGCTGGTCACACCGATGTATGTACTTAGTGAAAACTCACTGAATTGTACACTTAGGACTGGTGGACTTTTACACATATATGTTTTACTTCAATAGAAAGTTTACTAAACTCAAAACAAAACCTTGTTTTTTAAATAGAGCTTGATGAGCTAATGGTGGTCACATGAACATATGTACACGGCATGGTTAGTTATGCTCACGCTGGAGGGGAAGAACTAAAGAGGAAAGGAAAGCAAGGCAGGGCGGGGGGGGGGGGGGGGCTAATCGGGGCCATTTGCGCTCGAAGAAGGGCCAAACCCTAAGTCAAAGTTTCCTCTCCCACTCTTCCCACTTTATCCCATATGCCTGCAGCCTAGAAGTGCCTCACCTTCTCCAGGCCTGACCCTACGCTGCAGCAAGCTCTCCTTTTGCTGCTGCAACAATTCTCACCCATCTTTGTATCTCCCAACAACCTCCCCAGTACTCACACAGAGTGAGGGCTCAATACACAGCCTTTGAACCCTGCAGCCAAGAACTCATACATGATAAGGAGGTCCAGGAAAATGTAGATCCAATGTTAATTGTATAGGTAGGTCCCAGGGCATTTAAAACCCAAGTTATTTCAAAGGGAGGGCTGTACAGAGGTCGTTGTATTGGAAGGTTTCAATAGAAACTTGGCCAAAAAGGAAAGCTCGCTGCAGCACAGGGCCAGGCTTGGAGATCCTGGGACCCTCAGCATCACTCTTGCCACCTGACTATCTCAGAGGGCCCCAGAGCAGGCAGCAAAGGGACCAGGGTGCTCGCCTTGTCTCTTTCCCTTCCCTCTGCCAGGAAGGGGTCATTCGCAGAAAGGAACTGGCAGCTCTCGGCCTGATGTCCTCACCAGGAAGCTAGACTGGTCTAGTGTTTTCGAGGGCTTCCCAAATCTCCCGGGACTCCCTGTGGGCTTCAGAAGGGCTGGTGAGGCTTTGCAGGAACGTGGGGATTTACGAGTTGAATGGGCAGGCTTAAGAGTGGTGGTTAAACAAATCTGCTCCCCCATGAGCTGGAATGTAATGGTGATACTATCCTATGTGAGGATGTTGTCAGAGGTGGATGGCCTACCTCCCTGATCACTGAGGAGGTGGTGTCCCCACTCCTGTCCTCTTATCATGCTACCTACATGTCTGTGTGAACCTGACCTTCCAACCGGAATGAGGAGGAGGCAGCTGGCAAGGCTTCTGAGGCTGATAAAAACTTCTTACTCCCTTCTGCTACGGGGTGAATTGTGCACCTCCCTCCCCCAAGCAAATTTGTATGTTGAATCCCAACAAGGTCGCTCAGAATGTGACTTTATTTGGATATAGAATCTTGAAATAGGTAATTAAATTAAGATGAGATCACTAGTGTGGGCCCTAATCCAATGTGACTGCTGTTTTTAGAAGAATAAATGTGGAGACAGGCATGTACAGAGGGAAGACTAGGTGAAGACACAGGTAGAAGACAGCCATCAACAAGCCAAGGAGAGAGATCTTGGAAGAAATCAATCCTGCCAACACCTTGATCTTGGATTATTAGCTTTCAGAACTGTGAGAAAATTAGATTCTTTTGTTTAAGCCTCCCAGTCTATGGTACTTACGTGCTACGGCAGCCAGAACAGTCCTCCACCTTCCCAGCCTTCATTTCCCCTGCATTGTGCCTCCTCTCAGTCTTAGTGCATCCTGATTCCATCCTAATACCAGACTATCAGGGTTGTTCCTTTCTGTCCCAGTCCTGACTGGATTCTTCCTCTTGCCTGGCAGGTATGTACCCTGTTCTCCCTTATCATTCTCCTGCCCATGGCTCCCAACCACCTTTCTGCTTCTCCTACCTCCACTTCTGCTTCTAGCCCCAGCCCTTGTCCGACGGGCCATGTGGTGCTGTGCACTTGCTGGGGTCAGAGGCAGTGAGGCAGCCTGAAACATTTTTAGAAGATGGCAGGAGACTGAGGCCTTTCTTGCTCTCTCTCACCACCTCCTCCAAGAATTTCCCACAGGTTGATAAATACTGTGATGGTCCAAAACAGAAGGTGCGATTTGGCTCTGTTCTCCGATGCCACTCTGGTGGGTTAGGAAAGCAGATGGAGGGCGGTCCAACTCGGGGAGAATGCCAGACTCATCCAGAGTGATCCTCATATGCTCTGAAACCTGGCACGGATTATCCCTACTAATCCCCACCCGAGAGCCAGGAAACTGAAGGACTGTTTGGAGTAGTGGCCGTGTGCTGGGATGTTGGACAAATAGCTCCTTCGTGCTGGGAGCAGGTTCGTAAGTCTGCTCTTTGCACTGGGTCCCTGTCAATATTTTATGTCCCAATTAGGGTTATTTGGGGGGCATTGTTTGCAGAGGAGGTAGACTCTCACCTCTTCCTGCTACGGATCTGCGAGATCATCCCCTGGCTGAGCTCTTGGCTCCTTCTTCACAATAAAAATAATAATAATAACAAATAAAAAAAATTCTACACCCCTCATTGCCCTTACAAAACAGTGGATATTGGGATGCCAAGGCTCAGATGGGACTACAGGCTGAATCTCAGAATTTCCAGGTCATTTAATCTGGATAAAGACAGAAAGTTTGGACTCACCTCCATGCACGTCTGATCCGAGGAGGCGGTGGCTTTACAGCTGGCAGAAAACAGCACGGCCACCAGGAGGCAGCTGACAGGGGGCGCCATTACAGGACCGGTGCCACGGCAGCGTGGTGGGCCTATCTAACCCTGGAGCTGAGAAATCAGTCAGGCTGTGACGGCCTCGGTAAGCAGCAGCCAGAGAGGTGCTCAGAAGGGTGATCTCCGAACAAGAAATGCTCTGACTGCTCAGCATTTGGTGGCTCTGTGCTGCAAAAAGGGAAGTCCCTTTACATACCACCCACCCTCGCCAAAAATAGCTGAGGACCCAGCCCCACTGTGGCCCAGTGTGCTTCCTGGCAAACGCGAACCACTCGTGCAGCCCTCTTGAGCTGGTCACGCTGATTCTCAGTGGGGTGGTTTCTATGGACTTTAGGCTGCCTTCAAGGGTTTGGCTAACTCCAGTGTCTTTGGGTCCCTTTTCCCCAGAGAGGCTGTGGACACAGGCAGCTGTCCTCACAAAAGAGGCCACTGGGTTGGTTGTCCTAGGTGAGTGGCTGGGAGAGGTGCTGCAGCATGCTGGATGAGTAAGGCACTCTGCAGGCCTGATGGAAGGACTGAGCCCAGGGGTGGTGCTGCTGGAGCTGGGACCTGGAGCAAGAGGGACAGATCATCCTGGAAAGCGAGTGTAGCGCTGCATGGCCACCTCACCAATACCCACCCCTGGTGCGAACAGAGGAGGACAAACCCATCCCTGACCTGGTGACTCAGGCCTGCTGTCGCAGCGGCAGTGGAGTCCCCTCATGTTCCCTCCCAACCTGACCCAGCAGAGGACACTGCTGTGTGCCCAGCAGGCTGGCTAAGAGAGAGCAGAGCTGAGGATGTCAGCCTTGGCTCTGTTTCATCTTAGAAATTGCTTTGAAGCAGGATTGCAAAACCCCCTATTATGGTGCAAGATGTGGTAGTGATTAAAGAAAGTGAAAGTTCAAGCATTTCTCACTGGACTGGATTTAGCTACCTCAAACCTTGTCTTTTCTCCAATCTTCTGGCCTATCCTATCTAATAAACAGGGAATATGCAAATTGACCATCACACCATCACAAAGATGGTGGCACCCATAGCCACAAGATGGCAGTGCCCAGTACCCTCAGCCCTGCTGGAGTCCCCAGTTCTTTCAGCCCAGCCGGGGGGTGGGGGGACAGCATGCACATGGTGCAGCTGGACCTGCCCTCAGTCCCTCAGCTGCCCAGGGCCATCCCGAGGCTCAGGCAAGCCTTGGATGTTGGCTGCCCAGCCACCTAGGGTCAGCCCAAGGCACAGGCAAGCCTCAGATGGCGGCTACCCAGCCACCCAGGGCCACCCGAGGCTCAGGTAACCAGGGCCGGCAGAGGCTTGTGCTGTTGGCAGTGACGGCAGCAGAGGTGTGATGGGGGTGTCACCATCCCCTGATCGCCGGGTTGCCTCCTGCCCCTGAGGGCTCCTGGACTGTGAGAGGGGGCAGGCCAGGCTGAGGGACCCCCCTCCAGTGCATGAATTTTCATGCACAGGGCCTCTAGTAGGAGATATTTAGCATTACTGTTCTCCCATTATATTTCTGAGAGCCCAATTTTAGCATCAGAGTCACAGTGACTTGAGATGCTACTACTAATACTACCAGTACTGTGTTACTACCACTAGTACAATAATTATGGTAACTGCCATTTATTGAGCACTTACTATGTGTTAGTCACTGGGCTGGGGTATTGTTTTGTCCCCTTGTGTGTCTCCTTATCACATATTCTATCAAAGAGGCGTTTTTATGTATCCTATTTTATAGATGCAGAAACATGCTTAGAGAAATGAAATGACATCTCCAAGCCCAACTAGACACGGTGGATTAGGGCTTAGATCCAGTCTCACTGCAGAGAATGTGCTTTTAGTCTCCAGAGTTTAAGAAAGCAAAAGGTGCTTTTGGCAGAACACAGTCTGAGCAAACCCAGACTGATGACAAACAGCCTTGCTTTAGGGAAGGCATGCATCGTGGTGTAATGGGAGGAGTCTGGACCAGAAGGAGACCCAGAGCCAGCGCTTATCAACTGGGAGAACTTGGGCAAGTCATTTACTGTTCTATTTCCCACCTGAAAAATAGAACAGAATTCCAACTCCTGTTCAGCTGACATCACAGGGTAATTATGAGACTCAAAAGAGAGTTTACATGACAATGCTTTCTTAACCTTAAAGTCCTACATAAATAAGAAGAATGTGAGGAAAAGACTCCTCTGAGTAACCACTTCCAATGTCATGTAAATATCACTCTCAGGAAATTGTCTCCTGCCCCAGAGACATTGAAGAGGTGTATTACTTTCCTTCTTAGAGAAAGGTTTGATAGCTCAGTTAAGGTTTTGTCATTTTCTGAGGCCACTGTATTTGCATATGATTTGCATGCGTTTGCATAATGAATTCAAAAGACTCACTGCAAGTCTATAAGAGTAAAAGAAAATAAATGAATACGAGTAACCTTCTGCCACAGCATTCAAATCAAATATTCAGGGCATAATACCCTGAAATAGGAAAGAGATTAAAATTTAAACTATTGCAAACAGATAGGAAGATAGGTTTTAGAGTTCGGAGGCAAGAACGAAACCTTATTTGGTCCCAGGTTGTAAAGAATCACATACTCTTAAAGGTCACCCCATCCTAATGATTTTCATGCCTGAATTATCTCCTCCATACTCCTCACTCCACGCCTTTAAGTGGCCAAAAACACACACACTACATTACCTTCCAGTCTTTTCTGAAGTGCCTCAGGTGACAGAAAGCTTACTCTTCCCCCAACAAATTGTTTTGGCAAGTCTTGACTGTTTAAATAGTTTTATCTTATTCTGAACTGCTAGTCTTTCTAACTTCTCCAGGAGCTTTCCTGTTTCCTCAGACCAACAGAACAAGGTCAAGCCATTTTCTACTCGCTAGTCCTCCATGTATTTGAAACTAGTTACTATGTCCCTGAATCATCCCCTTTCTGGGTTAAAAAGCTCTAGTTTCTTCACATGTGTTGTGAGTTCATGCATAATGGTCCCTAGCAGTCTGTTTATCTGAATATTTTCTAAATCTCTCATGAAAAGCTGACTTGAATTCTGGTCCTGGCTTTGCCATTAACCAGTCATGTGTGCTTGGGAAGGTTTCTCTGGTATTCCTTTGCTTATCTATAAAATTAGAGGCCCGGTGCATGAAATTTGTGCACTTTGGGGGTGCCCTCGGCCCGGCCTGCACCCTCTCACAGTCTGGGAGCCCTCGGGGGATGTCCAACTGATGGCTTAGGCCTGGGAAGCAGGCCTAAGCCGGCAGCCAGACATCCTTAGTGCTGCCGCAGAGGCGGTAGAGGCTCCCACCACTGCTGCTGTGCTCGCCAGTTGTGAGCCTGGCTTCTGGCTGCGTGGCACTCCCCTTGTGGGAGCACACTGACCACCAGGGGGCAGCTTGTGTGCTGAGCATCTGCCCTCTGGTGGTCAGTGTGCATCATAGCAACCGGTCGTTCCGCCGTTTGGTCGATTTGCATATTAGTCTTTTATTATATAGGATGATGGCATTGGACTAGCTCCATGGTCGGCAAACTGCGGCTCGCGAGCCACATGCGGCTCTTTGGCCCCTTGAGTGTGGCTCTTCCACAAAATACACATGCGGGTGCGCACGTACAGTGCGATTGAAACTTTGTGGCCCATGCGCAGAAGTCCGTTTTTGGTCTGGGCGAGTCTATTTTGAGGAAGTACTGTTGATATTTGGCTCTGTTGACTAATGAGTTTGGAGACCACTGGACTAGCTTATCTAAAAGGCACCTCTTCATTGAAAAACCCATTACTCTAGTTCAGAACAATGATTTCCATTTTACTGATGTAACAGTCATTGACTTGAGCCAGTAAAATGGAGTTACATTAGCTTTTTGCTGACAATTGCTCTTTCTTTCCTACTCTGGATGGTCTTACCTCTTCTTGGAAAGCAAAAATAGAGAGGTTTGGCTGGAGCAAAGGGCATCATGATTGTTAACAATCCTGATTTAGTCACAGTGCCTTTAAGGGATGGCACTGCCCACACCCATTCTAAAAACAGTTCTTGCAGAGATAAGTCAAGGGAAAGAGAAAGTGAGGCAAGGCACCAGAAACTCACTTATTTCTACTGACCAGTAACCATGCCAGTGGAGGAAAAAACGATTTGTGGACCCAAGACATTTTCATAAAATTTAAGACTCATATATTACATTAGAGGCCCAATGCATGAATTCGTGCATGGGTGGGGTCCCTTGGGATGGCCTACAGGGATTGGGCCCCAGCTCGCGCCCCCAGCCTCACAGCCCCGCAGCCCCCCCTGGTACCCCGCCTTGGCCAGGTACCACCCCCTCACCTGCTCCACCATTCCACCTGCAGGGCAATCTATTGGGGCCGGGCTCCCGCACGGCTCCCTCATTGCCTGGGAGCCTGTGGGTGCCCCACCCCCCACTGCTGCCACTGGTCACCATCTGCAGGGTGATCAGTGAGGTGATCGGGACCCTGCTCACACCTGCCTTGACCTGGCACTGCCCACTCACCTGCTTCACCATCCCGCCATGGTCCCACTCTCGTCAGGTCCCATCGAGGCCAGCAGTGCCTCCACTGCCGCCCGCTGCCAGAGCCATGTCGCCGACGCCCATGTTCCACACCACCCCCTGGTGGTCAGTGCACGTCATAGCGAGCGGTCGAACTCCTGGTCAAACAACCGCCGAAGGGGACAATTTGCATATTAGGCTTTTATTATATAGGATACTTATACACATTCCACACCATTCTTTTTTGTTGCTGTTCTGCCTTTTAATCCACCAGGTTTCCATGCAGCTCATCCCTTGGGGCAGCTGCCACCCATGAGTGACTCCCTACAACTGCCCCCTTTCGGGTCTGGGAGGCCTGTGCACTCACTTCCCTGTGTTTCTGGGTCATTGTGATCTGGGAGGGAGGTGGGACCTGGGAGAGCTTGTTTGTTCTTCCAGCCCTTTCTTCACAATAACCCAAGGCTATGTCCTTTATTTCAAGAGTGAGCAAAACAAAATATGCTATTAGGATCTAATGTTAGCAAAGAACTAGGTGTTTAATGTTCATTACAGTTGATGAGCACCTGTTGGCGTTAAGCTGTTCTATCTTTTTCCCCTTCTGTACGTGTGGTTTTTGTTCTGCTTTTTGGTCATGCCTGCTTCCCCCTCCACCCCAGTTGGGTTACATCTACTTGCATCTACATGTCTACTTTAACTTGAATGTTCTAATGCACTTTATTGCTAATTTTACTCCTGATTATTACTTCTCCACATTTGTTTGTTGATTTTACCCAATTATTGTGACACAAGATTCAGAGCCATAAAGGCCAGAAGCAAAGCCCTCTCAAGGTGGTCCTGCCCCCTCTCTGAGGGGCTCTCCCGCTGTGCTGCCTCCTGGGCCCCTGGGGACAGAGCCCTCAGGCCTCCCACACTGCTACATTGCTGCCTCTGGGGTTGGTGGTTCTTGTGAAGTCACCAGGCTGGACGAGCAAGCGATGATGTGCCCCATTCCCAATGGGGAGGGGACCTGGCTTTTCTCACATCCTGCATGAGTCCAGGCTCAGTTTTATGCATGGCTTCACATCGCCACTCTTGATCCTGCCGCTCCAACACTGGCTACTTCTCTGCCCTGTTGTTGATGGCACCACCATCAACAAAGCAGGTGCAATGTCTTCATATGACATAGCCAGCTCCCCTCCACCACAAAAGTCACTCTGGCCTTGTCACATCTCAGAGCCCAAGCCTTCTGGGCTTCTGTCTGCATTTCCTGCCCCAGGATTCATCTCTTCCCCTGATGACTGAACTGTCTGATTTTTCCCAAATCTAGGTTTCACTATTATCTGTGGTCATCTGGTTACATATATATATATTAGTATATATATTAGTATATATATATTAGTATATATATATTAGTATATATAT
>NW_005353967.1:12401561-12408815 GCF_000412655.1 Myotis brandtii
ACATATATATACTAGAGGCCCGGTGCATGAAATTAGTGCACAGGTAGAGTCCCTAGGCCTGGCTGGTGGTCAGGGCCAATCAAGGCCTTCTGGCTGCCCGCTGGGGCCTTTCTTTATTCTGCACAGCCCCCTGGTGGTCAGCGCACATCATAGCAAGTGATCGAACTCCCCGGTCTCCCGGTCTCCTAGTTGAACTCACGAGGGGACACTTTGCATATTAACCATATATATATATGGTTCTTGAAATAAATGTAATTTGTTAGAATATTTGTCAAGCTTTAATTTCTACATATTTGTCAAGCTTTAATTTCTACTTAACCATTAGATCAGTGCCATTTACTAACTTCTCTTTCAAATGTTGTATTTCTATGTTAAAGGCACCCCTGGGGTTTTTTCTCCCAAGCTTTAAATGAATGTGATGTTAACAGGCAGTGGGATGTGGGAACTAGAGAACAGGGCTGGGGATTGAGATTCCCAAATAAACTCTCAACTCAGAAATAAAGTCATCCTAACAGCAATACATTAACATCAGAAATTTTAAAGCTAAAAATAAGATTCAAAATAATCTAATCCAACTCTGCCATTATTTTATTTCTTAAAGAATGTAAAAGAACAACCGTCTAACATTCCCTAGAGTTGAGATCGCTCATATTATTATCAAGCCGTTTACTTTTAGGCCCTCTGGGACCTTTTTCACATCCTGTTTCCTGCCCAGCTTTTTTCAGTGAGCACTGCATAGAGTAAATCTTGCAGCTCTTTGCAGTGAAGCGGGGAGGGAAGGATTTTCTGAACTAGCCAAGCATAGGCGGCACCTTCTGTAAATGGCAACGTGACATCCTGTCCTCACCCAGGTGAACCCCAGACGCCCCGTGGGAGGACAGGACAGATCGGTGGGCTGGATGGTGGTGGTGTGAGGGGCGCCTATCCGTTCCTCTGCTCCATGCGGGGCGCTGACTTCCTGTGTGAGTGGCATTAGCAGCACACAGTTGAGCAACAGCCTCTACTGGTGTCCAACTTCAGACACAGCTTCTACCGATGTTAGACAAGTCGTTAGCCTCTCAGCATCTTAACTTCCATAAATGAGATGTACTGTCTGCCCTGAGCCCTTGTGGAACAAGGGTAACCCACAAAGAACTATGGAGGAAGATTCATTATTTCGAATTTAAAGTGTGTGCCAGTGGCCAGGCTGGTCCCTTGTCCTCGGTCAGGTTTGTATTTTTTTAAAATATTTTTTTAATTTACTTCGGGGTGGAAGGGAGAGGGAGAGAGAGATAGAAACATCAATGATGAGAAAGAATCATTGATCGGCTGACTCCTGCACACCCCACACTGGGGATTGAGCCCGAAACCCGGGCATGTGCCCTGACCGGGAATCAAACCATGAGCTCCCGGTTCATGAGTCAACGCTCAACCACTGAGCAACACTGGCCGGGCAGGTTTGTAATTTTAAGGAGCAGCTCCTCGGAAGACAAAGTAAAGCTCAGGACAAAAGTAAGCGGACTCCTAAGGAACAGTGGCAGGGAACCCTCACCAAGTGCCATGCACCCATGTGAGCACCTGACATGCATTATCTCGTATAACCCTCAGAACAGCTTGTTGAGGTAGGTCCTATTCTTACCCCAAATCTAGAGGTGAATAAACTGAGCTCAGAGTGGTTCAGGGACAAGCACAAGGTCACATTTCACAAAGTGGAAGGTGTAGGACGCCTAGCTGGATTTGTCTGATCCCAGAGTCTTACCCCTCACCACACTGCCTCTCCAGAAACTCGCTGGCTTGTAGTGGGAAGAATCGCAGAGCCCTCAATGTAGGACAGGGTTTGCATGGCGAGAGTGCCCCATGCACGCAGGTTTCCAGTTTGCTATCCTCTGCAGGGATCCTTCCTGGCACTTATTTGACAACCACATTTTCATAGGATGAAGAGATGTCAGCATTAGAAATGTAGTCAGCTGGACCAAAAGCAATCAAGATGCCATCTGGACAAACTCTGACTTCCTGCCCAGAAGATAAAGACATCTGGACTTAGGAAATGCCAAGGACATGCTGTCTTGGTCCCCGGGCCTGTGGGCTGCTCCTCGCTTCACTCAGACACATTTTCTTAATTGCGCAGCATCGACTGCTCTGAGTGACTGCGGGGGCCGCTGAGTGCCTGATTCGGCTGGCCACTAAGTGCTTCCCTGCTCATGACCAGTGACCACTGTGAGCCGCAGGGACGCTCCAGTGCTAAGGAGATGGACTGACTGCAAAGGCCACTGGAAATGGTCCTCTTTAATGATGGAGCAGGAGGTGGCCGTCCCAGGCCCAATTTATTGCTGTAATTAGGACACATCATGACTGCTGATCGTTAAGTAGGGATGAGAGGAAAGATTTGTACATGCAAAGAAGCTAATTAAGGTGGCTCACCAGGTTTGCATAGCCGATCCGTGTTTACTGCGGCTCCTTCCTCCTGTGCGGGAGGCTCTCCAGCCACGTGAACTCTTGAGCACTCAGCCTGTGTGTGGGTGCCCTGGCTGGAGAACCAAAGAGCTTGGAGAAGAGCTGAGGGACTAGAAGTTTAGGGTTAAAAGACCATGCACAGAGGGCTTTTATTGTGGCCACATCTGAACGTGTTTTCTGCACCCAAGCCTAGAGAAGGCTTGACTATCACACACCAACTTCTATTTTAAAGCAGATCTCGGGTCCCTCCAACAAATGGCCAAAGCCACTGAATTTGGCAGGGTTGGAACCAAACTCTTTTCCCCTTGACTCCCCCCCCCCCCCCCGTACTATCTGCCCCAAGTAGACTCCTGAAATCCCAATCCCCATAAATGGCACTAATGAAACCTGATCCAAATACTCCTCTCAGCTCCTGCATAGTTGGAATAGATGGAAGGTGCTTGGTTTGGGGGAAAGATTTGTTAGTCTGGGGCAATTTACATTTGAGATTCTTTTTATTTCAAAATCATGAAAAATATTGCATGTACAAGTGTTTTCCAAGTTACTATTATTTCTGACTTAAAAACCAAACCAAACCAATCTCAATAGTGGGACTTTATCCGTTTAGGCAGAGATGGATGGAGAGTGGCCAGACCTTGCCATCCCTCTGGCTCTGTGCTTAGGAAAAGGCCTCTTGATTCTTCTCCTTTGCCTTTCTCATAGTTCGCACTTCTTTTCTTGCCTGTCTTCCGTTTCACTTCCTTTTCTGAAAATCTTTTTTCTGTAAGGCCTGGTTCTTGCTTCAGTTGTGTCTCTAATTTCCTTCCATCGGATTTTTATAATCCTTTTTATTTTTGAACCTCACTTTTAGACATGGCTTTTCATCATCTCATCAACCCATTTGTCCTTTACTCATCTGAACATTTTTCTGTGGGATCATCATGTTTCTTGGTCTCGGGAAGGCCCAGGGAGGACCCATTTGTTTTCTCTTCTTAGAACTTTTGTTTTATAGGCTCCCAGTCTTCTGAGGTTGCCCAGATGGATGATCAGGTCAGCAGCCGAAGTTGGAGAGGAAAGACGCCTCAGATCTCAGCTCAGAGTCTCCTCCACCTCCAGGCCTGGAACCCAGTGGTCCTCCGAGCCTGACCAACGGGATGTGCCTGGTTGGAGGTAAGTCAGGGAATGGTGAGCCTGAGACCCCTGGGACACAGCCCTGACATTGACCAACACAATAGGCAGTTCACCTCTAAGATGGTAGAAATCTAATTCTTGGCATTTTTGTTTGTAAATGAGATGCAAGTATATGGAATATGTAGGGAAAAAAATAGGAGGCAAATAACAGTATGTCTTGGGATCCTCAAAAAGGAGAGAAAATTCATTTGTATTGCTGAATAAACATCTATTGTGATAAAACTAGCCATAAGTAGACGTTAAGGTAAGAGCAAAAGTCTTAACACAGAAGTTCCCACAGTGGTCACGTATGGGAAAACTGTATGATTGTAGCTTCAACTCTAGCATAGTCTTCCTCTTTGAAACATAATTTGTTCCTGTTGTAGTCTGCTATTAACAAACAAACAAAAAAAAGAAGAAGAAAAAAGAGGAAATTCTAAGACTTCATTTTCTAAATACAGTTTAATTTGCTTTAAACAAATCTACATAGAAATTGAAATTTGTAGAACTGATAAAATACAATGCTCTATTTTATCAAAGGACTCTTTATTGATGACTACATAGCATTGTAGGATTCCTTGAAACTGTAACCAAATCTACTGCAGTTTTTGATGACACGATTTTTCAAAATTTACACGTGTAATCTGCTGCGCTAAGTGAGGATGACTTGTAGCTTTGAAATGTGCACATCAATATTCAAGAGCCAATAAGAAACCAAACAGATGACAAAAAGTGTTTGCTTCGTGGGAGTCAGTAGTGTCAAAAGCGGACTTTGAGCTGGCTGTCCCAGTGTCCTGGCTGTGGCTTTCTGCGGCAAAGGACCTCCCCTCCCCCCGCAACAACCTGGATGGGGCAATGCAGCTTTATAGTGTCTAGAGAGGTGGCCTGTGATGTCCAAATGGGGTGCTACTCGTAATGACTGAACTACTACCACTATTGAGACTTGTGGCAGGTTATGGCACACGCTAACCCTGGGCTTCAGGCTGTTTTTCTGCAGGAAATAGAGTGGGCAGCTGGACACCATGGCAGGAGATGGCCCACCCCCCATCTAGGAAAACAGCCCGACCACAGGTCACAGTTCCAGAGCAGATGCACCTTTTGTTGAGGTGTTACTTTTTTCTTTATAGTTTCATTGCAAAATTGGGATTGGGAGTCTTTTAAAAAAATGACTTAGAATGACAACCATTTACCATTTTCATATGAAAGTTGGGAAAAAATAGTTACCATTTTTTTCTCTTGAGAAAATAATCATAATACCTAGCACACAGTGCTTACTGTGGCCAGGTACTGTTCTAAGTACTTTTTACAAATACTAACTCATTTAATCTTTATGAGTAGTCATTTCTGGGTAAAGAAACAGAAAGAAGCTAAACAGGTTGCTCAAGGTCCTTCAGCTGTGTGGCTGAGACAGGCTGAGCCTGAGAGTCAGGCACCACAGATAAGACAGAGGTGACAGGGAAGAAGGGAAAAGGCCAGCGCAATGCTTTGAAGAAACCTTTGAACCCTGTTCTCCATCGGAGTCAGGCACCAGAGATAAAACAGAGGTGACAGGGAAGAAGGGAAAAGGCCAGCACAATGACTAGTTTGGCCAATGCTTTGAAGAAACCTTTGAACCCTGTTCTCCATCCCCACCCCTCTCTGAAACTGACCCCAGGACAGGGTCTGAACTGGCCAGCACCTGAGAGAGAGAGAGAGGTCTGGCTTGAGAAGCACGGCATCGGTTGCATATGGAGAAGGCTCTGGGTGAAATGCCAGAGACCTGCCAAGCCACACTATCTTCCTAGGGCTTGGATCCACTTTCCCGTTGGGCTAGTAATGAAAAATGCCCGTTTGGTCAGGGTCTCATGGTCAAGAACAGAACAATGTTTGGAGAATGCCAGCCCACTGCTCTGTGGCCTCCAGGCCAGCCTCATTCCCTAGTTTTGGTTTTTTTTTTGGTCCCACACTCAGTCTCCTGTTGTCTCATTAAAAGTCCCATTGCCTAGACTAGCTGTTCTTTGTGCTGGTCATGGTGACACAGGAAACGGCAGGGAAGCCAGGAAGTTTGTGTTTGGGACACTTAAATGGTACCAGTTTAGTTCCTAATAATATCCAGCTACTGGCAGTTATTTTGCAAATGTTAGCCCTGCCACCTAGTGACCACTTTCTGAATGTCACATGCAGATGACCATGTGGAAAATTCTGGGTTGACTTCAGTGTTGCCTGTTGCTGGCAGCTCTGAGACTTTCCCTGCTCAGCTGCTGCGATGTCACTGCCTTTTCAGCGTTAGCCAGGCCCATAGAATTATAGCTGAGCTGTATTTTCCCCACAATAGTAAGGTGCTCGGAGTCCAATGAACATGTCTCAAGAACATCCTATGTGCCAAGTACTATGATGGGAGGAGATTTTTGTCCCCTCAAGGGTAAGAGTCCCACTACCCCTTTGCACTTGCTTCTAGTATAGCTCCTGAATCTTCTGTGTACTTGTGTGATGCCCTGCTCCATTGAATTGTGAGATCTGTGAGGAAAAGTCTTGCTTATGTTTTATTGCCACAGCCTCTTTATTGTCTGTCTGAAAAATGTCGGTTGAAAGGATGGATGGTATAGCTATAAATTCACAGCCCTTTCCAGAACTCTTGCCACATTTCTCCAGGTGGGGCATCTTCCCTTCTCTACTCTCAGCATGCACTGTCATGTTCTCTTCCTTTTCTTTAGCTCTCAGTCTCCCCTTCATTCCATTATATGCTCAGAACATGCTTAGCTCGTGACCTTGTCTTGAATTTGGGAAATACAAAGGCAAAGTTGGGAACTCCCTAACTTACACCCATCAAACTTCCAAACCTACTTCCCTTTGCCTACACCTGATCTCCCTTGGACCCAATGCCATGCCTTCCAGATGTGCTCTGCATCCCCTAGACCACTCAATGGAACCCCCCTGGGAAGCTTTAACAAGGATTGATGTCTGGGCCCCACCTCAGCAAATCTGACGTCATTGATCTTGGGTGCAGGCTGGGCATGGAGATTTTACAATTATCCCTGCGGATCTGAAACTACAGCCCGGATTGAGATCTGCTCTTCACGGCTCTCCTTTCAGCTTTCTCAGGCTTCAGCAGGCAATCCCACCCTCAGCCGCGTTTCCAATTGTTTCCACTCTATTGGGTCATTTCCAAGTTATGCACAATGCCCTCACCTCTCCTGCCTGAAATGGGAACCAAAAAGCCTCCCTCAGTCCAGTATCCCCCACAACTCTCTGCTCTTTATGTGTTTTCTAAGCCAAACAAACTCCAAGAATTAGTTGCCTGCACAGGCTGTCTCTGCTTCCTCATTAACCCTTTCCTCAGAAATCTGCTCCAGGCCGGGTCCTGGCTGCCCTGTCATTCCAAAACACTCACCTCCCCTGTCCTCCAGGAACCTGCGCTCCCCTGCTCTTTCTCAGGCGACCTTTCTGCCTGACCTCTCAGTGTTGAGAGTTGACCTTTCTACCTGACCTCTCAGTGTTGAGAGTTCCTCAGGACGCGTGCTTGGCCATCTTTCCTTCTCACTACACTTCTCACGCTTTCCAGTCTCTGGGACCCGAGGACTCAATGCCTGCAGAGACCATTTCGCCAGTCCCACATCTGCACATCTGGACCCCTGTTTTGCCTGCCTTGCTATGAGGTGTGTGACAGGCATCTCTGATTTCATGCCCAAACTG
>NW_005353967.1:12408880-12415326 GCF_000412655.1 Myotis brandtii
CCACCTTAGCTGCTCCTCTTGCAGTGGTTCCCAATGCCTTAGTTTCCTGTGGCTTCTGCAACAAATTACAGCAACAGGTTGGCTTAAAACAGCACATATTTATGCTTTCACAGTCCTGGAGGCCAGAAATCGAAAACCAGTTCCACCGGACTGAAATCAAGGTGTCAGCAGGACCACACTTCCTTTGGAGTCTTCTGGGTGAATCTGTTCCTTTATTCTCAGTTTTTAGTGGCTGTCAGCATTCCTGGGGGTAGCAGTGAGGGTTTTCCAGAGACACAAAACCAAGTGTATGTGTAGTTCTATTATAAGGAACTGGCTTGTGCAACTATGGAGAGTAAGAAGTCACAAGATCTGCAGTTGGCAAGCTAGAGACTCAGAGGGCTGAGGGTGTAAATGCCAGTCTGAGGGCAGGAGAAGATGGTCTAGTTCCAGCAGCCAAGCAGGAGGGCTTCCCTCTCACTCAGCCTTTCTATTCAGGTGCTCAGTTGATTGGATGAGGCTCGCCCACATCAGGAAGGGCAATCTGCTTTACTCAGTCTACCAATCCAGATGTAAATCTCACCCACAGCACCCTCACAGACACACCCAGCATGGTGTCTGGGCACCCCATGGCCCAGTCCAGTTGACACATAAAATCAACCATCACACTTGGCTGTGCTGAATGACTCCAATCTTCAAATCTCTCTCTGTTCTATTTTACACTGACTTGTTGTTGTTGTTGTTGTTGTTGTGTGTGTGTGTGTAACTTTTAACCTCTCTCTGCTTCTCTCTTATAATACACTAGAGGCCCGGTGCACAGAATTCGTGCACTGGGGGAGGGGGATGTCCCTCAGCCCAGCCTGCACCCTCTCCAATCTGGGACCCCTCGGGGGATGTCCAACTGCCCGTTTAGGCTCGATCTATCTCACAATCGGGACTGCTGGCTCCCAACTGCTCACCTGCCTGCCTGCCTGATTGCCCCTAACCGCTTCTGCCTGCCAGCCTGATCACCCCCTAATCACTCCTCTGCCAGCCTGATCGACGCCTAACTGCTCCCCTGCCAGCCCAATCGCCCCCAATTGCCCTCCCCTGCTGGCCTCCACTGCCCTCCCCTGCCAGCCCAGTTGCCCTTCCCTGCTGGCCCCCACTGCCCTCCCCTGTTGGCCCGGTTGCCTCCAACTGCCCTCCCCTGCCAGCCCGGTCACCCCCAACTGCCCTCCCCTGCAGGCCTGGTCACCCCCAATTGCCCTCCCCTGCCAGCCCAGTCACCCCTAACTGCCCTCCCCTGCAGACCTGGTTGCCCCTAACTGCCCTCCCCTGCTGGCCTGCTCGCCCACAACTTCCCTCCCCTGCCGGCCATCTTGTGTCCACCTGGGGGTGACCATTTTTGACCACGTCAGGGCGGCCATCCTGTGTGTTGGAATGATGATCAATTTGCATACCACCTCTTTATTATATAGAATGTATTTAGGGCCCACCCAGATAATCTCTGGATCTTTAAATTAGTCACACCTGCAAATATGCCTTTTCCAGGTAAGGCAGCATTTACAGATACCACCTATTAGGACATAAGATATCTTTTGGGGGGCCATTATTCATCCTACTAATTCATACAAAGGACACTTTAATCTACCCAGTTGCTTAAACCAAAATTTGAGACTCACCTTTGTCATAAAATTCTCCCTAACCCTATCTAATCCATTAATGATTTCTATATTTTCTATCTCCTAAATAATGGTGAATCTGGCTCAGTTGTGAATCACACATCTCCTCTGTCATCAACCCCACCCAAAACACAATGTCTTTCCTAGACTATATACTAGTACACTTATGTCAGCGGTAATTATCTCCCTACTTGTGCAGTTATTTGTGAAGTATCTGTCTCCAGTCATTAAACTGTAAGCTCCACGAAGCAGGGCCACTTATGTTTTGTTCACCATTATATTTTAGACCCCAGCATAGTGCTTGGTATCATGTAGGTGCTCAATAAACACTGACCATATGTATGAATGAATGGATGGCACATTTCCTGCCATTTGCTCATTTAAACTAGTTGTATTGATAACTGCCTATAGGCCAGACATTCTAGTAGGCTCAAAGAATCCACCAATGAACAAATTACACACAACTCCTTGCTCTCATGAAACTTTGCATTTTAGTGTGGGGAAAGACAGGGAGCATAATATATGATAAGTGCATTCCATATATGTATACGTGCTAACATGTACCAATAGAAAGTGATACATGAGCCCTAACGGGTTTGGCTCAGTAGCTAGAGCAGGGGTCCTCAAACTACGGCCCACGGGCCACATGCAAATACAAATATTGTATTTGTTCCCGTTTTGTTTTTTTACTTCAAAATAAGATATGTGCAGTGGGCATAGGTGCCGGGAGCCGGTCCATCCTTGCTGCTTGACACAGTCGCTGCAGGGAAGAAACATCTGCACAGCATATGTTTCAAGGGACCTGGTGTATATGGCATACTGTTCTTAATATGTTTGCTCCCCTTCTCGGCGCTATGTGTTTTAACCAAGGTCACCTCTCCGAGAAAGGTTGTTTCCCCAGGTAGGGATTTTTCCCTGAAGTTAGGGAGGGAATAAAACCCCTTAACTAAGTGCCAGGCGGGTAGTTAATCACTTTAACTACGAACAATCACGCTTAAGCTACATAATCTTTACTCCCTGGAATGGAGATAAGAAATGCCCTAACCTTTGGAATAGAAATTGATAGGATTAAAATCAACTGGTATAAATACAGATGTAATAAGACAATAGAAAACAGAACCTAGCGAGAGAACATGGCAAAAGATCCTGGACAGAACCTGGCTATAGAACTTGGCTAGAGAACCTCGCTATGTTGATCAACTGAACGCTGTCTCCATGTTGTTCCTTCTTCGCCAACTCTGTCCACACCTTGGGGAACCCCTGGACCTGTTGGGGCCAGACCCCAACACATAGGAATTTGTTCATAGTTTTTTTTTAAACTATAGTGCGGCCCTCCAACGGTCTGAGGGACAGTGAACTGGCCCCCTGTTTAAAAAGTTTGAGGACCCCTGAGATAGAGCGTCAGCCTGCAGACTCAAAGGTCCCAGGTTTGATTCTGGTCAAGGGCATGTACCTTGGTTGTGGGCACATCCCCAGTAGGGGGTGTGCAGGAGGCAGCTGATCGATGTTTCTCTCTCAGCGATGTTTCTAACTCTCTATCCCTCTCCCTTCCTCTCTGTAAAAAAAAAATAAATCAATAAAATATATTAAAAAAAAAAAAAGAAAGTGATACATGACATGGAAAAGAACAGAGCAGTCCCAAGGGAATTTGTATACACTTGTGGATTTGGATGGGGTGGAGCTTTCTGAAATGGGGGCATTTGAGAGAAGGCCTGAAGGAGCTGAGGGGGGTGAACCATGACTGTATCTGGGGAAAGAGCTTCCAGGCCGAGGACAATGCCTTTGAGGAGGTCCTGGGGCAGGAGAGGTCCCGGGCAGTTCATGGGGGAGGAGGAGGCCGGTGTGGCTGGAGTGAGTGAGGGCCGAGAGGATCCTGTGTAAGAGCCTGTAAGACAAGGAAAGACCTTGGCTTTTCCTCCGAGTGAGATGGGGTTCCTTCGGGGGGGTTCTGGCAGAGAACAGACACTGTCTGACTTATACTTTATAAGTGTCCCTTGGCTGCTCTTTGGATTGTAGTGGAGCAAGGGGGGAACAAGAACCTCTGGGAAGTTATTTCAGTAATCAAGGCAGGAGGGGGTGGTGGCTTGGACCAGGTGGTGAGAAATAGGCAGAATTTGGATATATTTTGAAGATAGGGTCCTGATAGATTGGATGTTGGCGGAAAGAGAGAGGGAAGGACAGCTATCAAGAGTGATGCCAAGGTTTTTGGCTTGAGCAACTGGAAGCCAGACTAAACTCAGAGTTTTGTCTGGAACGTCTACCCCAAACATCTTAATTCCCTAAAGTCACTGGAACGGCTCAACAGCCCTGAACTTTGCAGACAGCTGCACATAGTTGTCATCCATCCTTCCCTGGAGAGTGTCTGACCCTTTCCTAAGCCTATGCCCCACTCCCCGCTCACATCTGTGCACGGGGACTGGGTCAGGTCGCCTTCAGCACAATGCTCGGCCCACGGCCCACATTCCACCCGTGACTCCCAGCCACAGGGCATCCCTGGCCTTCGTCTCTAGGTCTGAGCCAGGACACCTGTGCAGGGTGCCCTTCCCGCCAGTGGTGTTGTGCTCACACCCAGGGCTCTCGGAGGTCTGGGCCAGAACAAGTGTCTCCTGCTCTGGTCCAGAGTGGTTGAAGTCATTCAGTAGCCCCCGGTCTCCGCCGGCCCAGGTGCCTGGCCCCGTGCCACTGGAGGTAATGTGCCCTTGACTTGCTTCCCCCTGGAGTTTTAATAGCCTCGCTGACAGGGCCTCGGGGCGGGTCTGTGCGTCAGGCTCCACGGACGGCCATTCGGTTAAGAAGCTGCAGCTGTTAGGAAAGAGGCTCGTTTTCCCTCCAAGTGCATTATGCGGGAGGTATCGGGTGCTGCAGGGCTTTGGGAAATGTTTGGATCGCCAGTGGCAGGAACAGTTGTCTGGGACAGGCCCTGTTTTGACCCAGGCCCTCACCCACCTAGGCCTCTCTGCGAGGTACACACGAGGTCAAACAGCTCAAGTTCCTTCCCCCAGCGAGGCTGGGGGCGCCGCTGTTTCCCCCAGTGCTCAGTGGCCAGGTGGGCCCTGCGTGTGAGCACAGATGTCTGTGAGCCCCAAGCCCATGTGTACGCGCAAAGAAAAGTCTCTAGGGCAGCGGTTCTCAACCTGTGGGTCGCGACCCCTTTGGGGGTCGAATGACCCTTTCACAGGGGTCGCCTAAGACCATCGGAAAACACATATATAATTACATATTGTTTTTGTGATTAATCACTATGCTTTAATTATGTTCAGTTTGTAACAATGAAAATACATCCTGCATAGCAGATATTTACATTATGATTCATAACAGTAGCAAAATTACAGTTATGAAGTAGCAACGAAAATAAATTTATGGTTGGGGGTCACCACAACATGAAGAACTGTATTAAAGGGTCGCGGCATTAGGAAGGTTGAGAACCTCTGCTCTAGGGGGAATGATTTTAATAGACTCTACTATTTGTTCAGGAGCCCTCAGTGTTTGTTTATTTTTTTTTTTAGTTAAATATGTTTTTATTGATTTTTAGAGAGAGAGGACGTCAGAGGGTCAGAGAGATAGAAACATGAATGAGAGAGAAATATCATCCATCAGCAGCCTCCTGCACACCCCCTACTGGGTGGGGATCCAGCACGAAAACCAGGCATGTGCCCTGACGGGAATCAAACCAGTGACCTCCTGGTTCATGGGTTGATGCTCACCCACTGAGCCACACCTGCTGGGCGGCCAGTGTTTATTGAGGTCACCAGCTTCCTTCCTAAATGCAGGGGCAGGCTCTCCCAAATTCCACAGACCTCCCTCTCCCCCTCCAAAAAACTAACTCTAATCCAAAACTCTGAGCCTGCCCTGAGCCTCCCTCTCCACCCACTCCCCTCCCCTAACCTGGTTGGTATCTGGCCTGGTGCATTCTGGGTACTTGCTGTCTGGCCTGGTGCATTCTGGGTCGATGGCTGTCAGCCTGGAAAGTGAAAGGCTCTGCAGGTCAGCAAACAACCCACAGTAAGTGCCGAAGCCCCGGGTTAGGGAACTGAGAATGGGGAACACAGACGGAGTATCTGAGCTGGAAGCTGATGGTAAGGGGGAACCGAGACTCCAGTGTCGCCCCACAAAGCCCCGGGAACACCCAGCCTTGCCCTCGCCCCAATCAGCTTCCTAATTCTCTCCTCCTGTGAGCTCGGAGGTGCGGGACCAGAGCCAAAGGCGAGGACTTCACCTTTCCTTCCAGAAACACCCTGTGGCCAGTGCAGAGCCCAGCCAGCCTCTGCGAAGCGGGTTGGGTGCTGACTCCTCACGGCGCCGTTGAATGGGGGGATCTAGCTTTCAGTACCATGTGTCCAATCAAAGTGTGAGGGGGCATTTTTCTCCGTTTTCTGGAAGTGGCTGCAGCCAGACCCTTTATGGCACCTTTACCCGCCCACGTGTTATTTAGACCCTGAGGATGGGAAAGGGAGGTGGGGCTTCATTTAGGGGCGCTGTGGTGGCAGTGCTTCCTGCGAATGTCACACAAGGGGTGGGGGAGTGACAGCCACGTCTGCAGGCTGTCTCTGGGCATATGGGTGGGAAGGGGCATCTTTGCGCTCTGGTCCCACAGAACCAGCATTTCCCCGAGTGCTCCTGGGTCCTCTGGGTGTACATGCTTGAATGCTGGGAGGTCCTCTGACAGACATGTGAAGAGTTGTCTATTTAGCATTTACTATGGGCCAGGCCACCTTCCATGTGTTAACAGATTTACAAGTTACTGAATGGCATTGAGAACAAAAACCAAGTAGCACAAGAGTGTGCATTGTGTTCTTTGTTCCT
>NW_005353967.1:12424357-12459114 GCF_000412655.1 Myotis brandtii
TATATATATATATTTGAAAGGGAGGAAAACTTCTGAAAAGGTACCCCCAAATGGTATAGTGATTGTATTTCAAGGGACTGAGAGAACCATGATGTGGGAGGGAGGCTTTTCATTCAGTACACTTTTATCCGTTTAACTTATTTTTAACCATGTGGGATGTGCTCCGGTTTCAATTAAAAAAACACACAGACACACAAACCCACTGCATTTATTTTTAAGGAGAATGAAAATAGTCCAAGGCAACTGTGTGCATCCGAGGCCGTGGGCTGAATCCTGGAGGAGGCCAAGTCCAAGGTAATAAAGAGGCTAGAGTACCAGGGGACAGGATGGAGGGGTGAGTCTTTTAGAGAACAAAGGAGTTCAGCATTCTGGTGACTCAGCAGTATTTGCATCTCAAATTGGAAGAACTGGAAGTAGCAGTTAAAGTCAAGCTAAAATGAGAACTGTGAGCTTGCACCTGTAACTTGTCCACTACGTATATATCATTCTTTTTTTTAAAGATTATATATATATATATATATATATATTTCAGAGAGGAAAGGAGAGGGAGAGAAGGATAGAAACATCAATGATGAGAGAGAATCATTGATTGGCTGCCTCTGCACGCCCCACACTGGGGATCGAGCCCACAACCTGTGCATGTGCCCTGACCTGGAATCGAACCATCACCTCCTGGTTCATAGTCCGACGCTCAACCACTGAGCCATGCCAGCTGGGCCGTATATATCATTCTAATCCCAAGATCTCCTTGGCCTGAGAGACAAGCAGGCCTCACTTTCTCGTGCTACCAGACTCAGCTGGGGAACACCCATGACGCGATTATTATTAACTGGCCCTGCCATCTGGTCTTCAGATATGCAGATGGAAGTCACTGTGTAGGGTGATGAGGGGCCCAAGACAAATGCCTGCCACTTACAGAAACCCATTGTCTTACAGAAATAACACATGCACCGCGAGCTCTAACGAGGCTCCTCTGTGATAAGTCCCGCCAGAGCAAGAGATAGAAAAGGGTTACATTAGTCAGGGAGCAGTCGGGACATTTGAAAAGGGCTTTGCTTGCCATTTAGAATTTTAATAGAGGGAAGGGAGGATATTTCATGCAGGAGGCTGGCTTAAGCAAAGAGAAAGAGGTGTGTGCTCAGGAAACAGGTAAGTAAGTTTGGTTGAAATGCAGGGGGTTGAGAAGGCAGTGGAAGGAGACCAGGCTGAAAGGTAGGAGGAGTCAGCCGACAGAGGGTCTTGAGATCCAATCTGAAGCCACTTAGCTGATCTGAGGACAGGAGGGCCAGGACTGGAGCCCTCCAGGACGATGCTTCTGGTGGCACAGTGGGGGTGAAGAAATGAAGGCCTGAGCCCGGGAGCGGGATCTGTAGGCTCTGTGAGTCATCTTCCGGCTGAGAGCTCCTGAGAGTCAAGGAGGAAGAAAGAAGAGGCTGAGCCATTCCTGACAGACCTCGAAGGGCACAGAGGAGAAGTGATGATGGATTGGGTGTTGGGAGAGAGGGAACAGTTGGTGATGTTTTGAGGCTGGTTGGTTAAGAGGAAGAGAAATGGAATAAGTGAGTTTGGTGGCAACATGCTAAGGGAGGAGATGAGTCAGCACAGGGTTGTTTTTTGTGGCGGGGGAGGGAGCGGGGTTCTTGCACTCAAATACACAGAAGTTTGAGACTGGTGTTGCGGAGAGAAGCTGAGAGTTTGGGGGAGTGAGCTCAGTAGTGGGGATAGTTGAAGCCCAGAGATTAGATGATTTCTGTAACTAGAGATTTTTGAAAGAGAAAGAAGAAAATGATCAAGTAAGAGAAGCCTCAGAAAGAGGAGACAAGACAGAACAGTGAAGAGCGGGCGGTGTCCCAGAATTTGTTAGGACAGTTCAGCACTAGAGTTTGAGATAAATATGCTCCCCCGCCCTCACGCTTGAGGAAAGTGAGTTGAGAAAGGCCATTGCTTGTGGTAGCTAAGAGGGCCCCAATGGCTTGGACGAAAACTGGTTTTGGAGACTGTTGGGTAAAGGAAGCCACAGGTTTAAAGCATACTTTGCAAATTTCAGGGCCAGAGCCGAAATCAGAAGAGGTATTTAATCTTCAATATTTAAAAAATCAAATTAAGTGATAATATTTAAAAATTGTTAAATTTCACATGAAATGCTCATATTCCAAATCAAAGTGATCTGGCTCCCTAGGGGCTGGATGTTGGCCGGAGTCCCTGTCAGGGGTGTCGTAGGGGGGGAGTGGGGGGGGTGGGGTCCCTCTGGGTTTCCTCCCTCCCGATTTCCTCCACTGCACCCAGCCTTCTCGCATTTCTACCACCTGTCTGTTTGCACTTTGGGTTAAGGCATGTGGGCATGGTGAAGAAATATAGGTCGTTTACTCTTACAAGTAAATTTACTTGTTGAAAAGTTTGGAGATAATGTGCAGAAGAGAAAGAAGCTGGTCAGTCAGGGTGCTAGTGAAGAGGAGATGGGCGTGTCAGAGTAAAGGAGACTGAGGCTCCATTCAGTGTTGCCCAAGAGGAAGAATGTGAGTACAGAATAGGAGAGTAGAGAGGTGAGGGAGGAACTGATCAATGAAACCAAACTTATATGTGGAAGCTAAGGAAGAAAGACATATGGAGAGGAAGGGAAGCTCTCTGCTTTTGAAACAGGAGAGAGAAGCAACAGACAGAAGGAGTAAGTGGGTGGACCAACTTTGCGATGGAGAGGAGGGAATGTGCCGGAAAAACTGGGATTGGTCTTGTGTGGGGACATGCTAATAAAATGGGGTTAAGGTCACGGCGAGGCCTGGACATGTGGGTGGGATTCTGGGGCAAGGCAATAGTTGGCAGACTTCAAGTGGCTATTCTTTAAGGGTTTACTAATGGGCATTTTGTGATGACCAGGAGAAGCTGACTTTCTCTTTAGAAAATTGCACACCTATATTTCTATTTAAAAATTACAGTTTATTACAGGCACTGATTATAGCATAACATTCGGCCTTCAGTAAAATTGTCTTCCACCTCACATGTTTTCTGTAGTGATAAGTAACTCCTGTTTGCAAAGTGTAGGAAACACTACATGAACAGTAGTAAAGTTTTGTTCAAAAGGTATTTAACCATTTTTATTTCTGACTTTTATGATAACAAAACATTTCCCATTTTTCTTTAGTTCTCTCTCAAAGTTTTTTTTTTTCCCCCTGAACTAGTCAACTTCATAGAAATCTTAGGTGAGGGCTTCCAATTGAGATAACGTCAATCACTTGTTACTGATAAATAATATTACATTCTGCGGTATAATGCATTTTGTTGGCCCCTCGGGCCTGACCTTGGCTGTTCTGTCAGCTGATATTCAGCTCTGTGACCGCCTTCGGGCCATGCAGTTTGCTGGATGCACCACAGGGAGAAGGCAGTGCCACGCAGGGTGCTTTTAAAGACACGCATTGGGAGCCAGGAGTGGATTACCCGTGTCCAGTTATGCAAAGTTTCATATGCAAAGCTGACTCCCTGGCAACATATTGCACGTGTCTTCTCCTGTTGGCGCACTGCATCGTCCTGAAACTGGGTACCTGTGCCAGTGCTTGCATGGCCATGCCTGTGTGTGGACTGGTGAGGTTTCAGGCTTTCCTGTGGGATGAGTTTGTGGTTGGTATTACAGCGAATGTGAAAATAGATCTGCTCAAGGCAAACAGAAAGAGCACTAAGTCTCAGAGAGGGACATGCAGGTTTGTGGCAGGTGGACAGAGGAAAAGACCAGAGTGATTTTCTCAAGAGGCCACCAAGGTGAGCATGGGAATGACAGATCCCGAGAGCTCATGGTGGGCAAGCAGGGCCAGACCCAGTGTGGACTGGTGGGGGCTTGGAGGGTGAGGGGAAGGAGAAGAATTATCATCAGATTTAAGACTTCTAGTCATTTTAGTGAAATATTAATTTTAGTGAAATGTTTTTAAAGTTGCTTTTTAAATTTTAGAGAGAGGAAAGAAGAGAGAGAGAGAGAGTGAGAGAGAGAGAGAGAGAGAGAGAGAGATTTGTTGTTCCACTAATTTATGCATTCATTGATTTATTCTTGTATTGCCCTTATGTGGGGGTGCGGGTGGGGGAGGATCGAATCCACAACCTTGGTGAATTGGGCGGATGCTCTAAAAACAACTGAGTTACCCAGCCACGGCTAAAGTTGTCTTTTTGTTTTTTTCTCACCCGAGGATATATTTTTTAATTGCTATTTTATAGAGAGAGCGAGAGGAGGGGAAAGGGAGAAAGAGAAACATCAATCAGTTGCCTCTCATACCCATCCTGCCCAGGGATTGAACTCAAAACCTGGGTATGTGCCCTGGCTGGGAGGGGTTCGAACCCCTACACTTTGGTGCATGGGATGATGCTCCAAACAACTGAGCCACACCGGCCAGTGTGTGGCTCAGTTGTTTTAAAGTTACTTTTTAAAAAACAGCTCCGTATTAAAAAATCCTTCTCTGTGATGTGTGAATTGCTTGAAGGGCTGTCACTATGAGCTTCATGCAACTAAAAACACTTCCTGTTTCCAAGTTGTCTTTGTCTGATATGAACATCCAAATTGTAATGCATTTGTGGCAATTTCCAAAAAAATAGATTTCTCACATGACTGAACATGACACAGCACTTTAACTTTCACTGCTGTGTTCCTGTCACTCAGTATGAGTGATAGAGTGACTGAGTAGCATCTGTCACTCATACGTGCTGGGAGGTGGCAACTTACATTAATATAGTTAAATTTTGTTAAAGTTTTTTGTTCACATTCATGGAGGGATAGACATTATCATCACTATGTCCATTTCTCAACCTCCCTGAGTCTTAGTTCCTATATTTTAATCAGTGATGGGTGATAGTGTGTGTGTGTGTGTGTGTGTCGGGGGGGAGGGAATGTGGCCCAGATGGTCTCTAAAACATTTCCTTTTTAAATGCCAGAGAACATGACAATAAGCTAGGATGGTATTTAGGACTGAGTTTGAATGTGCTATAAGATAAACTGAGGCATATTAAAATGTTTAAGAGCTTACTTGCACAAAAATGGATTCTAATCAGGCAGAGACAAGCCAGAGGTAGTTAGAGAAGAGTTTTATAGAGAAGACTCAAAGCAAGTGAGAAAATTATGTGATTGGCTATAACTTACCATATTTTTCCATGTATAAGATGCTATTTTTTTCTAAAATCGTTAGACTGAAAATTGAGGGGTGTCTTATACATGGAAGTCAGATGAGGAGGGAGCCGTGGGTGCGTAGCTGCCCAGACCTTGTCAAACAGGCTTCCTCCAATCACAAGCTGTAATTGGAGGTGGAGGTGGAGAGTGCACAGATGCAACAGGGACCAGAGCATCCTAAAGCCAAAAATAAAAAAAATAAAAAGATAAATACCGGTAAGCGATTGTCTTACTCTGCAAAATTCAAACTGAATGAAATCAGCTATGCAAAAGAGCATGGAAATAGAGTTGCAGAGAGACAATTTGGACCTCCTCCCAGTGAGTGTATGATCAGACAGTGGAGAAAACAGGAAGAACAACTTAAGATGCCAAAAACGAAGAAGGCCTTAAAAGGAAAACCAGCAAAATGTTTAGAATATTGATTTCTTAATTTTGGGTTGAAAAAGTGGGGGGTGTCTTATACATGGGGGAGGGTCTTATACACAGAAAAATACGGTAAGCAGTTGCTTGTTGGGAAATCCTAGCTGGCTGCTTGTGATTGGTTGTCCTTAGATTTTAATTTCTTAACCTTGAGGCATTTACAGGATTAGGTTTGGTTTGTGGGCTGCCAAGACATTACAGCGAGCCAGGTCTAATGACCTCTGTGTTTAATTAATTTAACAAATGTGACTGGAATAGGAGGCAGCAGCACAAACTTCTCAGGTTGGAGTTCATATTTGTTTGGTTTATGTAAGGAGAGCTAGGCCATATATAGCATTACTTCAAAAAACTCTTCTGAATTCCAAGAAGGCAATTTTTGTCAATTACATGGGGAAAGCTCCTTATAGCTGGAATATACATCATTAGTCTTACATGCAGTAAAACTGTTTAGAGAACAGAGGGAGGCCTTGTGTAATCAGTGCGTACGACATGTTTACTCTTGTTTTGTAGGATTCAGCATGGTAGTCCTACTTTAAATGATGTTGGAGCTTATGGGTTTTTCTTCCTTGTTTCCTTTGTGTTGTGGCTGCTGCTGCTGACCAGGACCCACAGGCAGGCTGTCTTTCCTCAAATGCTCCAGCCCCTGCAGGACCTGAAACTCGGAGGGAAATTCTTAAGGCATGTTGTGGGTCACAGTTGTTGTGGTTTTGCCTGTTTTCTCTGTTTTGTTTTTGGTGTGTGTGTGTGTGTGTGTGTGTGTGTGTGTGTGTGTTTGTTTGTTTTGTTTTTGTGTAGTATTTTTAGTTTTTTTTTCTTCTTGGAGCAGTCAGCCTCTAAGCAATGTCCTTCCAGAACTGACCACTGTTGTACATGGGAAAACTCTGGGAGAAAGAAAACCTCACAGACTACCTGGATACCACCTTCCAATGGCCTCAGTCCCACTTCCCAAATCAGCATATTAATCTTCTCCACAGAAAGGGTATCGTCTGGTGCTGTTCCATCAGGTACACATGAATTTCTTGATCGGATGTCTGCAATGCCGGTTTGGCAACCTGGCTGTTTTTCTGTCCTGTTCCACCTGTGCCACTCCAGACTGGAGCCTCCTGAAGGTGATAAGGTATAGCCAGTAAACTCTGGTTTCCCGATGTTTAGCTACCAGGTCCCCTAAAACCTGATATCTGTGGGCACATCAAAACATTATCCATAATATTCCAATATTATCCTTTACATTTTCTTCTTCGTTGATCTTGATAGGGCTCCCAAAAAGATTGCTTTGCTTGTGTATTGTCTGTTGGTTGTTTCCTAGCTCTCATTTTGGCTGGCTAGTTGGATAGTTCTAGCAGTTCTAGTTTGTTTTGTTAGGGACCTGCTTCACACAGGTGTTGGGGATTACAGTAGCTATTTAGCAGATGTCCCTGTGGACAGGGTGTTGTGTCATGCACTTTACATGGATCATTTCTAATCTTCCATGTGAGGAATGTATTATTTTACCAGTGATGAGGTGGAGGTGTGGAAAGGTCACTGCCTTGCTCAGGGTCACACAGCTTCTACTGCTGACCATGAACTTGGAAGCAGCTGGTTGCCAAACCCGTGAGGCCTCCACTCTCCCATGCTGTCTCCCCACAGGGCCTGCAGGATTTCTATTTGCATTGACGGATCGATTTCTCTTGTCCCCAGCCTTTTCCTTTCCTTCCAGTCTCACTTATTGCTGCTCATCAGAATATCCTCTCCATCCCCTCGGTCAGAACACATCCCTCCTCACACCTCCATGAAACACAGCTTCCCTGCAAAGCTCATGCTAAGTAAACCTCACCCGACTGTGATTAAACTTCCCTGTGATTAAACTTCCCGTTGCAGGTGTTATCTGATTATCACCAGTCTCAATATAAGGCCTGAGAGCATGATTTCATCCTTAAAGATAGTACAATTAATAAACAATGATTAACTTTAAAAGCAGAGTTGTCATGGTTTTTAATGATTTAAACCCAATTCCCAAAAGAATACTAGGCGGCTCAAAACAGCATATGTAAAACTGTGCTGTCCACTGTATGTACATTAACCCTTTTCCCCATTAAACACCCATGAGATAAAGGTTGTTATTCTTTTCCAGGTTCACATAATGAGAAGGTAGCAGGTTTAAATTTGCCTCCTTTCTCCAATGCCCAAGCTCCTTCTACCCAATCTACCTGCCTCTCTACTAAGTTATTATAATAATTACCAGATACCTCTGTTATATTAGTGTTTGGAGGTTAGCATTAGCATAGAAATTTGCTCTGAGTTTCCTGGTAGAAAAGAAAAATACACACACACACACACACACACACACAGAGATGTTAGTGAAATATATATATTCTTACACATTTAAATATAAGTTTAAAATGCTACATTTGATGAGGAATTTTTTACTATATTAAAAAGTCAGGTTGTAATTAAAAAGATTGGAAGTCACTGCAATTCAATTAAAAAATGTTTTGAAATGTTTTAAAGGTAGACGATTTAAAGCACGGATTCAAATCCCACCTGCCTCTGCCCCTTCTTGGACCCATCTGAAGATCATCTCTCCCAGTTGCAGAAAAACCTGTTGACCAAAGGCCCCTAATATGTGTGTACAATACAGTGATCCCATATCTCCTAGACCAGTGGTCGGCACACTGCGGCTCGGCAAACCGCGGCTCACAAGCCACATGCGGGCGGTTCTTTGGCCCCTTGAGTGTGGCTCTTCCACAAAATACCGACTTCTGCGCATGGGCCACGAAGTTTCAATCGCACTGTATGTGCGCGCCCGCATGTGGTATTTTGTGGAAGAGCCACACTCAAGGAGCCAAAGAGCCGCATGTGACTCGAGAGCCACGGTTTGCCGACCACGGTCCTAGACCATTTTGCACGCTGTTATATTTTTGTCTCCGCCTCTGCATTATAAATTTCTCATGAGTGGGGACCCTTCTCTAGTCCTCTCCCCTCTTTCCTGGGAACTGATCGGGGTCAGGCCTATCTGCTCACTAATTAGTGGGGGACCGTCGGCAGTGCTTGGAGGCCTGAGAGCAGGGTCCATGAGAAGATGGGAAAGAGTGAGGAGGTTAGATGCCTCTCAGGAGAGAGCGATTGTGCAGGAGGGAAATGGCTTCGTGGCCTCACCACCTGCTCTCAGGACCTCTGTGTAGGCTTTTTCCTGACTTCAGATGTGGAGGTCACAGCACTGCATGTCCTTGCCCCTCGCCTCCACAGGGGCAGGGACACTTGCGGGGTCACAAGGCATCCGTGATCTTCCCTGACTCCAGGTTGGGGTGACTATTCAGGCAGATATTTGTTTTTTGAACAACCAGACAGGCTGTCTCCTGAGATCTGACCCAAACTGGAATCTGGAGGAGATTCAGCTGGCTTCACACCAAACGGAAACAACGCTCGCAGCCAGGGCAGGGAGTCTCAGGACCCCGCGAGAAATGCTGCCGTCACCCCTGAGTCTGCACGCTCTTAGCTGGGGCTCCTGTGCTCCCCCCTGCCCCCCCCCCAACACAGAAGCATGAATGCAGGTCTGTTATGGCAACCACAATGGCTGAAGATTTACAAATAAGGGCATTCAGTGACATTGCAGCCATGTGAACATGTCATAGGTAGAAATGACAGAAGCGCATCCACAATCTAGACAATATTTAGGTTGTAGAAAATTAGTGCAAACTCATGGAAATCCTAAAGCTGCTGGTTATTGGGTGTTGGCAATGACAAGACTGCAAGAATGTCAGGCACCTCTAATCGCCTGGATTCAGGGGGGTGAAAAAGATAATGTCACTAAGAGCGAAATAAAGTGAAGCAGAGATTTAGCAAGGATGTTGTCCATTTTTGTCAAAACTTTGGAAACAGGTGGTCTGCTAAGGCTAGCTGCGACGCACCATGGCCCTTCGGACCCGATGCCTCATCCCTTGTGTGTTACACAGTCTTCATTTTGGGTCTGGGCATGCGCGTTAGCTTGAAGCAGAGTAGCTAGGCTAATTTCTCTCTCTCTCTGCCTCTATCTGTCTCTCTCTCACGCACACATGCACGCACACACGCTCACATTTCTATGAGGGAGGGCAAGACGGAACATAGAATGTGGTTTAACTTTCAGAGCTTTAAATGAGAGTCTCTTTGTTAGTGAAAAGCAAACTAAACCAGCTGGCCACAAGGTCACCATTCTCTGGAATGCAGAGTTGTTTGTCGCCAGTCAAACTGCCGCCTGGTGCTGGGTTTACATAATGTTTCAGCAAAAGGAAACAATGAGAACATTTACCATTAACCCGGGGCCTGAGCCATAAAATCAGAATTTGGAAGATCAGGGTCGCTAACTCTGGTCCTTAGGCCCTCGATAGACAGCCCTGCCCAGGACAGAACAGTGACTTAGACCAAGTTGTCCACATGGGTTAGAAGCCGAGTATATTGCCAGAGACTTGGTGGAGAGGAAGATGCAAGGACCCAAGCCCGCCACAGGGCGTGCCTCCCAGGAACCTGCTGAGGTCTAGCTGTCAGACAGGAGACAAGTCATTGCTAAAGTGTTCATTTCAGACACAGTGTCCTGTGTGAGTGTAGCAGATACCAGTGCCCAGTCCCAGAGGAGGTAGCATTTGAGGTGAAATGTGAGGAGGGTCGAAGGTTCCCAGGGCCACAAGCTGGAGGTGATGGGTGGACACAAGGAAAAGTAAGTGCAGGGCGTGAGGAGCATTGCTGTGCCAGGAATTGTTAAACATAACGTGAGGGGGTGGCAGGAGGTAGGGGTGGGAAGGGGGAGGGGAGGGCATCGGGTTTGAGGGGCTGCTCTGACTGGGACCCATAGACAAGCTGTCAGGCCCAGGTGAGTTGTCAGAGACCCACACAGGCATCTGGAGGATTCATGAGCGGCCGGTGGGACAGGGGTGTGGTGTGTGGTCAGCCCAGCTTCTCAGCGGGCTGCTGAGGGCCATTTCCAGTGCTGGGCAGCCAGGCTGTCAGCTCCCAGGGGTGCACCATGGCCTGCTGCTCTGCCAGTGTCTGCAGCACAGCAGGGGCTCTTACTAAATGTGTGCTGGATAGAGCTGGGCACTGATACAGGAGCTGGGTGCCGCAGTGAGTACATCACACAGCACCCTGTCCTTGAGGAGCATGATTCCAGGGGAGAGACAAGCAATCAGCCAAAGAAATGAAAAGCGTGGAAAGCTCCATGTCGAAACACGCTGTCAGGAAAAATAAGCTGGGGGTGGGGGGTGGGGTGCAATTTTAAAGGAGATGTTCAAGGAAGGTTCACAGAGCAATGACCTGCAGGAGTGGAGGGTGCCCTTTTGGACACGTGGGAGGAAAGCATTCTGGGAAGAGGGAAGAGTCAGGGCGGAAAGGTCGAGCTGGGTGTGTTGTCAGCGTGAGGAGAGCAGCAGGAGGCCAGCGTGCTGCTTTGAGGTGTGGAAGGTGGAGAAATGGGGCGAGGGCAGGGGTGTAGGGCTGGGGCCTTCGTCTTCACTCTGAGTGAGAGGGAAGGTCCTGTTTACCGCCCCTGCTACCCTGTGCTGTGCACCTTTCGCTCTCCTGCCCCTTCCAATCACAGCTCGCTGGGGCTCAACGTGAGCTGTTGTGTAGGCAGCTGGCCCAGACGCACGCTAAGGCCAATGCCATTGAAAGAAGAGGTAGAGGATCACTCTATAGTAAAAGGCCCTCAGGAGCTAGTAGCAAGCAAACGCAATGCTTTAATTCTTAGCCTAGGAGGGAGATTGGAATGTGGACTAATATTAGATGACCTTACAGAATTATTCTCCAGTTGTGTAGGTGTGATCATTCTATTAAGGTGACAGAGGAGACTGTCCTCATTCTGAGGACACGCTGAAATAGTGAGGGGTGCAGTGCATGATGCCAGCAACTTTCAAATGATTCTATGACCCCCCGCCCCCCCACACACAATCAAATGGATACACACATACATACATAATGCTCAAATATGAGCAATTGTTGCCTCTAGATGTTGGATAAATAGACTAATCTAGCAACTTTCATTTTGGCAAAATTTCACATTTAAAAGACTGGCCAAACCCTCTCTGCTCTGGTGCGTTTCTTTTGGCTCTGCTCTTGGCTGCTGTTATTTATTCTCTGAGATTCTGCCCAGCCCCCTAGGCAGTTTATTTTCTCTGGATCTGCAATGTTTTCTTCTGGAGACTTAAAGGAGACAGAGAGCATGGGGGTCTGGGTGGGAAGCTGGGTGAGGGGCATTCCAAACCCCCTTTGTCTGGGGGCGGGGGAGCGGGGGTAGGAGGGCACCACTGTGACTCGAAGTGTGGTGGATACCTCAGAGTTTTAACAGACGCTTCTAGGGCAAGGGAGGGCAGAGGAGAAATGCATTCCTCTCTGGAGTGCGTGCTGTTCCCAGATGTGGAGGCTCTAAATTATTCCACTGTTCACCTGCTGCAGAGCTTGACAAAAGGGTAATGTGATTTAGAAACTCAGCGGTCACCCAGAAAGTCTATTTCCAGTCCGGCGGCTACCAGGCAGTGCCAGGGGATTGGGCTCTGGTGTGTTAAATCCCAGATTTAATCTAGGGGCCACTATGTCTGTGAATATTAGAAAAGCTCCACTGCCCTTCGCACGGGTCACACCGATTCCTTACGGTGTTTTCCACCGGGAAGCAAGAAATCGTGCATCTAGAAAGCCGGGCTTAGCACCTTTGGGTCTCCTGATGAAATTTCAGCTTACGGTTAGGGTGAGAGCATTTCTACACACATCCCCGCTGCCAGCCACGAAAGACAGAAAACAGAAAAATAACCCTGGAAAAGTAACTCAGAGCTAAGAGGAAAGTAGAGTGTAGGTGGTGATAGATAAAGGACTTTCTGAAGAGAAAGTTGTTCCCAGACTCTTATTTGGCTTCAAAAAGTCTTTTGTTTTGTTGCAGGAATAACAATGAAAGATACCAATCATTTGAAAGTATTGGAGGAGATAGAAAAATCATCACTGTTTGTAGATTTTTGTTTATTCTCCATAGTAATAATAATCATAGCCAATACAGCAAGAGCTAGCATTTATTGAGCACTTATTATGTGTCAGGCATAGTAAGCACTTTTTGCATTTAACTAATTTAATTCTCTATGAGGTAGTTATTATTATTATCTTCATTTCTAGGGAACCGTCTGGCAGGGAAATTAAATGACTTGTATGAGGTCACATGACCAGTTGTTAACAGAGAGGGTCTTGAGGTAAGCTAAATAAAACTTGATTCTGTTTTCCTAGAGTCATAGTTTTATTTTTCTCCTCTCCCGGTGGTAAGGCTGTCCTGGTCCCTCCGCAGGATTATAGTATGTTGAAAATGCTGGTCCCATACCTTCCTAGCAAACCAGGTCTCCGGTTAGCCTCTTTGGAGGAGTGGTCCCCAACCTGTGACTCTGTAACTTGAACCCCAATGATTTGCTGTAATTGCTAACAACAGCTTGCCTCTGCTATATACTTCACATGTTTTATTTCAGCATTTAAAAAACTGTTTCATGACTCACAATTTAAAAAGTAGTGCTGCAAAGCAGGACTAAGATGAACATATATATTTGGAATAGAAGTTTCCCCAAACAACACTTACTTTTATTATGTATGGTACACTTTGCTGTTTTCCATTTTATTCTATTTCATTTAAAGAATGTGACATGTTAATGGATTTTATGTTCTGCTAAATGGTTTATAATCCATTTTTTAGAAAAACACTTCTCTAGCTCATTTCAGTTTTTACAGTAATCTAATGAACTCAATATGACTTTAGTACCCATTTTACAGATTAGAAAACTGAGCTCATTTGTTCAAGGTCCCACAAAGAAACCGAAATCTGTGGTTTATATTTGGAATTACATTTCTTTTTAAAACGGACATCAGTTATGTTAGAAACAACTTTCCAAATTCTTATGTGCTGAGTGCATTGTCTGTCATCTGAATAAATACAAGTTCTTGCACGAGTGGCTATATGGGCACTGATCTAGGTCTAATACATGTAGATGGGGTTTTGATTTATAAAATTTAGATATTTCTCAGTAACTCTAAATTCATGGTAGCTTTTAGTTATTCTTTGTATTTTCAATCAGTTGATTTCTAATAACTTCTATTATATGGAGATCTGAGGAATTCTTTGAATTGGAGTTGCTTTTTTTTCCAGGAAGAGGAAGAAAACATGGAGGCCACACCTTCAGAAATGTGACCTGCAGGCTTAAGTGGGGATTTGTGAATTACATATTTAGTTTCACAGGCTAATTGAACTTTAGCACATGTGTCAATTTTTAGCAGACAATAAACCATAGCAATATTCCCAGCACAAATGAGTCTGTTGCCAAATAGAAATGACTGATATTTTCACGTCACCTCACAGTGTTGCAGATATTTCAGAATATCATTCATGTTCATCATGCCATCGAAATTGTGCCAATTACCAGAGTCCCCATTAGACCTTGATATTGTGCACCAATAAAGGAGCACATGCATTAGTATATCACAGAATTTCTTCTGCAGTAATTTGGTGATTATACTTCAATATAATTTTATTTTATGCACTTGAATACATTACTATTTAGAAAATAGAAATAGGAAAGGGGTCCCCGGGTCTGAGCAGACTGCCCAAATGACCCATGGTTTGAAAATAGATGGTGGCCTTGTCTTCATGAGGTGGAGGGACTGCAACATAAGCGGAGGGACTCTGGGTTGTCTTTCTAGAAATGGGTCACATTTCTAGCCGTCCAACATCAGCAACAGTTATGAACAGTCTAGCAAAGGGAGAAATGGGGCACTTGCTCATTCTTGGCAATGTGGAAACTGAGGGAAGGGGGTTCTTTGCTCCTTTAAATCTTTTTCTTGTGTCGTTATCTGTCCCTTAATGATCAATTTCACATCTTTGCCTTCTTCTTCCTCCATTGATATGTCCATGCCTCTTGTATTTGCCACGTATAGTCACCTAAGGAGCCTTAGAGTGAATCTGTTTTGCCAAACTTAAGCTGAGAAAGTCAACTTGCTTTTGCATGCCCATTGTTCATGGTCGTAATAAAAAGCCCAAGTGACTTGATTTGTCTTCTCAACAGGGTAGGAAAAACCTACCCTTCTGGACTGAGCCCTGGCATTAATCTTTCTAAATTATCTTTCTGTTTCTCAGAAGTAAAGGGCCAGGGAAATGACCCGTGATTTAAAGTGTTTCTAGGCCTGAGTTGTAAACTGCAGTGCACACTAAATAATAAATAGCAGACACACACTCTCACAAAAGTCTCCCCTTTGATGAAGCCTCGAGATGGTTTTCATTTAGTCTTGTGTTAAATTTAGCCACACTGTTCTGTACATTTACAGAAAAACTGATTCCTGTGTACTCTGTGAATTGAAATGTTTGACAGAACTGAATTATTTTAATCTTGGGATCATCAAGATACAAGGGTTTAATTTACCTCTGGAATGCCTTTGAGATGGTGTAAACTCCCTTCCGATGTTATTGGCATTATCTTCCTTAAGAGCAAATTGAGTAACTCCCTTCCTTTTTAATAATCTTTCCATGTTCCCCTGTTTTCAGTAAAATGGAGTTCAAGGTGCTCAGGATGGGACCCAGGGTTTCCTGGTCTGGGCTCTGTGACCTCTTCCTGGCTGACCATTCCCCACACGTTATCAACATTTTAACCTTTTAAGAGTCCTGGTATTCCCCTACATGCGTTTTGACTTCCCCAATTTCCATGACAGCATAGGTGATCTATTTTGCTTCCTGAAAAATTCCTGTCAGTCCTTTGAAACCCCTCAGGCATCATCCTCTTTCTGAAGATTTCCCTTATATTAACCTCCGATCATGACTACCCATCATACAGCGGCAGGAGAGCCCGTCTGCGTTCACATATGAACTGATAGTGCTGAGCTGAGTGGGTCAAAGTAGTTTATGTACAGAGTGATGTCCTCCTTCAAATCGGGATTCTCTTTGAGCCCAAGGAAAGTGTCTTCGTTCCTTTATTCCTGGTGTCTACCGTGAGGCAGCCATTCTGATGTGGGATGAGGAATCATGTAATCCTGTGAACCTAACGGATGGTGTGTTGGGAGGATGGTAGTACAATTTAAGCATCACGCATTGGAGGGGTCACTTCTTGTGCCCTTTCTTATATCCTCTTAGTCTGCCCTTTGCCTCCAGCCATAGCCGTGACAGCTACATGCAGCTCTGACCCGCTAGCTCTTGCTATCTGAGCTGGGGCTTCACTGAGGCTGTTGCTTGCAGAGGCCTGGCCAGCCATCCTGCCGCATGGATGCCCTGGAAGTGGGCGTGAATGAAAACCCGAGGGGGCAATGATGGGAGTTGGTGGATAAATACTCTCCCTCCCGGCAATTCTTAGGGAGACCTGGGGGCCCATTCTACAAGGCCACTCACAGCATCCCAGGGCCGTGGAGCTGCAGGTGCCCACACCAGAGACTGACGGGTGCTTGCATCGGCTTCGGCTTCTCCTCCTTCCCTCTTTCAATCTGCTTAATTCTCCACTCCTATTGCTTAAAATCACTTCCCAACATAAATGATCTTATTTCAGATGGTGTGTTTGGAGAGAACCTAGACTAAGAAGCCTTGACTGAAAACCAGCCCCATTGTGTTATATTTTTTATTTGAGGAAGGCTTGGAAACTATTTGCAAGTCTCACCAAGAAGCCATTAAAAAACAACGGCATGGGATACAGGTAAACAGTATCGCATCCACTATGTTGTATATAAATGTGCTCTAAAGTACAACATGTTTTGGGAATTAGCCTCCTTTTTCAGTCAGGAGACAGACTCAGACAGTTGCTCACTTTTGAGAAACACTTCTCCATAATTCTACAGCTGTGTCCTAGGTGGTAACTGAATAGGGATGTTTTGATCACAGCTTTGCAGATGGTGAGGCCCTGGTCACAGCAGATTTCTCTGAGCAAGTGGTGAGGCCCTAGCATGCACGTCTTTCCCACGGGAGGTCAGTGCAGGAGCTTGCGTGTGAAATTCTATGCTGATACCAGAGGGCTGGGCGGCTTGCTCTGGTGTATGCACATGTGGGTGTCTGTGTGCGTGTGTGCTTATTTTTAAAGAACTAGATATAGATACCAATCTAATGATTTAAAATATTACGCTCCTTGGATTTCACATAGCAAAATGACATTTTTTGAGACTAGAAAGTATTTGGCAGTAAAATTGGCATCTGAAACCCTGTGCATTACCAAGTACTGAAATCACGGAAGTTTTGTGTCTTTTGCAGCTAGAAGAGACATTGGAGGTCACTCAGAGCTAGAGACCAGGTGCTTTCTCCCAGAGCCAGGGCTAGAACCCTGGCCTTTGGAGTCCCCTTCTCGTGGTCCTTCTGGTATACCACACTGCCTTCTCTGCATGGCCCTTCTTTAAACCAGGGGTTGGCAGTCTTTGTAAAAGGCCAGATAGTAAATAATTCAGGCTCTGCAGGCCCATGGTTGCTGTTGCAGCCACTCAGCTCTGCCATTGTTGTATCAGAGCAGCCGTAGAGGATACTGACATGAATGAGGCTGGCTGGGTTCCAGGAAAACTTTATTTATAGACACAGGTGGTAAGATTCAACCTGGGGGCTATAGCTTGTTGACCCATGTTTTATACCATTGGAGTCATGGCGATTTCTGCTTTGTGGTCACCAAGAGGCTGCTGGGTCCTAGAGAGTTAAAGCCACCACCCAGCTTGGTGGGCAGCGGGGCCATTGCATCATGGCCCACACATGGTTGGGCTTCCTTCCAGGTCTGTATATGGTCAGACTCTGAGCCGGCAGCCAAGAGAGCGAGCCTGACACCCACAACACTCCAGTTTCCAGAAGGAATCACAAATTCCTTCCTGTGAAGATAAAGGAACAATTGTACCCCGGGAGAACTTACTGGAAAGTAATGCAGGGTCACCAGGAAGGGAAGGCATTCACTGCTCAGTCACAGTCTCGGCCTGGGGGAGTCACTCAGACCTGGGAAGGTCAGCTGTCTGAATCGGGTAGGCCTCCAGGGCCCTGCGCTCATGGACAATGCATTGGGTTTGGGTGACTTCTGTGGCTTACTCGGAGCTTCCTGTGGCTGCTCCAGTCATCCCTTCCTCCTCAGAGTCGGGTATATAGTTCCCTCCACTATCTCACCCTCATTTGTCATCTGCTGCTGCTAAGCTTTTGTTCCTGTTAACCAAAATCTCCAATAGACAAAGGTTACTTCTCTGTCACTTTCATCTTGCACAGAAGTTCACAACTTGATTTTTGATTCCCCCATCCCATTCTGCCATTTTCGGGTCTTGGATCCAGGTCTGAGGTCTTAGATATAAGGACCTTGGGTTAAACCCTAAGCCTATGCCTATGCCAATGAAATGGATGATTGTCCCAGTGTATATGTATTCATGCATGTGCATGTGTGCACATGTGTCCATGTGTGTGCCTATGTGTGCATATGTGTGTGTATCTGAACTTGACCTTTAAATCAGGAGGTCACCGTCCCCTTGGGCCTCACCATTAGAGAAGGTCCTTCAGCTGCCTGGGTACTCTTGGTTTGACTCATGAGTGGATATTCTGTGGCCATTATTATTTTTTTAAAAAAATATATATTTATTGATTTCAGAGAGGAAGGGAGAGGGAGAGAGAGAGAATCATTGATTGGCTGCCTCCTGCATGCCACCTACTGGGGATTGAGCCCGCAACCTGGGCATGTGCCCTTGACCGGAATGGAATCTGGGACTCTTGAGTCCGCAGGCCAATGCTCTATCCACTGAGCCAAACCAGCTAGGGTTCTGTGGCCATTATTCTTGAGTCTTCTCTCTGTTCTTCTATTCTCATTGTTCATTATGTGAATCCACATCATCACTTATATTTCAAAGCTGAAAAGGTCAAGGACTTTCAAAGGCTAGATGAAGTTTTCATTGGATTGAATGATCTCATCCTCAAAAAAAGCCCATGCATTGCCTGCTTCTAATGAATGTCTAAACCCTTGCAGGTGTAGTGATTTAGGAAAAACAATTGTGTTATTATTATTTTCCCCAAGTAGCCCTCTGGACTTTGGAGAAAGGGATCCTGGTAGTTATTTGAGAGGGAGCAGAAATGAGGAAGAAGGAAGGAATATTTGATTATTTGTTCATAAACAAGCAATTCCTTTAGCACCTGGCTATGTTCCCTGCTGCTGTGAGGAGAATATCAATGGCTTTAATATTCCATTGTTTGTGCTGAGAAGCATTTGCTGGCTGGTCTGAGCTGCCTGGCTCTCAGACTGGCAGCACAGCAGGAAATGTGGCGCTATAAGGGTGAAACTCTCACCAAAATGCTCTAAATCAGGTTAGCTCTCTTTTAAAACCGACCTCTCCTTTTGCTTCTCCTTAATAAGTTTGGTTCATTTTAAGCTATACTTCTTTCCCCGAAAGACAGACATATTCATATACTATGTACAGGTTCTACTTGGGCTCACATTACTGCTTGTCTGTTAGGGTTTTTTTTAATGGCCTCTTTGAGTTTTGATGAAGTCCTTATCTTCAGTAACACTAATATTGAGGAATGATTAATGAATTCAAATGAAAAAAAAAAGCATAAAAAAGAAGCAAGGAAGGTGGGGCTTCTAGGTGATGGCGGATGGATGAATTTGAAATGGCTTACTACCACAAGGTGGCGCTGCTAAAACACCTCATTTTAAAGTCCTAAAAAAGATTGCAAAATTAAAGAGCCTTTTACAGAGAAAATACTTTGTATCAGGAAAGTGGAGTGTGTGTGTGTGTGTGATGCTTATGTGTGTGCGCCTGTGTCTGTGTATTGAGGATGCGATTATTTTTGGAAAAGTTAATGTTATGGGGAGCAGTGATGTAATTGCATTGTTAATTTTGAGAGGGGTGTTTCACGATTGATACTCTTGTCATCCAAATATTAAATTATCTCATCGAATATTAAATATATTTAATCCCAAGCAGATCTTTCCTGGAATCTTCTGAGTGTGCCATTGCATTCATGAGATGATGGGTTAAGTTAACCATTCCCTAACCCATTTTCATTCTCCATAGAGAGCTTGCACACCAGGGGCATTTATTTGAAAACAATTAGTGCCCCATTAGGGGAAACATGAAGCCTGCAGGGTCTCCGATGTCCTTGGCCACGTTGGGAACTTGGTGTGTGGAAAGCTGGTAAATTAATAGTTGGACAATAATTCCTAAATTTAAAACATGTTGTCTATTAAGCGACTTCCTTGATGCCGGTGCCACTGTTATTAAAAGTGAATGTTTTCATGTTTGTGCATTGTGCGTGTGCACAGGGTACCCATTTACTGAAGGGCAGTGAGATGAAGAGCTGATATTTTGCAAGTTTGTACATGAGACGGGAGTGTTGATACAGTGGTTCCGATAAGCGTACGCTTGAAGAAAGGCCAAGAGTGGAAAGTGATCTAATGCAAGTGAGGAGAGGCACCCAGAACTTCACATGGAGGCTTCCTTATTTCGTCCCCATAGCAACCCTAAGTCAGATGATGTGAATATCTCTGTTCTTCAGGAGAGACTCTGAGAAGTTAAGTAACCTGTCAGCTGTCACAAAGCTGCTGTGTGGCAGAATCAGGAAATTATTCAAGGGAGAAAAATACAAGGAAGTGAAAGGGAAACATCTAGGCTGTCCTGCACTTTGGATTTAGATAAAAACCTGGTGAAATAATGTGGATCTCTTTGAAAGAAAAAGAGAGCTGCTCTCTTCCAATGCCTGCTTCCCCCACAGCCAGATGAGGGCTGCACATATAGTAACCCACAGATAGACACACACACACACACACACACACACACACACACACACACACACACACGTTTTTGTCTACTTCTCTTGTGTAATTTCCTGTTAATTTCTATCTTAGCATAATATTGTTTTTTTACCATCCACAAAGTAGGAGGCCTGGGATCATGGCTGGATTTTTGCCGTAGTTAAGGAAAGCAGTACAAGTCAATCATGAAAACTGTAGCTGTGATATCTCTCAGGGAGTTCATGCTGCAAGGACATTGATCCAGCTGAAAATATAACTCATGATATAGAAATCAAGTGGTTCCTGCTTCAGGAAAAACTATGTTGATGAAAATATAGAACTCCAAGTATGGTGATATATACTAGATACTCAACATGTTGGCAGAATCTGAGCCTACAGCAAATGTTTTTAAAAGGTGCTTTTTGTTGTTTTGAAGTGTTTAAGAGGACTATACATCTAGTATTAGATTTCCTAATAGAATTCTATTTAGGGTAGTATGTTTTAGCCTATAATTAGCAGAGGTGCCTCTGTGTCATCTGGAAAGCCATGTGGAGGGAACGATTGTGTGTGGGCTGGTGACTGTGTATGGAAGGAGTGTAGTGGGGTGAGGGGCTCTGGTTGCCAACCACCCTCACCCCCCACTTACTCTAGAGCAGCAGGCCAGCTACCTCCCATACATACAGAACTTTTGTGTATGTGGGCTAGTCAATTCTGATGTCAAGCCCCATAGTGCATTGGGGATCTAAATGATTTATTTAGGACATTTCATCACACAGCCATACTTAAAATATTCAGATATTTTGATGATTAAAAAAAAAGTTAGAATAGATCCCTTGAGTCCTATGGCAATTGGAATGCAATGTGGCACAATATAAGAGAAAAAAAGAAATATCCTTATAGATCTTAGAGAGCTGAATTCCTAATTTGCATAAAAATGGCATCTCATTCTATGATAAAAAACCTTGGTATAAAAGTAAGAGCAACTGAGAACCATTCTGACAGCATTGGAACACCCGAGGCTTATGTTGATGTTTCTGATTGCATCCTCTAGTGGTTCTGAACCATTGGTAGGAGTGACATGCATTTCGTTGCTCCTTTGCTCATTTCTTCACTCATGTATATCATGAAGGGGTCTCCAAGGCCCGCTGTAGAGAAGTAGATTGGAAGACCTGGGTCAGTGACAGTTGCAAGACTGCTTTGCTTATGGGAAAAGTGTTGTTTACATGGTAGCCTATTAGTTGTATTTTCAGGACATCTTTAGTGTAAAAAAAATGCCCTGCTTGTTGTTAAAATTGCACTATTGCCATTTGCCCCTTTTGCTCATGATTTACTACAGTTGAAACTTGGTGTGCCTTGGTCTAGTTCCTAGTGCTTGAGGACCACAGGAAGCAGACAGGTAGGTACCTGCTTGATTCTTGACGCTATCGACATTCGTTGACATGTGGCATGGTACACGCTGCACTTCCTGGGTGATGCCCCGTCTAGCTGTCAGGCCCTCACCCCGAGGGCTCGGGGAGATACTTGGGAGAATTTCATTGATTTGGGCTCAAGGTCAAACAATCTGTTCTAGACCTTAGGAAACTTCGTTTAAGGAATCCTTCAAGGGCTCATAAAAGAGGTTTGGAGACTTGGCCCAGAGTTGGTTTGTTAATGAGACTTGAGTCATACCTTATCTTGGTATTTAATCAGTTAATAAATTATTTCAATATGATATTTTCTTTTTTCTTAAAGAGAAGTTTCTTCCTGATAGTAAAGTGTTGCCAAGAATATAACAGAGTCTTAGGTAATTTCCTGTGGAATATGCCTCTTGCATTTATTTTTATGACATCCCACCCCTCCCCAGTATGAAGAAACAACAGAGGGGAAAGGAACATTTAGGGAAAATAACCAAATGCAGGGTCAGGAATCAAACTGAGATTCTGGGGTCCCAAGTTCAGTCCACCGTTTTGGCAATTTTCATAGCCGACCAAGTATTTAATAGCTGGTCAACAAAAGTTTTAGACAGTGGCTCCATTTTTGAGGTTCACATACACTAAAAACCAACCATTAGGGGGCAACACCCAATGTGTGTAATAAATAATACATTTATTACTAATTTATTGACACAAAACCTCATCCAATAAAGGAAATGCAGTGGCCTGCAACAATATACATACAATAAAGTAATGGTAAACTCCAAAATGAAGAGCTGAGAGACAGCTCAGGACAAGAGGCTGACACAGACCTTACCCAGGGACATGCTACATGAGGGCTCATGAGCTGTGATGATACAGCCTCTCACCTGGTAGCGAGCCCAACTGAATCCAACTGTAAAAATTCCACAGACAGAAAGTAAGGAATTCAGACGCCTTTCCTGACAAAGATATCCTCTCTGAGTGCGTAGAACTCTCACCACTTATTTCACTACACGTTAGATACCAGGAAAGGTCCATCGGGTTAACTGATCCCTACATTAAATCACTGTCTATTGTTAGAGAATGAGGAGGAAACAGGTATGTATTGTTGCCGAAGGGGGTCAGGTCAGGAGCTTAGCAGCTGAGAAGCAGGTGGTCAATCCCAGGGCCTTGTCACAGGCAAGGGGCTCTGGTGACAGGCGTGACCTACACCATAGATTTGTGTTTTCTCACATTAGTCCTAGTAGAACAGATAGATTACAACATAAAAGGCAGCAAAGGATTTATAGTTGTTCGTAGAGAAATATGTATGCTTCTTTTTATGAAAAGAGAGAAACCTGGCAAGGGATGCCGTCTTCTTCTAAGAACACAGAATGCTTTATTTAACATTAGCTATAAAGGATCATTCCAGAAAGGCCAATTAAGACACAGGGAAGCAAAGCATTTAGGTTACCATGATTTTATTTCAGTGTTGTGTAAACTTTTATGGGTCATGTTGTGCTGCAAAGAACAGGTGTCTGCAAGTGACCTCAGTTGCCCTAAGCTCAGCTTTTCATGCAAAGGGCGGCCTTTCTCCCGAGCAGGGAGGCCTGCGATCCAGCGAGCCTCACGATTGCTGGATGCGGTGTGACTGGCTGGCTTTCCTGGACAAGGTCTGAACGCAGCTGGCCTCTAAACCCAGCCTACCTGTAGCAGGAGTCTGTCTGCAAGTCCGGTCACAAACCCATTTTCTCCTTCACGGCCTTTGCACACACAGAGAGAAGAGGGGCTTGGTTTCCTTCCCTAGTAGGTGAGCCACACGGTGTGTCCAGCAGTTGCCCTGGCTTCCGCTCTATGGGGACAGTAGGTGGCCCAGCCCCTCTGCTCTTGCTGAGCCTCGCTGTGCAGGCCTCCACTGTCTTCAATAAAGTTTTTTCCTTCAACCGTATCCTGTGACATTGGACTTCCCTCTAAGGTACACGCCTGGCAGGGTGCAATCTATGAGACCTACCTTTAGAATAATTGTAAAGGCGACACGAGTGATGACAGTCTTACACAGCCCAGGTTTCAATTGTGAGATTTAATAATACAGAGCAAAATGGCATTTTCTTCATGTTAAAAAATCCTCCTGTTCTAGAGTTATCTCTCAACCCAGAGCCAATTGGCTCTTCTTCGGTACCATTATAGCCTCACAGGGTAAAATGCTCCCTCTGACTTAAAGTCTCATCTCTGTACTGTTAGTTGGTTGCTCTCTGTAGGTGAGTACAAGCAGGCCATAATTTGAAGGGTGTACGGTCAGATTTGGTGCTGACTCCTGAGGGAACGAGCAGAACACTGGATGGTCCGGTCAGCGCCGTCACTGTTACTAGGATCATTCATCCGGCTCCACGGCGCTCTGCTCCTCCGGCAGCCTGGTAACAAATTTGGGCTCTAACATCATGAAGAATTCGTTAAGCCTTATGCAAGGGTAAAGTCATCACTCAGTTCCTCCTCTTTTTATTGTTGTTATTGTTGTTGGGACATTGGTTAATTCAGTTCTGTCCTCAGAATTGAACTTTAACCATGATTAGTGTTTGTGACAACCAAGGACATTGCTCGTGAATGAGGGAACATAGCACTGAACTGGTTTTCACAAGTCTTCCTTTCAGGCCACGTGCATGAATACAGTGGAAGCCTGTTGTTTTTTGTTTTCTTTCTTTCTTTAAACATAGTTTATTGTGTAGATGTGGATAGGTCACAAGTCCATAATGTCCCTAAAACAGAACGTCTCTTTGTAATCAAAGCCTTGTACACATCAATGTTCAGCTCACTTATGGATATTGAGAGCTGTCTATTGACCACTTTCCATATTAACAAAAGGTTTTATTAAACCTTAGACAAAATCTAAATCAGTAACTGAAATTGAACACTGGGTACTATTTAAGTTGAAGTGCTTTGCAAAGGTAGATAATTATAATAATAGGTTGAGAATTATATATTGTGAGATTTGCTCTCTTTAGTTTACTTTTAATCCCTAGCTACACAGAATTTTTAGATTATTGATTACAATCTTTGGTTCAATATTTTTAGTAGAATAATGAACACCCATGAATCCACTGCCCAATCTCAGAACAAGGACATCATCAAAAATAACGTCTTCTAGTACTATTACTCTTTATGGTAAATTAACCTGTAATGCCCCTTACTGGTTGTTTTGTTATCATTATTATCATCATTATTATTTCCTTGAGCTGAGCAACACTTGAGAAAATAAATTGTAAAGATACATTGGCTATTAAATTTTACCCCCACAGGCTATATAACTTGCATGCCATACGGTAGAAGATTAAGCTAATACAGACAATTCAGGATACCTCCATCGGGAATTCCTGTGCTCCTTTGGGAGTTCTCTATTCGAGATTGCAGCTTCAACTGTATATTTAATGAGAGTCATACTCGTAGCAGGTATCAACATCCCATGTTCCTGAGTCTCCCTGGCCGTTTAGTTGCAATCCGTGGTTGTTTAATTTGCTCATCTATTCATTTACTCACAGAACATTTCCTGAGAGCTAGGAACTGAGCTGGGGCTAGAGTTTTAAAGGCTGAGTGGGGGTTTGGTGTGGGGGCACAGTGGAGAGGAGTTGCAGAGAGGTCATTGTCATGGGAAGTGATGCCTTTGAGACAATCTCTGTCCTGGGAGGTGGTTTGGGCAGGAGAAGGTGAGGGCAGTGCTCTCTGTTCTGGGAGAGCTAGGGAAGACCACCGGGGGAGGGGGGCTTTGACATGGGGATCTTCCTGATGAAGAAGAGGTGGAGGGTTAAGGAAACACTGAATAAAGTTCCTCTAATGGAGAACAGGGAGGGAGATTTGAGACTACATCTTGGCTGCTGCTTCCTCCTCTGAAAGCCTGCTGACTCATCTGAGCTGTTTACACCTGCCACTCGCTGGAGACTGAGAAAGTGCAAAACTATGATGGGACCCCAAACCTCAGCAGGGGTTGGTGCTGTGCAGATACTATTGGAGCAAAATTTTGTGAACAAACAGAAAGATGTACTTATCCTGTCTCAGAATCTGCAATGGGCAGATAAAACGAGGAGAGAAGCACTCAATTGTGAGAAACCATTGTGGGTCTCACATCTTGACTAACTCCAAAGATAAAAAGTGTATTGCAATGTTAGTAATATTACAATGCTTTCCCAGAAGCTATTGTCTTTCTGTCTGTTGTACAGGCACTCATTTCTGGGTCTTTTCTACAAGGGAAATGCAAAAGGCACTTGGAAAACCCAAGAACCTAATAGAATGCCGTGTCCCCTGAGGTGGCTCCTTCATCTGTGAGCTAGAGATAATGGGAGAGAAGGGCCTGTAAACAAAGACTAGAAAAGCATCGTCTGGGCATACAGTGCATGTAATGAGGCTGCAGCAGTGATTCTTCGTTTCTTACAGTAATTGAGTCACATGTTTCTAATATGATTCTGCAGCCAGAGCAGACAGCAGCTTTCTGCAGACCCGAGTCTCTCAATTAGATTTCTGGGGCTTAGTCACAGGAAGCTATCGGAGGTTAAAGACTTAATCTTTCTCAATGGCGTGTGTCCTAAGAAAAATGATCAGTATGCAGTTTTCCTAACTGCCTCTCCGTCTTTTAACATTTTATTTTCTCTGCTTTCTTCTGCCATCGCCATTAGGCTATTCATTATTGCAATTGTGATGAATGGGTGGACACTGTCTTTGTTCTCACTTCCTAGAATCATCCTCTAGAATTATTCTCTCGTTAGGAGAGTCTGCCCTGGGTGCTGAGAAATCCACAGCTCATCTGGACTAGCCCGAAATCCGTGAACAGCCCTCTTAGGTGGACACCCAGATTAGGGTCACAAAATTCCTCTTCCTTCTCACAAATCTTAGTTTTAAAAAATTGCCCCCATGTAGTGGTAAGGAAGGCCATTCAGAAGTTTCATTTAAATTTCCTCTCAGGAGATGGGCTGCTCTCAGGGGCTGTGCAGAAAGTTATTTTCCAATTTCAGAGAGATCACTCAGTACTCAGGGGCAAAGGTAAGACAGCGAGCAGCGATGGTGAGGCCCGGGGCACAGCCAAATCGACACTGAAGAGTGTGAAGTACTCTTTCCTGTACGGAGGCTTTGCATTCTCGGGAGCATTAGAGTGGTGCTGTCTTATTTACTTCTTTTGGCACCGTGGGACCCTCTGCACATGGAGATTTTGAGATCTGCCCTTTGCCAAGCAAGTTCTCAGGATCTGTGCTCTGAGAACAGGTCAGCGTTTGTAATGACACCTGCAGAAGGTGGCAGGCAGGACTGGAAACCCAAAGACCAGGGCTCAATTTCTGCATCATCCTTTGAATATTAAGGTGAGTTGGATTGGATTTTTATCCATTTCACTTGTGTCAGTTTCTTCACAACTCATATTTACCTCTTCCACCTGCGGGACGAGGTAGGGACAAGGTGGGGCCGGGTGAAGAGAGTCTCTGCCCATCATCCCATTCAGGGCAGGGTTTATCCCTTCCTTTCCCACTGAAGACACAAGGTCATGGAGCACAAACATTAAAAATCTCCCTTGAGTTAGAACTGAATTACATAAAAGCTTTAATCAGCTTTACTCAGTTCCCTACAAATTCTAACTCCCCATTGGGTCCTCATTTAAACCCTACAATGTAGGAACCGCTATTATCATTCCATTGTACAGACAAGAAGACTGGGGCACAAAAGGATGAAGTAACTTTGCTGAGGTCGCCCAGCTAAAGATGTGAAACAGGAATTCAAACCCGGCAGCATCCTGGAGTGGGTGCTCTCAGTTCCCGTGCTGGGCTGGTGCTCCTGCCTGGTGCTGGCTGCATCCTCTCTCGCACCTCTTGGAAAAACACATGTTGTGTGTTAAAACTAAAAACAAACAAACAACAAGCTCATGTATTACCTCTTCATAATAGCACCTGTACTGTTGCTATTAGGTGACCCACTATTTTCCAGGTAATATTTCAACTAAAGTGAGCCCTGATCCTAAGTAGGGCTGCTCACGATTTGCAGGGTGCCACAGACTAAGATTGTTAGCCTTTTCAGTGACCTGCCTGCCCTTCCTAAGATTTAAGAAACTTGTACCCATGTGCTTACCTCTCAAAAATATAAATAAAAGGGAAACAAATTGAACTGGTTTCTCAATTATAAATTCCAAAGGAAGCAAAGAAAAATCAATGGTGGTGTTTTGATAGTCAAGGTCAAAGAATTCATTTCCTTTTTGAGAATGAACCACTTCTACTGTGTCAGACTTTATAGCCTGATGTAATTTATGTACTCCCCTGATGTTGGAGGCTCATGGAAACTCAGCGAAATTGCTTCAGGAAACCACCATCATCCATGTATTTGAAGTTTTAATAGTCCTCTGGGGATTATGGTTAATGCTACCTTTCATAATTCCAGTGTGCTATGTGACATCTGAGCAATGAGTATTTTTCCCTAGTGTGGTATTAAGATTAAGACCCAAATTGTGTTGATCTATAGCAAAATGAAGTTGTTTTGTTGTTGACTTGTTTAACTGTCCTTGTCTCTGACTCCATGTTCCAATTTAAGGTAGAAAATAATTTGCTGACATGCTTATTCTGAATTTCAGAAATAAATTGCAACAAGGAGCCATCCCAAATGGTAGCACTTCCTACTTTGTACTAATTTGAAAGTCTTACTTAATCTAATACCGAGGCTCTCTGAGCAATAAATTCCATAGCTCCCTAGTTGAAACTTAGGTAAAGATGCTAGTTGGTGAGTGAAATAGCTCAGGAATGAGCAAAAGCTAACATATCTTGGTACCTATTCTATACCAGGAATCATGCTGGTGCTTTGTACATGTTTTCTCATGTAATTCTCCTATGAGGCAGTTACTACTCACCCCATTTTATGACTAAAGGAAGCAATATTCCAAGGCTTTCAGTATTTTTTCTGAGGACTCAAATTAAATGAGGACTGAGACTGAGATGCAAACACAGGTCCTTCAGGTTGTAGAATATGACATGCTTGCACCGACCAAGGTGTACCATGACTCAGAAGACCTGACTTTATTCACTGAATTATTCATTTCATAGATTTTTACTGAGCATCTGCTCTGTGCCAGGTACTTACCTAGACCCTAGGGACTCAACAGTGTTCAAGACAGATTAAGACTGTTCTGAGACCCTATCTTCATAATGGAGATGGGAGAGAGCCAGGTTGAGGGGAAATGATACACAATACACGAATAAATTAAAATTTTGTGCTAAATGTTTTTATAAAAATAAAACAGGAGGATGTGATAAGAGAGTAACAGGGTCTACTTTACCTTGGAAGGTAGGAAGGACCTTGAGTAGGTGACACTTCAGACGAGCTTTGAAGGATCAGAAGGAGCAGCGGCCTGGACCAGCAAGAGACCCGGGCAGAGGAAGAGCTTGCAGAAAGACCCTGAGGAAATGGTCATGTGTGGAGCACACTGAGACGGGAGGGCAGGTAGGAGATATGGTTGGAAAGGTATCTGGAGCCCAGATCATGTAGTGTCCTGTGGGCTAGAGTAAGACATTTGGATTTAAGAAGCCCATGGAAGGTTTTAAGCAAGGAAGTGATATAATTTGTTCATTTTTGAAATTCAAAGAATGGATTAAAGGAAGGAGTGTGGAATCAGGAGGACCAGGTAGGGAGAGCAGGAAAGTCATAATAATAATAGCCCAGGCATTGACCAGGGTGTTGGTGGTAGAGGGGGAAGTGGATGTTGAGGAATGCATCCTGGAGGCAGAGTTGTCAGGACTAGCTGCCTCTACTTACTAAGTTGCGTGGCTGATGAAATGGGAGACTTTTAAATGACAATTAGTGTCTTTGGGCATCAAGTTTACCTTTGTAAGAATGAGGTCAGCTTGATTTTAGTTGTGTAAATCTAAGTTTCACAATAGCCAGTTGTAAAATATAACAGAGAGAAGATGATTTTATTTAAGTAATACTACACATTATAATACATATGAAGAAAGTTAATACATTAATGAGAAAAATAAAAGAAAACTTGAATAGATATGCCTTGCTTGTTCCTAGAAGGAACAATATACTCAGATTGTAAGGTTATCAGTTCTTTCCAAATTATTCTAGTTATGTACAGTGGGGCCTTGACTTACGAGTGTCCCGACTAACGAGTTTTTTGAGATACCAGCTGTCTCTCAAAATTCAATGCTGAATTTTGCATTGAGTTGACAGAGTAATTTGAGTTAATGAGCTCCTTAACGAGCTCCTTAACGAGCTCGGTCTCGGAATGAATTAAACTCGTAAGTTAAGGCCCCACTGTAATCTAATTCTAACCATAATACCAGGATAATTCTTAAATGCATTTAAATGAATAAACTGTTGATAATACCGAAGGGATCATTGCCCTCTGAGGCATTAATATGGCTTATAAAGCTATAATAACTAAAACAGATAATAAGGGTGGAGGAGTCAGGAGAAAAATCTATGGAATAGAGCAATAATTCTAGAAATGAGCATAAGTATATACAAAGTTTTTGTATGAAATAAATATGTAATTACAAATGAGTTATGAACTCATAGATTATTTAGCAAATGGTGTTTGGACATTTGGCTTAATATAAGCAATAAAGTACATCTTACACCAATAAATTAATTATTAGATAAATTAAACATTTATTTCTAGATAAATTCAACATTTCAATATAAAAAATACTTTGAAGTACAAAAAGAAAGTTTAGGTATTTTTTTTAAAATATATTTTATTGGTTTTTCACAGAGAGGAAGCGAGAGGGATAGAGAGTCAGAAACATCGATGAGGAGAAACATCGATCAGCTGCCTCCTGCACACTCCCCACTGGGGATATGCCCACAACCAAGGTACATGCCCTTGACCGGAATCATACCTGGGACCCTTGAGTCTGCAGGCCGACGCTCTATCCACTGAGCCAAACCGGTTAGGGCAAATTTAGGTATTTTTATAGCCTTAAAGTTTTTTATAAGGATGATGTCAATGGCAGAAACCAGAAAAAAGAGAAAAATACAAAGTTCTCTGCAATTAGAAGAACTCAGAATTATTTATGTGAATATTTTGTCCTCAAGGAGAGGGAGCATAAATGCTTACTCCTAAATGTGGGTTGTGCACGGCGCCTCCCTCCACCCCCTCTGCCAAGAACACAGGATGGGGAGGAGGGGAAATAAGAGTAAATGGAGAAACTTGACAAGCACTGCTTTGGCTGTTGATCAAGAGTCATGCTAATATACAGAATAAGCCATGTTAGTATACACTTGATACAATATGATGAAAATGGCACTTCACCTCTGGTCATCCACGCCAACCCCAAAATCTTTATCATGAGAAAAATATCAGATAAATCTCAATAGGGAATATTCTGCAAATTATCTGATTAGTACTCCACAAAACTGTCAAGATCAGTAAAAGCAAGAAAAGTCTAAGACACGGCCACAGCCAAGAGGAATCAATAACGGTTCATTAACTGTAACGAACATACCACACTAAGTAAGGTAAGATGTAAATAATAGGAGAAACTTGGTACAGGGTACATGGAACCTCTGTGCTATCTTTGTAATTTTTATATACATCTTAAACTGTTCTAAGAAATAAAATTTTAGTTTTAAAAACTTAAAGAGATAAAGCTCTTTGCAATTAAAAAAAAAAGAAAAGAAATGAAAAAATAGAGAAATACACTTGACACATTGTTTTTGGCAAATGATTACTGTGTAAGGAGCCCTTTCAGAAAAATGAGCTATGGACATGAGTAGAGAGTTCACAAAAAATGATACAAAGACCAATAACCATATGAAAAATGTTCTACGCCAGCACTAATTAAGGAAGAGCAAGTTAAACATCAAGGAGATCTTCTTATTTCCCCTTTCAAATGGGCAAAGGTGATAAAACGCTAACACCCAATGTTGGTAATGGTGTGGGGAAGAGGACGCTGTTTACTATGCTGCTGACAGGAATGAAAAGTCACACTTCCCAAGGCAATTTGGTAATATGTGAAAAATGTATATCTTGTTTCTAGGAATTTATCTTACAGATATAAAGATGTGTGTAAGAAGTTAGCTACTAGGATATTTATCACAGCACTCTCCAAAATGTCCAAAAAGAGGATGGATTATGTACATTGTGGTGTAGGGATAACAATGGAAAAGGGCATCAAATATGATGGAGGAGAAGTGCACTTACTGATGTAAAAGACCTTCACGGTGCATTTCAAATGAAAACACAAAGCTTGTACAACAGCATGCTAAGCATGTCAAACCGTGAGTGTATATATAATGTGTCTTTGTTTGAGAAGGTTTTATCACATCTCTGAGTGAGTGTGGTTATAATTGGTCTTGTTCCCCTTTTTACATAACTAATTAAAAACCTTTTATTTTATCATGAGAATAATTTAAAGCATTGTAGCTAGGAGCATGGGCTCTGGGCTTAGAGGGACCGGTGTGTATTTACCAGGTGTCCTTGGACGCTGGTTAGCTAACAAAATCTCAGGTTTCTACCTACAAAATGTTCATCATGACAACATCTATCTGACAGATGGTTGTGTTAAAATGCTTAGAAAGTGCATAGCATATATTTGTCACAGCTATTTGTTAATTATTTTATTTTTTACTGTTATTTTATCAGTTATAAAAAAATACTCTTCTAAAACAATGGATTGACTCTATCATGTGATAAAAATTGGATAAAAGCATCAGCTTCTCTTCTTGGAGGGCCAAAACCAATAGCTTTTATTTCTTATTTCTCACATGTTCCCGATGTTATCTCTGCATTGCACAATGCACGTTGCCGCCAGGCAGGGCAAGGCTGACACCACTCCTTGCTGGGATTATTAAACGACCTCGGCATTATTTCTGAGTGCAGGACCCCAAGGTTCCCACGTGCTCTACAGTTTCAGTTGGTCAGCTGTGAAAATACTTGGTTTGGGAGGAGAAAACAGGCCGAGTACAGTGCTACCTGAAAAACCCTAAGTGGTCTGTTTCCCTGAATGATGGATAAGCAAGATGGAGCATATTAAAGCAATAGTGAGGGCCTCTAAAAGTTTGGTTTGGTGCAAAGAGTTTGTGGTTCCTTCTGAAATATGCTCAGAAAGGGGCAGGGGGTCCAGTCTGTGGTTTATTTATCACCAAAGATGTCTTTGTTTACACCTGTGGTCATGCTATACACGTTTCAAGAAGCAAAATTTCCAAAGCAGTGCCTCTTAGGCTTTTGTTCAGTTACACATAGGGTTACCTGGGGTTTAAGAGGAGGAGGGAGGATTAATTATGCCTTAGATGAGTGTCTAGTTATTGTTGTTGGACTCTTGATTCCCCACACGCCTTTTCTTCTCTTGCTCAATTACTTCTTCCTCCTTATCTGTGAAACACATCAACTGTTATAATTTCTTCATTCAGGAATGGGTAGATTTAACAGTTGTAAGAAGTTCTTTACCCATACTTATTTCATATTTTTGATATATTTAAACACATTGGCCCATCTGAAGACTGCAGGGAGTAGGTTGGTAATGAGTTACAGCACCTCTTTGCCTCGTTAAGGAATATCAACAGGCTTTTCATCTAGTCCTTCAAGCTGTAAGTTAAGATAGTGAATAAATCCCTGGAACCGGACGGTGGAATTGTTTTCTGCCAGGCATTCATTTGAGTCACAAAAGAAGAGCTGGATCCAATAAGATATATGCAGGCTGACAAGTGGCTTATTTAACTTAATATGGAAAAATATAAAATACTGGGAACTAGGTCAAAAATGGCAAAAAGGATTAGGGCTTAAATAGAGACAGGCTTCCAGACAATGAAGGGAAGAGAATCTGGCAGTAATAGCGTCTACAAAGCCCGACCCATCAGCTTCATGTCTGGCAGTAATTAAGAGGCCAACGGAATACTGCGATGAATCAACTTGAGGAAGAATGGAAAAGAGAAAGGGTTGATGGGCTCTGTGGAGCTGGATGGCCTCACCGAGGAAGGGGAAGGCTCGCAGGAGGCAGTCCCGGCATTAGAAGGAGATAGCAGGGAGCCTCCTCCCCGGCCTCTTTGTGGGTGGCCGGGTGATTGACACACGGGAGAGGAGTGGAGACAGAGGAGTAGATGGAATGCATGGTGAGAGTGGCAGGAGGTTTCCTATCACGGTGATCTGTTGGGAATTCAGGTGCCACCACCCTGACTTCTTGAGGTTCTCCGGTTTGCCCCCTGTGGGTTTGTGGGCCACCTGTCCCTGCTAATTTCCATCCCTTTCCTTGAAACCAGACTCCAATGGGAGTCAGCTATTTGGAGTCCTTGTTAGGTAGAACCCCTCCATCTTTCTTAACATCCTGCTACTGAGTCTTTTTGCCCCCAGCCTTGTGTCTCCCAGGGAGGCCAAGCACTCTCAGACATGTCAGCCTTTTGGACCGGGTTTCCCAAGGCTTGCCAGTTGATTCCCTTATTCAACCAGGACACAGACCAGCTGGGTTTAGAGTGCAGCTGGATGCCTGTCAAGGCTCATCTGAGCTTCAGCTGCAGTGTATTTTTTTTTTCTTCATTTTCTACATTAGGGATGCCAGTTCATGCTGGGAAGCCTAGCAGGGATCCCTTCTCTTCCATTTGCTCTGCAGAACACCATGTGCAAGGCGGTGTCTAGTCAACACGCTGCAGAAACAGGGGAATGAACTGTGCAGAAAGAGCCGTCAGTGCAAATGCACATGCTGAGCTCTGGAATCTGAATTCAGATGTGGCTCTTCTTTGTCATTTGAAACACACACACTCTCCCAGGAGGACTGGAAACGCAGAGTCCACTTGGTGCCTTTGTTGAGTCAATGCTCAGCAGGGGTGGGTGGAGACACTGAGGCATGATAGGAAGCATCAGACAACCTAGCTTAGCAAGGCCCACACTGAGGGAGGGAAATTAACACTCATATCCTCTTCTGATCGCTCCTTCCAACCTGGCTCCTCCTCCAGAGTCTTGAATCTTTGAGGATTCCTTAGACCTCCCCTCCCACTCCCCACATGTTTAGAAATCTGCCTGTTCTTCTTTCTTTTATTCCAATTGCCTGTAGGCCAATTCAGAACTCATGAACTCTGAACAAATCCTATATAATAAAGAGGTAATATGCAAATTGACCATCGCACCCTCGCACAAGATGGCCGCCACAAGATGGCCAGCAGGGGTGGGCAGTTGTGGGTAATCAGGCCAGCAGGGGAGGG
>NW_005353967.1:12459304-12479776 GCF_000412655.1 Myotis brandtii
AGGCAGGCAGGCGAGCGGTTGGGAGCCAGCAGTCCCGGATTGTGAGAAGGATGTCTGACTGCTGGTTTAGGTCTGATCCCACAGGAATTGGGCCTAAACCGGCAGTCAGACATCCCCCAAGGGGTCCCAGATTTGAGAGGGTGCAGGTTGGGCTGAGGGACACTCCCCCTCCCAGTGCCTGAATTTCATGCACTGGGCCTCTAGTGTGTGGATAATTGCGATGGTCTCCTCTCTGATGATCTCAAGTTTTATTTCAATATTTTTCACTTTTTCAGCCTCTCCACCTCTGTGGGCACAAACCTATGCTCTAATCAGACCAACTGAAAGTTCCTTGAAAGTTTCCATTCTCTGCTGTGTATTTATTGCCCCTCTCCCCCACTCAACCAGTCTTCTTTGACAAGACCCAGACCCTCTTCTTTTTGTCCTCTCTAAATCTGACTCATTCAAGTTCTTGCTCAAATGCAGACTCATCAAATATAGGGTTGCCAGATAAAATACAGAATGCCTTATTAAATATAAATTTCAGATAAATGAATACTTTTTACTGTATATTTGGAATATTGCATGGGACATTTATACTAAAATATTTATTGTTTATCTAAAATTTAAATTTAACTGGGCATCTTGTACTCTAATTTGCTAAATCTGGAAACTATACTCCAAGAAGCCTTCACTGGCTTCTCTGACTTTTGTTCTTCCCAGAGCTAGATGTCTGTGGAAAACCTATAGCATTCATTCACAACCTTGAATTTTTTTACAAAAGGGTACATATAACTTTTTAGAAGAGGGTAGTCAATTAAAACCCAGCACTAGTTGTACTCTTTAATTCAGTGATTACTGAACATTTAAGGCAGCTTGGGTACAAAGACAAAAATAGTGCTTGTTCATTTGTCTATTTTGATCTTTAGAGTCCACATATAAGTGAAATCATATGGTATTTTTCTCTTACTGACTTATTTCACTTAACATAGTACCCTCTAGGTCCATCCATGTCATTGCATATGGTAAGATTTCATTCTTTTTTATGGTCAAGTAATGTTCCATTGTGTACTAGTATATGTACCACAGGTTTTTTATCCACTTGTTTACTGATGGGCACTTAGAATAGCTATGTACGGTGCTAGGTAGGTACCGTACTTATCAGGGGGATCACTTTGTAAATTATATAAATGTCTAACTTCTCTTACTGACTTATTTCACTTAACATAGTACCCTCTAGGTCCATCCATGTCATTGCATATGGTAAGATTTCATTCTTTTTTATGGCCAAGTAATATTCCATTGTGTACTAGTATATGTGCCACAGGTTTTTTATCCACTTGTTTACTGATGGGCACTTAGAATAGCTATGTACGGTGCTAGGTAGGTACCGTACTTATCAGGGGGATCACTTTGTAAATTATATAAATGTCTAACATCTATGCTGTACACCTGAAGCTGTTATAAATAATACTAAATGCCAAGTCTAATTGAAAAAAATAGTGCTTGTTCTTCATGGTGCCTGGCTAGAGCAGCAGGCCCCACCAGCGCACAATGACAGTGCAGCATTCTGGTGGCCTCGACAGACAGTTCACTGTTGGTTACAGGGTAACTTCTTGGAGGAGCTATGTCTTAAAGGAGTACTAGGTAAGTGGGAGGTGGAAAGAATCTCTTTTTTGGGCAGAGAGAGAAAGATTAAACAGAAGCCAAGGGTGAGGGAGAGATGAGGGCAGGGCCAGGAAACTGGGAGAAGTTCATTGTTGTTTGAGGGGGAATTGTGGTATAAGATAGCACACGGTGCATCTGGAGGTTGGGTGGTTCAACATTTACCAGCACAATGTGGAAGATGAGGTTCAGGAAGAAGACAAAAACCAGATCATATACATTTTGTATGTCATGCTCAGGAGCCTGAGCTTCATGCTGAGAGTTGTAGGGAGTCATTGGATCATTTAGAGAAGTGAAATGCTCAGCATTAAATTTCATAAAGATAACTCAGAGGATGGGTTCATGCAACAAGTCCAATTCAAAGGTACTACAGTGATTCAGGCAGGAGATGCTGAGGTGGGTGGGATGGGGAGTTAGATACATTCAAGAGATGCTAAGGGCATAAAATCACCAGGGCCTGGGGCCAAATGGGAAATGTGGGGTGACAGAGGGAGAGAAATAAACATTTCAGGTTTGGGCAATGTCAGGGATGGCAGAGACATGCTTCAAGGTAGAGGGGACAGGAAGGTAAGCAGGTTTTGGGATGGGGATTAGGAGCACGTCTGTCTGAATGTGTTTTATTTCACATGTGGCATCTATTACATCTAGTTGTATTTTGTTACTCATCTCTTCATGTGCTCTGTTCTCTCCCCAGGTGGACTCTGATCTTTCTGGGGTCCTGGGCCACATCATCCCACCTGGGTGTGCCCCGGCGCCTTTAACTCATTTCCGCTCCTTGCATGCTCCCCTCGCCACACGCAAGTAGCGAAGCCCATGCTCAGCTCAGCCTGCTGGCAGCTGCAGCCAATCTGGGCTGCACAGCTGAGCATGGCAGGAGCTTTGAGCCAGGACACAATTTCACCCCAAAGATGTGTTTCTCCCCTGAAGGAAGCTGAACACCCGAGGCGACCTTGCCCCCTCTGGAGGGAGGACCCGTCTCCTAGCGGCAGCAGGAGGCTGTGGGTCAGTGCGGGTGATGACCAGCCCTCAGAGACACTGCCCTCTCTCTGCAGAAGCCCATAAATCCATTCATCGGGAGCAATTCCCTCTGGATCAAGAGCCTCTTGCATTCCTGAAATCAGTGAAGGCAAAATGTACAAGGATTTCTGAGAAAAGGGAATGTGGTGTGAGCGTGATCCCTGGGTGTTACTCTGCACAGAGAAAGCCTTTTCTTCCCTCCCCTGAATGCTGTTCTCTGCTCTCAAGTTAACTCATGCACTGGACTGGGTCCAAGTACATTTTGTTTCTTGATTTCCAGCCAGGCTTCTCTCAGTTGTGGCACATTTCCCTTTTTGCACCCCTCCTCCCCGTCCTTTTTTAAAAAAATAATTATTTCGACTTTTCCACGTGACTGAACCGATACAGAGGAAAACCCAGGGGCTTGGGTAGGGCTTTCCCGGGAGTGAGGCCCCAGGGGCAGAATGGTCGGCCCCTCCCTCCCTCAGCAATGGCCTGCAGGGCAAGGTATGCCTGAAAGCAGCTGAAGCAGAAAGCGTTTGAACTCTGCCCCCTGCAAATGACTTCCAGATGTGTCAACTCCAGCCTCCCGTTGTCTGACTGTAGCCCTGCCAGCATACATCTGCAGAGTCCTAGTGCACAGGAAACATGAAAGGGTATCTTTTACCGCATCTGCTCTCTCTCCCCAGCTCTCCTGTCTCCTCGGACGTGGCCCCCCATTTCATCTCCCCTCCAACAAGTTCATTAAGGAGTCGCCGCACACCTCTCCTCGGCCCACAGATGCCAGCTCGCCTATCTCCTCCCAGAGCCTGCTCGTGGCTTTCTGGACAGCTGACCAAAGCCCCACAAGACTCACTAAAGATGCGTGTGGGACTTGCTGCCGGAGGAAAGAACCGCGTTTCCTCTGCTGGGCTGGTGCCGGTTGGCAGGCTGCAAAGGGAGATTCTGGCCACGAGGAGGGCGGGGCGGAGCCCTGAAGGTGGAAACGCAGGCCTCTGGGAAGAGGTGCCTGCTGCTCAGCCGTGGGGGAGGGGAGGTCTTTCAGGCACACCTCTTTCCATGGATGTTCTGTTCTTGGGAGGAGTAAACAAGGCAGGTTTCTTTGAAACTGGGGGTATTTAGGTGCAGTATGCGTTCCATCCCCGCACCCGTTCTTCATGTAACTCAAGGGGGAGGAAAGAGTCCGAGATCCTTTTAGCAAAATAGAGCCAGAGATTTTTACTGAGGCATCAGTCTCTGGAGGAAAAGGATTTCATTATTGTGGGAATAAATGCTTGACTTTCACTCTGCCCTTTATCCATATAGACCCTAAACTCTCTCTAGCTCAGTGGTTCTCAACCTGTGGGTCGTGACCCCTTTGGCGGTCGAATGACCCGTTCACAGGGGTCGCCTAAGACCATCCTGCATGTCAGATATTTACATTACGATTCATAACAGTAGCAACAGTTATGAAGTAGCAACGAAAATAATTTTATGGTTGGGTCACAACATGAGAAACTGTATTTAAAGGGCCAGAAGGTTGAGAACCACTGCTCTAGCTCCAAACCAGGGCACATGGAATGGAGCCCAGGGACAGATCTGGGAGAGGGAGAGAGAGGGTGCACCATGGAAGGACAGAGTTGAAAGAGCCTATGGGCTCAGGGGCTGAGAGAGGAAAGGTGAGAGGTCCTGCCGACTCGGGACCCTGTCCAGCATGCAGGCCCACCTGGGAGGCAGCGAGCTCCCAGGGGTTAAGGAGAACTGCTTCTGATTATTCACTAGGTTTTCTGGACCCTGGGTAGGACTGCCCTGCCTCTGACATGAAGGGCACAGTAGAGAGTGGTGACATTTACATTCTGCTTTCCTAGTCCCCAGCACCCAGTCTCTGGCTGGCAGGTGAAGCCCTAAGATTTGGCTGGGTTGTTGCAATAGTAGCCTCCCTCTCACAAACGAACAAACAAACAAACAAACCAAAAAACAAATAAACATGTCAGCCTCATGCTTCAAGCAGGGATTGCTCTAGAAAACAAGGGAGGAGGCAGAGCTGGCTCTGGAATTCCTCTCCTTTCACCCATATCTTTCCACGTGGCTCCCCCAAAGACATAGGAACAGTAGCTTCTTCCTAAAGAAGAACAGAATCTGTAGGTTCTTGCATATAACGATGGGTGGGTAAAGGGTAAACAAAGTTTTCCTTCTGAATGAGAACTTGACTTTAGGTTAGGCGTATAGCTCTGTTACTGGCAACCTCTTAAGGGTAGGTTACAAGCTGTATTTCCAGGCCACATTGGTTCTCATACAAATGACCCCTGATTGGTAAATTGCATCAGGAAGGGGAGGAACTATATAGAGTCGTGCTTTGTTAAGGACACCGTACTTTGGGCTTCCCTGAGTGTGGTGACTGTTGTAAGAGGTGCTCCTTGAGGGCCAAGCAAGCTACTTGGGAGTTGTTATTGGCTCCTTTGGGAAGTGAGGATTTTAAGCCAGGTTAGCTCCCACACCTGGCCAGGTTGGCTCTCCTCCCTATACCTGAGCTGTCACTGGGGAGAAGTTAGTGATGGGCACCCAATGTGGGCTGATCTAGTGATGTAGGACTTTCAGAGGTGACCTCTAGTCCTGCCCCCACAGCCTTCAGAGTAGACCAGCTGTGGCCTATAACTACTTTGATTGGGAGTGTCTAGATGAGGTTACGTAGAACCTCTATAGAGGATATATAACTGACCTCCTGTTAATGCAGTGGTTCTCAACCTTGGCTGCACAATAGAATCACCTGGGAATCTTTTTTAAAATCCTGATTTCTGGGCCTCATCCTCCGGAAATTCTTTCTTTGTTACTAATGTTGTGGCCCCACCCCATAACAAAGAAACAGAATTTCCGGAGGATGAGGCCCAGAAATCAGGATTTTAAAAAGATTCCCAGGTGATTCTAATGTGCAGCCAAGGTTAAGAACCACTGGACTAGTGGGTGGAGGTCAAACTCAGGAGTCCAGAAATCTACCCAGGGTGCCTCAAAATCACACTCACTGGGCACACACTGGCTTTAGGACTTTTAGTCTCACCTTAAATGCCCAGGAAGAAAATGGGTGGTATCTGATTTTGCTTTGCATGTACCTATCACCCAAAGCTGTTAGAGCTAAAAAAAATCACAATGGCCTTCCACTTAGGCCTTCTTAACATAAAGGCTCTAACTTCAGCATTCAGGGGACAAGTGTAAGGGATTTCCATCTTCTAAGTTTATGTATCCCAATTATAAACTCAGTTAGTGGAGAAATAACTATTAGTCCCACCATAAGGTGGACTTGGGCCAAAATTTCATTTCCCATCCTCCACACTTTTCTAACCAGAGAACCGTAGTATATGACATTTTTAATATCTTGGTAGTGTTTAAGGTTTAGAACCCACATGCACCATTTCTTGAAACATCTCTCTATTCTCCTTTTCCCAATACACAGTTATTCTGGTAAGTGGCTGTAGGTTATTTGGGGAAGGACTGTGGGAATGCTTGTTAGATATACTTGTAATGGACTTGCAGGGGTCTTCTTTAAGGAAACTCAGCCTCCCCTTCAATCAGTGAGTTTTGAGTCTAGGAACTCAGGTGAAGGCCATGATTTTTCCATTGTAGCATCTGACTTCAGCGTTCTGCCCTCTAGCTCTGTTTTTTTATTTTTTTTATTATTGTTTTGTTTTTGTTTAAAAAATAAAAGTCAAGAAACACTCCACTCTTGTCCATCTATGTTACTCCTCAGAATACTATCATCTACATTAGCCATCATCACAGGCTTGAAGCAAAGCCCTGTCAGTTGCACCTGTGTAAAGCTGATCACAACCTGGGGTTCTGCTTCGGCAGTAGATAGGAGAAGACCTGGAAGATCAGATTTGAAATGGAACACAGGTGTGTCTGATATGCCTAGGCCGGGGATCTGATTCTGTGTTGGACCCAGATGATTTCTCCCACCTGGCATTGTGTAAGCTCCACCTTCTAACCAATAGAGTGTGGCAATATTAACTAGCTTCTGACCAATAGAATAAGGCAATGTTGAAGGATGTCATGTCTGTGATAAGGTTACCAAAATTGTGAGTTCTGTCTTCCTAGGAAATTCTCTTTTTTGTGTTGGCTTTGATTAAGCCAGCTGCCATGTTAGGGAGGGCCATATGGCAAGGAACTAAGTACAGCCTCCAGCCCACAGCCAGCAGAGCTTTCATTCCAATCGCCCAAGGAACACAATTCTGCCAATAACCAGGTAAGTGAGTTTGGAAGCAGATCCTCTCCTATTAAGCCTCAGATGGGACCCCCACCCTGTCTGACACTTCGGCTGCAGTCTTGTGGGAGACTGGAGCGAGGTTCAGCTAAGCCATTTCTGGGTTCCTGACTCACAGAAACTGTGAATTAAAGTATATTGCTTTAAACTGCTAAATTGTAGGGCAATTTGTTACTAGGATGACCGACAATTCCTGTTTCCCTAGAAATGATGAGTGTCAGTAAACCCCACAGGCCCATATGTGTGATGCAGCAAGAGGTAACTAATGCACTTATGCATATGTTATTTTTCACTTATGCAGACGTATCTTTAAGATGTATTCCTAGAAGTGGGTTTTGGGGGATCTAAATGGTAAATTCATCTAGAATTTTATTAGATATTCCCAAATCCCCCCTTGTAGGGGTTGTACCGTTTTGTACTCATATTGAATCGGCAATATGAGAGTGCTTGTTTCTCCCTGCTCTCTTAACAGTTTGTTCTCATTATCTATTTATTTGACAATTAATTTAATTTAATATTTGATTGTAAGTGTAAGCTGGCTCAAATTATCTTAGAATAAAGAAATACATTTAAACAGCAATTAACAGTAATAGGATTAAAGTGCATGATTTATACTTCATTTATTCCTATGAACTATTTTCACCAAGCAAAACAAATGAACCTAATTGAATATAGTCAATCTATCATGGGTTGGGTTGGGCATGTGTCTCTTTGACCTCCCTCCTCCATCACTTGGTTTCATGTAACTGGTTGACTGGACTTTCAGTTTCACATTCAATCTCTTGCTACATCATGAGTAGAGTTAGCCCAACAGCATGTTTATCTTGAGTATTGGACTGGGTACCAAAGGAACATGTGATGCGGGAAAAAGAGATGGTGGTTTGAGTGGACCCCTTTGTGACTGCTAGCAGATTTGGCAGGTTATCAGGGAACACGCACAGCTGTGTCAGGAAGCTGACGAGCTGGGTAACGTCCGCCCTGTCTAAACAAGCAACACTAGCAGTCACATGACCAAAGGCACGCTGTTAGCATTGCAGTTTTGCAAGATAAACGGAAACTGCAGTTTTAGGAAAATATTTCGTTGTGGCTACTTAAAATACAGGACACACAATATTGTAGCAAAGCTATGTCTGTGGGCCAGCTTTGGCCTGCAGGCTGTCAGTGTGGGGCTATGGGAATGTGTAGAAGTGAAAAATGAGTCAGAATTTACTGTGTACCTATGGCCATTGCTTTCCACCTCATCCTGGGATAAATGTATTGCCAACTGAATTTACTGATAAGGAAACTGAAGCGCAAGGAGCCTGAGGAGCTAGAACAGGATTGTGGCAGAAGCACGCTCAAGTCCTTGGCTGCCTAAACCTCTCTTTTCCACCCTCCCAGACGGAGGCCAGTGTGCCCTGTGGTGTGAGTGAGCTTTCAGCTTTGCTCAGAGAATGTTCCCGAGCTGAAATTAAAGTGCAATTGAAGTGACCCCCTGTTCCTCTCCATTTGGTGACCCAGTGGCATGAACGGGACAGACGCGTGTGTTTACACTTGTGTGGAAGCATCCTGGGGGCGGGTCGCTGGGCAGTGCTCCGCAGAGCCCCCTCCTTTGTGTGTGGACAGTGGCCTCCTTTCAACTGGAAGCACACAGCAAAAACTCGGCAGCTCGGGTTTCCCCTGGGCTGGTTTAACCTCCCTTTTAAGAAACATTATTGGGGCTGAAGGAAACTCCAATGAGGGTAAATTAGATTAGGAGCCCAGTGTAGATGAACTGTCCTACCCTCTGTCCTGTACCTGGCAGAGCCTGCAATCTTGTTTAACGTGCCCTGTGTGTATGGTCCTGGCATCCCCCTATGATCCCCAGGACAGTCAGAGGGGGGTGAATGGAGGTTTGTGAGGGGCTGTGAATGGGCTCTTGTCAACAGAAATGAGGCTGAGCTTCCGGCCCCCAGCAACCAGTCATTCCAGTTGCTGGTCCTCTGAGGTTTTGAAACCTGCAGAGGCTCTTATTATTATTAATATTAATTATTATTATGATCATTCTTCTTGCTATTTTATGCATCTGCTTTTAGTCACTTGAATCATCAATTCTCCCTATTCTTTACCCTCATCTGGAACTTCACTTTTTGAATTTATTTTTATTTATTTATTTTTATTGTCTAAAGTTTTACATGGCTCTCTAACCACCCTCCCCTTCCCCTACCATTTGTCTCTGGATCTATTCTTGTTCATCAAATTATGTTGATCATTATATCCCACATATGAGTGAGATCATGTGATATTTATTTTTCTCCGACTGGCTTATTTCGCTTAGCATAATGCTCTCCAGTGGAACTTCACTTTTTTAAAAAGATTTTTAGAGTTCACACCTCTGTACCTGTTTTGTAGATTTAATTGTGTTTTCAATGATCAAGAGAAAATTACAGTGGGGCTTTGACTTACGAGTTTAATTCGTTCCGAGACCGAGCTCGTTAAGGAGCTCGTTAACTCAAATTACTCTATCAACTCAATGCAAAAAATCAGCCGAGAGACAGCTGGTATCTCAAAAAACTCGTTAGTCGGGACACTCTTAAGTCAAGGCCCCACTGTATCTGAATTCTTTAGAGTAAAAATAAGTTGGCCTCTGAAAAACGCAAAAGTACTGAGTTTAGTAAGGAAGTATTTCAATGCTCTTTGAGTACACCGAGAAGTAATATAAGAGAATGGAGAAATGAGTCATTTGGCTGCTAAGGTGACTTTTTCCTGATTTGTAACAAGTAACAGGGTTGGGGGTTCTTTTCACGCAGTTCTGGAATGTAGAATGGTGTGATTTACAAGTTATACATTTCTATTCATTTTCACTTTAACTGAAAAAGGAAAGAGTGGGGATTAGCAGATTAAAATAAGAGAAATCTTGTTCTGAGAAAGCTAAACCAGGGGAGAAATCAAGCTATCATTTTAGACTTTTCATGTTCAGCTCGATCTTTCAGGTTTTTAGTACCATTTTGTTATTGGATGAAGTGTGTGTGTGTGTGGGGGGTGGTCCTTTTCCCCACTGGGTGCTGGGGGTGGAGTCCCTACAATATCTTGAAGAAATGAATTTTCTGAGACTCACCCGGGAGAATGAGTGATTTTTATTTGTGTTGAATTACATCCCTAGGTTCCTAAAGTCCCATTTCCCTTAGTCCAGTCATAGGAGAAGTGTAGCTGGGTTTCAGTAAAGCTAGAAGCAAAGCCAGTGTCCAGAGTTGGATTTAGTACAGCATGAGGCTAGTTACAGTCCATTAGTCCATTGTGTGTGGGAGTCTGCAGATCTGCATGGCCCTGGGCCACACAGGAGAATGCAGGAGAGCATGCCCCAAGCAACAGGAGTCCCAAGGGTCCGGAAAGCACAAGAGAGTGGATTGTTCGGGGGATTGAATATCCCCAATCTTGGTGTGCTTGCAGTAGCCAAGCCCATTCTGGCCAATGACCTCTGTCCCCAGGTGTGATTGACAGTATGCACCTTCCCTATACCACCCCAACTTTACAGGGCATGCATCTATCTTCCCCTTTGTCCAGTCCCAGGGGACATTCCTATAATGTCTGAGCTTTTCTTTGGTCCTTAGTTGTTATTAATAACTAGGTTCCTTACAACAGTATCAATTTTATAAAGTTAATTAAGTCCTTGAATCAGGAATTGCTTTTTAAAAAATACATGTATACTAGAGGCCCGATGCATGGGATGCTTATACTTGTGGGGGGTGTGGCCTGTGGGGATCGGCCCACTGTGGGAGCACCACTCACCCCAGTCAAGTGAGCAGCTGTGGAATATCAGAAAGAAGAAAAAGAGGTGGAGATGGGCACTTGAATACAAGTTGAATCAACTTTTAAAGGGCTTTCCCTGAAACGTTCCCCAGGAACTTCTGCTTAAATCTCTTTGGCCACCTGTGTCAGTAAAGGAGGCTTGGAAATGTGGTTTTCCAGCTGGCACATTGCAGTGTCAAACTGTGTAGGAGTCTGTTGCTAAGGAAGAAAGGAGAATGGCTACTGGGTGGGCAAGTAGCAGCCTCTGCTGCAGTCACTGTGGTTTGACTTCCCCTCTGGGCAGGCCTACCATGTGGGTGTGATGGTGAGGGCATGGGGAGCAATCCATGAAACAGGCTATGTTGGTCAGTATAATCCAAGAATAAGCCATACAGGGCCTACTTCTGTTGTGAAGTTAAGCACATCTACCCATATCCTTGTATTACCATATCATCATAATGTGGTATATTGTTTTCCTACGGCTGCTGTAACATTATCATAAACTTAGTGGCTTAAGGCAACAGAAATTAATTTTTTTTACAATTCTGGAGGTCAGAAATCCAAGACCGATTTCACTGAGCTGAAATCAAGGTGTCGACAGGGCTGTGCTCCTTCTGGGGGTTCCAGGGGAGAATCCAATTCTTGCCTTCTCTAGCTTCTGTTGGTTGCCAGCAGTCTTTGGCTTGTGGCTGCATCACTCCAATCTCTGCCTCTATCTTTACATCTGTGTGTCTCAAAACCGCCTCCCTTATAAAGATACATGCGGCTGAATTTAGGACAGACTACCCAGGATAAGGGTCTCATCTCAAGAACCTTAACTTAATCACATCTTTTGCCATATAAGGTAACATTCATAGGTTCTGAGAATTAGAATGTGTACATATTTTCTGGGGGGAGGGTGGGAAGAATTACCATTCAGCCTACTACATTTGGAGAAGAAATTGCCTTGTCTGGCACCCATTAAATTTTTTACTGGTTGATAACCCAGCTAAGACTAGTTGGTTTTCTCCCAAATATATGAAAACATATTATATAAATATGATCAAAATCATAGAAAGAACCAGATATTTGCCTTCTCTTATACGTTGACATCAGCCAATGTTAAACTGACTTGTCACCTATTTGGCTCATACTTCCGGGGGTTTTTGTATGTTTTTCGAGGTGAAAGTCTTTTTTTTTCTCATTTTTAAAAAGTAAGGTTAATTGAGCTATAATTTACATGCTATAAAATTCATCCATTTTAGGTGTACAGTTCCATGACTTTTGTCAAACATGTATAGTCATGTAATCCCACCAAAGTCAAGTTATAGGAAATTTCTATAGCCTCCAAATTTCTGCCAGGCCCTTTGGTAATTAATCCCTTTCTGCCACCATACTCGCTAAAAGTATTGATTTTTCACTGCTTTAGATTTTGCCTTTTCAATAATGTCAGAAAAATAGAATCATATAGTATAGAGCCTTTGATGTATCACATATTTTACTTAAAATAATGCTTTTGAGACTTATGTTGTTAAGTGTATCAGTAGTTTGTTCCTTTTTTATTGCAGAGTAGTATTTCAAAATATAGCTCTACCGCAATTTATCTCTCTCCCAGTTGATATTCACCTGGGTTGTTTCTAGGTTTTTTTTTAGTAATTATAAATAAAGATGCTATAAACATTTGCTTATAGTTTTTTTGTGTGAATGTGTATTTTAATTTTTTTAAGATAAATACTGAGAAAAGAGTATTGCTAGGTTATATAGAAAATGTATATTTAATTTTCTAAGAAATGGCAGCATTTTCCAGCAGCTGCACCATTTTTTATGCCCACTTGACAATGCACAAAGGTCCCAGGGTTTTTTTTGCATCCTCATCAGCCCTAGGAAATGCCAGTTTTTTGTTTGTTTACATTCTAGTTGGTATATTGTGGTATCTTAACATACATTTCCCTAATGACTACTGGTGTTGAAAGTCCTTTAATGTGCTCATTTGCCACCTGTATCTCTTTTATGAAGTTTCTCTTTAAATCTTTTGCCCATTTTTAATTAAGGTTGTTTGTTTTCTTATTAAGTTATGAGAGGTTTTGTGTATTCTGGATACCAGTTCATTATCATATATACATTTGTGCATACTTTCTCACAATACACAGCTTCCCTTTTCATTTTTACCACTGCCTCTGATGCTGCTGAAACTTTTAATTTTTATGAAATCCTGTTTTATCAGTTTTCTCATACTTTTAGTATCCAATCAAATAAATCTTTGTCTAACCCAATCTCTCAAAGATTTTCTCCATTGTTTTTTTCTACAGATTTTATAGATTTGGGATTTCACACTTAGGTTTATGGTCTATTTAGAGTCAGTTTTTGTGTGTAGTGTGAGTTGAAGTCCATTTTTTGCATATGGATGTCCAGATTTTCCAACACTACTTGTTGAAGATTCTTTCTCCTTACCTTAGCACCTTTATCAAAAATCAATTGATAATTTATGTGTGGATCTATTTCTGGACTCTGTCCTATTCTCTTGTGTGTTTTATCCTTTCTCTAGTACCCCACTGTCTTGATTATTGTAGTTTTATAGAGAGAGGGACACAGAGAGAGAAACATCAAAATGAGAGAGAAACATCTATTGGGTGTCTCCTGTACCAGTCCTGATGGGGGATTGAACCTGAAACCTAGGTATGTACCCTGACTGAGAATTGAACCTGCCACCTTCGGTGTACAGGACGGTGCTCCAAACAACTGAGCCACACAACCCAGGGCCAGCCCCTTTTTCTATAACAACAAAATGGGGACCTTAATAGCACTTCCAATAAAGTGGGTACAGTCATAATTGCTTCTTTGCTTTGATTTTAAGGTACTTTTGCTGATTAAATGAAATAAAAAATGTAAAAATATTTTATAAACCATAAAGCACCATCCCAGCCTACCAAGCCTGTCACATGAGCTGTAATCCTTCTTCCTTGGGGGAGGAAGGATGTAAACTACTTGTTGAAGATTCTTTCTCCTTACCTTAGCACCTTTATTAAAAATCAATTGATAATTTATGTGTGGATCTATTTCTGGACTCTGTTCTATTCTCTTGTGTGTGTTTATCCTTTCTCTAGTACCCCCACTGTCTTGATCATTGTAGTTTTAGAGAGGGACAGAGAGAGAGAGAGTAACATCAAAATGAGAGAGAAACATCTATTGGTTGTCTCCTGTACCAGTCCTGATAGGGGATTGAACCTGAAACCTGGGTATGTACCCTGACTGAGAATTGAACCCACCACCTTCAGTGTACAGGACGGTGCTCCAAACAACTGAGCCACACAACCCAGGGCCAGCCCCTTTTTCTATAACAACAAAATGGGGACCTTAATAGCACTTCCAATAAAGTGGGTACAGTCATAATTGCTTCTTTGCTTTCATTTTAAGGTACTTTTGCTGATTAAATGAAATAAAAATGTAAAAATATTTTATAAACCATAAAACACCATCCCAGCCTACCAAGCCTGTCACATGAGCTGTAATCCTTCTTCCTTGGGGGAGGAAGGATGTAAGGAATACATGGAAGATAATTCTTAAAACTGAAGAAATTTAAAAATTGGTGCTATTTTACATGTGGCTTCATTACAGCTACCATGTGTCCTGAATTTCCTGAAACTATTCTCCCTCCCCCTTAAATTCCATGTGTCAGATTGTGCCCTAATTTTTGGTTCAGAAATATATTAATCACAGACATAATGCCTGTTTTATAGCAAAGTTCATAAGCCTCATTGAAGCTAACAGGCTTCAGGATTATTTCTGTAATAATGTTAAGTTTTTTAGTTCTGAGAGATGTAGAAGGCTACTTGTATGTATGTATTACTTCTTTTGCTTTTGATGAGCCTGAAACACCAGTGTGTGTGTGTGTGTGTGTGTAAATATATATATTTGATAGATATTTTTAATTGGTAAAAATGCTCTCCCTCCTTTTGGGAATAATATTCACATGATCAGTTTCATCTTTCCCTCCTTTGATATAAAGTTGATTTTGACTCAACTAAACACAAAGGAGTGCCTTGTCTCAAATCTTTTCTTTCTCTCTTTTTTAGCTTTCCAGAAACTTGATCCAGCCATGTGAAAATCTTCAATCTTAGCCAAAAGTTTGTTCCCAAATTGATATTATCCTATAGTCTAATCCCCAAAGAAATAGTTTTTGCTAAAGATTAAGGTTCTATTTTAAAAAGAAATTTCATAAAGGAAACATAAAAATATTGTCTCTGCAGTTATCTCTGAGCTGAGGAGCAAGTTTAGCCCCACACAAGCAGGGACGCTGAACGACACACACACATTATGCTCAGTGTTTACACCTCGGCTGCCATCCTGTGCTTTCTCTGCTGCAGAACCATGGGGCTGATTTTGAAAGATTCTGTGTCTTCTCATACACAAGATTTTATTATTATTTTTAAAAATATATTTTTATTGATTTCAGAGAAGAGGGGAGAGGGAGAGATAGAAACATCAATGATGAGAGAGGATTGCTGATTCCTTCTGCATGCCCCCTACTGGGGACCGAGCCCACAACCCAGGCATGTGCCCTGATCAGGAATCGAACCGTGACCTCCTGCTTCATAGGTCAATGCTCAATGACTGGCTAGGGCTCATACATAAGATTTTAAATTAGCGAGTCATTAACAATATGCTACTTGTATGTTGGCTTCTTCCTGGTCATTTCTGAAGTCAACAATAAGCAGAAACCTCCCAAGTTGCGTTTCCGAGGGCCTGTTGATCTGACTGCACTGACATACACATAAAATCCATCGGGTTACGAACCAGCTTCAGATACCCCACCGCTAGTTGGCGCAGCGAACATCACAGTGAAAGCCACAACATCAGCCCAGCATCACGTGTCTCACTCGTTCACTTTATGAGTTGACATACAAGTGATTTGAGTTACGAGCTCCGTCACGGAACGAATTAAACTCGTAAGTCAAGGCCCCACTGTATACTACTTGTATGTCGGCTTCTTCCTGGTCATTTCTGAAGTCAACAATAAGCAGAAACCTCCCAAGTTGCGTTTCCAAGGGCCTGTTGATCTGACTGCACTGACATAAACATAAAATCCAACAGGAGTTTCTAGCCTCAGGGACCCCACCTGGATTCGGAGGCCTCCCTGGATGGGGATTCCGGATATTGTTGGGGAGGCTGAAAGAAATCAGTTCCTCCCCATCTCTGCCCACCCCTTTCCCTTCTTTCATCTCACTCCTCTTCGACCACTGAAGGGCCCTGCATCCTTCCCTAGGGAAACTGAGGAGCCCAGGATGGGCTGGTGTTGAAAGCCGGACACCCCACCCCACATGCAACCTGTCCTTTCCTTCGACTCTGCCCGAGGCCAGGTGGGACCCAGGTGAAGTAAATACAGAGAAAAGGTTTTCAACAGATGATTTACTGAACATATAACTCAAATAGTATGCAAACTATGACAAATGATGTCCTGGTTATGCCTGGTCATTTATACGCAGGTGCTGGAAATGGGGGGAACAGAGAAAGGCTTATGTTGAATCAAGGTCTGGTGGTCTGACCACTGCATCATTGCCAGGCCTGACATTCTCCTACCTGGACACTCTTTTGGGTGAACAGGATATCAAGGAAAGAACTGAGACCAGTGTGCCCCTCCTCTGCCAGAGCCCCTTGGTTAGAGGGATGGTCAGGTGAGCTGTGGGAGGAGAGCAGAACCTCCGGGGGGTGGGGGTAGGGGTTCTGTCTTAGTGGGGAAAACGAGGCTCTTTAGTCTGGGTCTCAGGAAGAGACATCCAGAATGGTGCCTGTTCTTCACTCTTCCCCGAGTGATCTTAGAGCGAGATGGGCAACTTTTCTGTCAAAAGCCAGATACTAAATATCTTAGGATTTGTGGGCCTAAGGCAGGGGTGGGCAAACTTTTTGACTCGAGGGCCACAATGGGTTCTTAAACTAGACCGGAGGGCCGGAACAAAAGCATGGATGGAGTGTTTGTGTGAACTAATATAAATTCAAAGTAAACATCATTACATAAAAGGGTACGGTCTTTTTTTTTTTAGTTTTATTCATTTCAAACGGGCCGGATTTGGCCAGCGGGCCGTAGTTTGCCCACGGCTGGCCTAAGGTCTCTGTGGCAACTATTTAACTGTCCTTATAACATAAAACTCAGCCACAGAGAACATGTAAATGAACAAGTGGGGTTGTGTTCCAATAAAACTTTATTTATAAAAATGGACAAGCCATGCTGAGCTTGTAGGTCATACTAAAACAGGCCGTAGGGTGGTGAACCTTGTCTTACAGCATCTTTGATGCCACTTGGGACTTGAAAGGGGAAGCACCTCTGTGGCTCCTTCAAGCCACAAGGGCTTGGCTTTTGGTTAGAAGCCCTCGATCTGGCCAGCAATACCTCAGCCTCAGCTTTCCCACCCACTCTCAGGAGCCAGCCTCAGTTCCATAGCAGCCCAGTGTAGGAATGAATGAATGATGGAAAAGTCCTCAAAAAACCACGAATTTAATTTCAAGTAGTTTTATTTCAACCTCCATTTTTCTCATCTTCATTGTGGTTTTAAAACATTTTCTTCTTTCTTAGCCACCTGTAACGAGAGTCTTACTGATTTGGAGAAATGCAGTGGTTTCAATGAGAGAAGCTTGTCACTTAGATTTTGAAGTGAGAAGCCACTGAAAGGCAGCATGCTGAGGGAGCCCCTTGGGCTCTGCTGGGGCTGCGTCAGCCGGCGGAGCGCTCTGTGAGCCCACCTCCAAGCTCTGTCCCGTCCGTTTCTCTGCTCTTGTCTCTGCACAGAAGAAAATGTTTTCTCAGACGTCTTTTCACTTTTACTCTGATATATTGCTTTTGTGGAGCTTTAAATGGAAGAAATATTTTTGAACATCTATGTGTCAGACATGATTCTATACTTGAAAACATAATAAGCTCTTTAGACAACCTTCCTTGTGAGAATTGAACCACAACTTGTAATTTTTGTTTTCTTTTGGTCTGAACAATGTTTAACAGGCTTTTAATTTTGCTGCCTCTTCTCGGAAGATTTCAGGCCCATGACCTCAAATAAAAGACCAATATGGAGGAGCAAGAAGAAATAAGAGTGGGTCACAAAGGACCCCCCTTTGCCTTTGTCTGCACTGATCCCTCCTTACAAAGGAGCTGACAGATAAGCTGACAACACACTCTCCTCCTCTGGCAGAGAATAGCACTACATCAACACGGGCCCCACCCTGATTTTCTTTGGCAAAGGAAGGCAGCAGGCAATGGTTTTGCACTTTTAATGCATTGAGGTTTGAAAAGGATTTTGGAGTACCACTTAGAGGAAATTAGGTTGCAAATCATAGTGTCATTCTTCACTCAAAGGACACATGGCCTCTGAAAATTCTCAAAGGCTTTTTCAGCCACATGCAAACCTTCAGCAAGCAAAGTCCTGTTCCTCAGCCTGCCCACTCAGGCACACGGCAGGGTCCAGGACCAAGCCGAGCTCCTGCAGGTCAGGGGCATTCAGTGGGCCCTGAGAGGGTCAGCCCTCAGCCAGTCTACCTGGTAATGGCTGTTACCTATTCAGGGTCAATCCCAACAAGGGAGCAGTTTTGGGCTGGGAAACATTGTGCTTGAGTACAGCATAAATTGTCCCAGCCCAGAGGGAGGGAATATCAATGGGGTTCAGGATTTCATAACAGTGGCTAACAATTTGCTCTTATTCAATTTCACTATCATCTGCAAATGTGGCATAATGCCTCCTGCCAACATTGCCTGCCACGGAGGGACTCGGTGGCATAGGAATTGCAGCCCTAGGCCCACACTCCTGTTCTTTCTCACCACCTGCTGTCTCTACCTGCAAGAGTTAGTCATTATGTTTCTGCCTCTCTTCTCTCCAACACATGCACACACACATGCATGCACGCACATGTGCCCACACAGACACATGTGCATACACACACACAATTTTGTAATTTCCCATACAAGACCAAGGGTAAGACATGGAGCTCACCCACAAATGACACAAAGGTCTTGACTACACCTAGATGTTCAAGGCGACAGGAAAGACAACCTAGATATTAAGAAGATTGAGTACACCCTCAGAACCTTAAGCCCCAGGTAACTGTTCCTCTCCTTTGCTGGCCAAACGAATACTAGTAAAGGTAATTTGCATTTCTTTCCCTATCCCACCTCCCATCAAGAAATAGAATGATTGGTTCCATGTAAGATACAAAAAGAACTCATTTATTATATCAATTATGGATTGAGTGATTATTACATGCTGGCCATGGAGCTAGAGATAAAGAATAGAGTGGTGAGGGGAAAAATGGTATTCCACTAGCTAGGTGTGTCACTAATTAGCTGTGTGTCCGTGGGCAAGTCATTGAACCTCTCTGGGACTAGGGTGAATCTCTAGTATTGGCTTTTTTTCTGATAGTCTAAGAATTCAACGGAAATGGGAGAGGGAGAGGGAAAGGACAGCTATGGTGTCAGTGACAGAAGTGACTCCTGAAAGGATGTTCTGTTCAGCGGCAATACCCTCCAGAGGGAAGAATAAGGAAAGAGTAAATAAGGCAACATCTACCCTCACACAAGGAGGAAGCAGCCCATTGGATGTGGAAGGCCCCTTCAAAAAAGGATCATTTGCTCCTTCAAAGGAAGGAGCTCTTCTGCTGTGTAGATCATTCACAGAAGAAGGGGGAGGATGAAGGAGTTCTCCTCTTTGGTTGGTTGCTGCCTTGGTCTTAGGCCCCTTCATCAAATAGACAAAGGGATCTAAGTCCTTTTCAGCAAGTCCATGCTCCTTGAATTTTGAGGATTTAGAATGTAAGGAGTGAGGAGGAAAAGCAAAGGTCTTGAAGTCACTAAGTGTAGCTGTGTGTCACACACTTTAATGTCTTAGTGTGTCTCTGTTTCCTCATTCTTAGAATTCTTCATGTTTGGGTTGTGCTTTATACTTATCCATGCTTATTTCACTCTACCAGGGAGGTAGGTGGTAGGAAGGCAGGAGCTAATTGGCACCAATCCTTTGATAGTGGGCTATCCTATGACCAGCCCATCTATGAGGAGCTTTTGTACCAGGACCCTAGTCTATCTAGCACGACTTTTGAATTGATGTTTTAGGAGCCCTTCAACCTTGAGGTCCATCATACTTATGATAGTTACAAAGGCAGTCATTACAAGTGCCATTGGTCATACTCAATGCAAGGTTCCAACCCCACATATGACATGAGCTGGACTTATCTCTAGGAACGTATCACTCTGTTTCCCAATACTAGCAGAGCAAACTCTTGGAATTCCCGAGGCAGGCATGGGGGGGTGGGTCCTAGATGCCTGGAGCTAGGACTTCCCAGGCGGTGGCTGTGTAGCTAGAGCACCGAGTGCAGAAGTCCTTGATTCTTCCATCTAGTTGCCTGTAACCTTTCAGGATGGACTTAAGAATGAAACAGCAATTTTTCCTTCTCCCTCCCAATAGGATTTTGAAGGATCCTTGCTGTATTGTGCATTGAAAGCCCCCATTAGCAATGCAAGCACTTCAGAAGGCAGTGAGCGACTCTGACAAAGTCCAGAAATAGTACTGAGGAAAATTGCTTTTATGTCATTTTTGCTTAGAATGTCATGCTGTGAATAGTTATCATCTCAGCAGAAACATGGGGGAAAGATGGCATCTTTCTGGGCCTGCAGGGGCACTCTGCCTCCCGAAGCCACACCATGCCTGCCAGGCCTCCAGGAGCCACCAGCAACTCCAGGGCAGCTATTGGGGCACAACAGGGGAGTGAGCAAGTGACAGGAAGCCTGGGAAGGGACTTCTAGCTCAGTTTCAATAGTATCACAGTCAGCACATGTGCCCCAAGGAGGTGACACTGTTTTGTTTTTTCTTCCAAATAGACTCTTAAAACATTTTTAAATT
>NW_005353967.1:12479861-12510391 GCF_000412655.1 Myotis brandtii
ATTTATCCTTTTAACCATTTCAAGTATATATTTTAAGGACATTGAATCCATTCACAGTGTATACAACCATTACCACAATCCGTTTCCAGAACTCTCTCACCTTTTCAAACTGACACTGTACCCATTACACAATAACTCCCCATTGTCCTCTCCCCTGAGCCGCTGGGAGCCACCATTCTACTTTCCATCTCTGTGAATTTGACTACTCTAGGTTGAGTCATATAGTATTTCTTCTTTTGTGACTAGCTTATTGCAGTTAGCATGTCTTCAAGGTTCATCCATGTTGTGGCATATGTAGAATTTCCTTCCTTTTGATGACTGGATAATATTCCATCGTATGTGTATACCACATTTTATTTATTCATTCATCTGTTGATGGGCACTTGCGTTGCTTCTACCTTTTGACTGTTCTGAATAATGCTGCTAGCAATGTGGGTGTATAAATATCTGTTCCAGTTTCTGCTTTCAGTTCTTTTGGGTACATATCCAGAAGTGGAATTGCCGAAAATAGACTTTGAAAATGAAAAGGGGAAGTCCTCAGGGGAGTTGGTTGTACAATGTATACTGTATCAGCAGATTGGAAGAGCAGGGGCAGAGGCAAATGATTCAGGACTCTGCATCCAGAGGGACTGATGGAGGCAGTTGCCTCGGCAGCATGGGCAGGTGAGAGGGACAAGCTTCATCTTAATGGAGGTCAAGCTGGGAGAGTGGGGGATTGGACCCTGAGGTTCTCCTTGGCGAGACTGTAGCCAGCTTTGAGGGAGCTCCAGAAAGCCAAGCCAGGGCCGCCAGCACTTCAGGAGCCATTCGAATGCCCACCACCAGGTGTTCAGGAAGAGAAACTGCACCTCGTCTCCCCTTTGCTGCTGGTGAGGCCCTGCCATGGACAGCCTGCCCCTTGCCCAGTGATGGCCCAGCGCCAGGATGACTGCCGGTTCTCCCATGTAGGAATGAGGATGACTCCGGAGTGTGTCAGGCTTAAAGCTGATCTGGGCTGTGAGGGGGTGGGCACATTCCTGTAGCTTCCTGGATTCATTTGGGAGCCAAATCGAATCCAGAGTTTAACACAGAACTCCTAGGGGGTCCCCCAAAGCTGGTTCACCTGTGTGCATCCTCCCAGCTGTAAGCCTTTGGGTAAGAGGGCAGATGAAGTGGGCACAAGCTTGGGAATCATGGCAAAGTCTTAGAATGGTTGCCCTGCTTGGCCTGAAATGATCTCATCTGATACCAGTACTTCCCCTCCTTGGGCCAGGCCCAGCCAGTGCCCCAGGGACCTGCATTCTTGTTCCTGCTGCCTCCCAACAGGCAATGACTAAAGCACCCAAGATAATGACCAATCTTGGAAAGACTTGCATTCTACATACTTGGTTAAAATTTTTTTTTATGCAACTAGTGTTCTACTTTTTCCTAGAATCTTTGCCTCTCTAAGGACCAATTCTTGGTCTTGCAAAGTGAAGGAAGCAAGGGATCCAAAAACATATTGGTCCACAGTAACTTTCAATTAGCCCCCCCCAGCCAAGTGATAAAGATATATTGCATATTCTAGGAGAGCCCACCCAAATCCTTGCTTGCTCTGTTGCCTAAAGGGGCCCCTAAAGGGGTTGTCCACTCCATAATAGCTTACACTTCAGGCCTGGATTTCAAGAGGATTCATTAGTCAGTGGCTGTGGGGGGGTGGGGAGGGGAGGGGAGGGCTGGCCCCATGACAACTTGGATGGTTTGCTGTTGACTTGGAAAGAACGGCAGCCAGGTTCTGAATAGAGAGAGGGAATCGGGGACAGAGTTCTCAGTGAATGCTAAAGAGAATACGATGAAATTGCTTCAGAAAGATGTCCAGCCAGCAGCAGACGAGCACATTTGTGCATGTGGCGGATGGTTCAGGCGCGGTCACATCCAGGAGCGGACACACAGGGATAAATGGGAGCTCACTTTACGAGTAGCCAGGCAGCTCTCATCAGGACGTTCTTTTCCCAGAATTTTTTAAAAAAATTGATCTGTATATAAAACAAGGATGCCCTTGTTTAGTATTCCAGATCCTTTACATTTTGCCCTGTGGCCCCTTTAGAGTGAGTGGCTTCAGAAGATAACCGATTTTTATGTCAGTTATCTTTGGGGCGCGATCTAAACAAAACCAAAAAAAAAAAAAAAAAACAACAAAAAAAAAGAAAAAAGAAAAGAAAGTTCTTTTAATGATTCACAAAGCACTGGAAAGAATCGTGCTTTAGGAATTGGGGGAACTGGAACTCGCTTTGGCTCTGCTGCTCTGCTGGCTACTCAAAACTACAGATATTATTTAGCCATTGGGCACTCAGCTTCCTCAATTTATAATAGGGTAGGAGTGGGTGGGAGGCGGCTGGTTAGATGTCTTTTGCTCATGACCCACAGAGCTTCAGGGATCTTGTGAACCCTTCAAAACAGCTTGCAATGTTGTAGCTTTGTGCATATGAACTTTATTTATTTATTTTTTTCTGGAGAGAAGGCTCATTGCTTTTGTCATATTCCAAAAAGTGGTCCATTGCTCCCCAAATGTCAAGAACTCCAGAACTGGGTCCCTAAATGTCTTAACTGTCTCTGCACATCTGTGATCCTAAGAATATTCTGGTTTGTTCTGAGAGGGGCTGTGAGGGTGTTTTCCCTACATCTGTTAGGTTTTCATTGCAACATGAGAACAGATGCAGGTACAGGCTCCGGCCCACTCTTGTTTCCTGGTCTTGGCAGGGCTCTCTGGGGAAAAGCATTAAGAAGTAGGAAACAGGGGTCGTCAGCCCCTTTAATCTTCCCAGTTTCTGGCCGTGCCTGTTCATCCCATCCCTGCAGGGGCTCAGACAGCCGTGGGAAGCCTGCACAGGTTGCTGCTCTACACACTTTGCTGCTGGTCCCTTTGATCTTTGCTCGAACCCTTCACCCAAATGTGCCTATTGGACATCCCCTCCCTCATATAATTGACTTTAATTGAAAAGTGGGGAGTGAACTTTTATTACCCACTCTGCCTCTGGTAAAGGAGCGTCCATTGCTAAATGATTAACCTCTGGACATGCAGAAGGAGGTGGGGATGGGGGGCTGTGTTGTTTCTGAAGGGAGAGTTCCGGGGCTGATTCTGGGCCAACTGGCTGGGAACACCCCCAGTAGGGGCATATCAGACCATTCTGCCCCGAGTGTTTTCAAAAAACAAAATCAAGTCACGTGACCTTCTGTTCAACATACACAAAATCCACTGTTTCAAAACACTTTCAACGTGCAAAGGGGAGGAGACGGGGACATCTGCAATAGTGTCAACAATAAAAATAAAGGAAACTATAAACTTTCATCGTGACTTTTGTTCCCTTAGCTTTCTTGTTCCAAGGATGTTGCAGGGGATTACTGAGTGTTCTGCCTGTGTCTTCTGTCCCGAGTGTGACCCTCTCAGTGCAGTGCCGTGACCAAGGCAGGATGGTCACAGGGGGAGCATGGGCCTCCTTACAGGAGTGGGCATGTGGGGGTGGGGAGATAATTTTTCCTGTATTTCCAACTGCTGCTCTTCATGAACGGCTTTGCTTTCCTTGGATTGTGGGAAACTGTTCCCCAGAAGGGGCACCTGGCATTGTCTAACTCTGAGGCACAGGGCGAGGCAGTGGCTGGGCACTGCTGTCAAAGGGTCGCTGGTGTCTGCTTTGGGCCAGTGGCTAGTGCACCAGCTGGGGTGTAGTGATGAGATCTTCCTGGGTCTCCGGAGCCCTCTGATTTTGTTTGCAGAGGGAAAAAAACTCAATTTAAGCCACTTGGAATTCTGGAAACCATGGAATTTCTTTTTTCTTTCTTTTTCTTTTTTAAAGAAAGCTCTCCTTCATCTAAGACATATCAAGTACACTTTTTTTTAAGGAATTATTTTGTGGGTGCAAATTCATGGATTTCATTTTACACTTCTTACCCTTAATGTTTCAGGTACAAAGCCACATGAATGAATGCCTCTCACCCCACACTTCAGTTTCCTATTTTTGTGCAAAATTCTTTTTCAATGATTTTTGAAAGCCAGGATTGTTCATCATTTCCCTTCCACTAGTGATTCTTTTTTCTTTTCTTCTCTCTCTCTCTCTCTCTCTCTCTCTCTCTCTCTCTCTCTTTCTTTCTCTCTCTTTTTTTAGTAGCTTTAGTATTTTCTCTAGAATATTTTAAGAAAGAACATGTATAGAAACATTTTATTCACATCACATGTTCTCCAAGCCCTCTTGTGGGATGAGGTTTAACTCCTGAACAGGGGCCCTTTGATAGCTAAAAATTTGGTGTTCAGCAATTATTGTTTTCTGAGAACTCCAAGTACACCAGCATTGCAGTTTTTGAAACAATCGCCTTTTCTCTGGTTTCTCATCTCACTTGGCTCCCACGGAGATACGAGACAAGCCCTCTGTTTCTGTTTAAGTAGAACATCTGACAGTTATGGCCCAGCTGGAAGCAGAGAGGTGGGCTGGCTCAACCAGGAGCGCTCTCTCTCTCTCTTTCTTTCTTTTTCTCTTCCTTCCTTTCTTTTCAGCTTAAAATGTGATATGGGCTTGTTATATGTTTGTTTAATCTTAATTCAGGCTCCTGTATAAAAATCCTGATGGGAGAAAGAAAGCAAAACTTCAACATATGTGTTGAACTTGGAATAAGAAACTTTAATCCTTGGAAAGACGGTATTATGTAAATTGCAGATGGCAATGAATCACAATCTATTCAGACAGTGGCAGGAACATTGTATTTCCCACTCTAATATTCAGTTCACACAATCATACCTTAAAGTGACCTTTGAATGCATATTTTTCCTAAATTTTCTTTAGGCCTCTATTTATTTGATTTGACTGAAACCCTAGTGGCCTATATAAAGGGAACCAGATGTTTCCCTTTTACAGGAGGTGCACCTGATGGTCAGAGCCTGCGCAGGTTTGCTGGTGGCCAGCTGTTTGCTCATACTCTCAGCATCAGTATATATTTTAACTGCAGAGAACAAATAAAAGGCTCCATTTATTGGGCACTTTTGTGCTGGGCCCCCTGCTGGGTGCTTTCGGTTCATTGGCTGATTTATTACATCATCTCATGAGGTTGATCTTCTTACTGGCCCATTACTTTATTGAGGAGAAACCAAGGATCAGTGAAGAGGACTTTTCCAAGGTCACAAAAATAAAAATTAGAAAACAAACCTGGGGTGTCTGCCAGGAAATCATGACTGTCTCATATCACTTTGACCCAAATGTCAGTTGTGCCCTCCTGCCACTTGGTGTGAATACATAAGATTGCCGTGAAACTCACTCCCATCCAAAAGAGGAGAAAGTCCAATAGCACCTTGCGAGTTTCTGGGGACATATCCTCTGTGTAGGAGAGGTAGTTCATCTTAGTGATTAGGAGCATGGGCCCCAGGGGAGCGTGAGCAACCTGTCTGTGCCTTGCTGCCCTCATCTACAGCATGGAGATCAGAATGGTTTCTACTTCACAGGGCTGCTGTGAGGCGGAAACTAATTCATCCATGCTCAGCCCTAATGATTGCTATGGACGTTGCTTCTGGACCTGGGCTCCTGCTTCTGCTAAATGAATTCCCTTTATGAGGGTCTCTAGTTCTTGAATACCTGGGCCCCACTCCCAGCATAGAATTCAGTCCTTTTGATTTCCATAAACTACCCATATTTCTCCAGATCCCTATGTGTGTCCTTAGTAGGTTTTACCAAGTGTTCGAGAGAATCATAGAGGAATTACCTTTTCATTTCTCAGGAAAGCACATAGTTTCAGTTGAAAATCAGATGTTCTTATTTCTAAAGTCCATGTTATTCATGTCATAGCTTCATTGCCTTGTCTTCTGCTAATCCCTGTGCTCACAGCCTCACACTCTACTTTATTAAGATGTTTACATAAAGAAACAGTTTCCTAAAGAAAATTCAGGAGCTGGCTGTCAAGATAATTTCTTTTTAATTCTTGGTACTGATTTCAAGAAAAGGAAACTATTTTTGTTGTTGGTCCTCCTTCCCTCCTTTCCTTTCCTTTTTCCTTCCTTCCTTCCTTCCTTCCTTCCTTCCTTCCTTCCTTCCATGTTTCAAAACATAAGAAAAATACAAAATTCACCTGCTGGGTATTTTCTAATATCAAGAGAAATATGTGCCTTGAAGTATTATTTTGTCCCTTTCCAGTGCTATTGAATTTTCAGAGAATCCTTTCTTTTCCTCCCAGTTGCCTCTTGGAGGAGTCTATGGGTGGAATTCATCTCCTAGTTCTTATGCAGACTGAGCATGAAACTCCTGGGGAGCCATTATCTGAGAGCAAGCTGTTCCCCTAAGCAGGGCATGCTTAGAGTGCTCCTCACCTGGGGTGCCTCTCCCATCCTGGCTCTGTGGCCATGGGAGCAGGACCACTGGCTAGGCGAGGATATCCTCTAAACTGCATCCCTCCCTTCAAGCTAGGAGCTCACTCCCATGGGGAAGAGAAGCTGGTACAAGCAAAAAGGTGGCAGGTGACTAGAAGGAGGAGAGCCTGGGTGAAAGAGGAGATGACTAGAGCTGGCTGACTCAGCAGGAGTAAGCTTAGTATACTGTGTGTGTGCGAGTGTTCGCGCACAAACACATACATGTTTACATACTTATTTTTCTAATTATATAATTAATGCATATAAATAATTTTGGTTAGGAAATTTGGAAACTATGGAAAAACCCAAAGGAGATAATTATAAATAATCACAATTTCACCATGTAGAGAAATCCCTACTTAATATTGCTACATTTATTTCCAGTTATCTTTTTGTGACTACACATATGCATAAATAACACATATATTTCAGGTAAAAAATGACCTTATGCCTGCTCATTATTGATAACTCTATTTAGGCCAAAATAGATTAAATATGGTTTTTGCCTGACACAGAGAACTTACTCATTGGCCTTTTCTGATTTTTCTAATATCCTTAGAGCTTATAAACTCACCATTTAGTTTAATTTGCTCATCTCAATCATGTGCTTCTCAACATTTGCATTCCTGCTCACCCTATTTCAGAATGCTTTCTGGATTCTAAAGTCAAGTCTGAGTAGCCACAGTTCTCTGTACCCCAGCTGGCCCCATCTTGAGCTTCACAAACAGGAGCACCTCCTTCACAGTTGCCTGCGAAATAGATCATTTCAACATTCAAAAGCAAATTGGTGCAATATTAGACTTGGAGGTATAAGTCCACATTCAGATCCATTTCTTTAGACACAGTTATTTTTTTTAAATATATACTTATTTATTTCAGAGAGGAAGGGAGAGGGAGAGAGAGATAGAATCATCAATGATGAGAGAGAATCATTGATCAGTTGCCTCCTGCACGCCCCCTACTGGGGATTGAGCCTGCAACCCAGGCATGTGTCCTTGACTGGATTCGAACTCAGGACCCTTCAGTCCACAGGCTGACGCTCTATCCACTGAGCCAAACCAGCTTGGGCGACACAGTTTTATCATCTGCCAAATGGGATATTAAGAGTGAGCGGTGGGCCCAGGATTATTGTAAGGATTCAATGAGATAGCTTGGGCAATGTGCTCAGCACAATGGGCATGATATGGAGCACATTCAATTTATGAAAATCATGGTTCACCAACTGCATGGCTGGAGAACAAGAAATATGCAGCATTCAAGTGATATTTTCCCAAGGTGAGCTTACAAGATGCAGCTCTCGGAAGGTGAGGTGAGATGGAAGTGACGGAACAGTACACTTCCTACCTGCTTGAGCATTTACTACCTTCCAAGCACTTCACAGGGGTTCATTTAATTTTCACTGCAATCTTATGAAGTGGATACCACCACTCTATCAGTTAGAATATTTGAAATTGCCAGGGCAAAGCGGCTTAAACGATGAGAAAATTCATTCTCTCTCACAACAGGAAGTCCAGACTTAGAGCAGTCTGCAGAGTTGGATGATTAGCAATCCAAAATGTCAAGTGCAGCTCTGTTTCTTTCCCTCTCATCTGTCATCCCTCCACTGGCTTCTCTCTCAATCTAGAAGCACGATGGTGGCAGTAGTTCCAGACGTCAATGCCAGGCACAGCGAAGTCCAGGGTGAGGTCATCTCTCCGTGGGGCGCTCTCTTAGAAGTGAGAAACATTCCCCCAAATGTCTGCAGCAGACTTTCCTTTACACTTCCGTGTTCAGAATGCTGCCTATTTCTGAACCAGTCATTAGAAAAGCGAACATCATTACCCTTAGATCAATGAGGTCCACTGGCCTGAGGCTCATGACGCCATGAGAAGAAGTGGGTATCTGGCAAAACTGGGGTCTTGTTAAGAAAGAAGAATGGGTGCTGGGTTGGCACCCATTAGCAACCGATTAAAGGATCAACCCTATTTTTCCAGATGAGAAAACTGTCAATCAAAGAGCTTAATAAGTGAAGTGATGTCCTGTGGCTGGTGAGGGGCAGAGACAAAATTGTAATCCATGTTTCATCTAACTCTAATGATAACACATCTCTAAAAACAGATAACTGTAGAGCTGTCCTGTGTCTTTTGCAAATACTCAGAGCATGAGAGTGCATTTGTAGCAAGATTTCTTTAGGAGCTTGTAAAAGCTTATGGACTGACTAAAGCTGAAGACTTGGCAATGTGGAATGCCGTGTGGAGCCAGCACGACCTGGCAAGGAGCCAGAAGTGGGGTGGTGCCACTGAAGACACAGTGGGGGAAAGAGGCTAATCCTTCAACAGTGACAGGTCATAGTAAGAACATGTGTAGTCCCATGCGGTGTCCACGCTGCTGAATAGATAGCGAGACAAAGTGGTGTCCCCGTCGTACACCAGTGCTATTTTCAGTGCCAGCTTCCAGGTTCTGCGTTCTTTACAGATGTTTACTTAGCTGTTCATTGTGAGATCAAATAGAGGTAAGCTCTCTTCTCATCAGTGTACATGGTGGAAAGGAGAATTTGAGGAGTCTAAGTTTAGCCTGAGGCCCCAAATTTAGAACCTGAGTTCTTCCATGACCAGGTGTCACGTTCCTCTCTCTCCAGCAGCTCTGTCACTTGTCCCACTTTGTGTGCCCATGGGTTCCATCCTTGACTTTCCCCTCATGTTCCATGTTCCATTCGACCCTGTCTTCAAAGAAAGCCTGAAGGCCTGTGATGCTTAGGTCTAGGTTTCAAACTCCTGTCTTTTGCCTCCATTCCGGGACTTGGTCCCAAGTACCTATGGACACCTTCACCTAATCACCCGAGAGGCTCGTCCAACTCAGTATGTGCAAAACCCTTACCGAAACCAAAATAAGAGCATTTGTTTCTATCCCATAGGGTACCACCATCCAGCTGACAATGCAAGATGGAGTCCTCCCATCATCTTGACTCCTGACTCCTAACTGATGTTTAAGTATTGGCCATGTTCTGCTAGTTCTAGTTCTCCTATCCAGCCACCCCTATCTCTTCATTCCTATTGACTCTGTCCTAGTTTGGGTTTGCATTGTTTCATGCTCGGGCTATTTCAGTAGTCCTTGCCTATTCTCCCTCACTGTATCTCTCCCCCCCTCAACCCATTCTCCACACCGCCACTGACGGTATCTTTCTGAAGCACACACTTCACCTAGTGCTCACCAAGTAAGCTCTTAACAGGTCTCCAGTGTCTACAGGATAAACGCCCTTACTAGTCTGTTCCAATTTGTCTCTAGAGGACATTCTTATCCATTAGACCAGTGATATGTAACCTTTGCCATCTCATGGCATGCATAAACTAATCCTAAAATTCTGTGGCACACTAAAATATATATTATATATATTTTGTCATATATATATATATAGTCGATCTGACAAAAAATAGGAATAATTTAGACTCATTCACACCAAACAGCTATTGTTGTGTTGGCTGTTGTCATTTTTTGATAATCTAAGGGAAAATAAATTAGTGCCCCTGACTAAATAGTGAGGTGTTGCATACTTTAAAAATTCTTGTCACACACTGGTTGAAAATCACTGCCTTAGACCACTAATGCATATCTTTTAAGACCCAGCACACATATGCCTCCTGGATTCCCCAGATAGAGCCAATCATTTCCTCTTCTTTGCCCTTCTGGCATTTTGTGCATCCCCTGAGACATGTGTGCAGCATTACATTGCAGTGCATCTTTTTTTTTTATTAGGTGTGCCCTCTAAACTGTGAGGATCATGGCCTCTTTACACAGTATTTGTAGCTCTCATTTAGTTAGTAAGGCCTGGAAGATAAGTGTTGTTGGATATAAAATAACTTCTTTCAGCTACGTATCTATGCATGGTGAACATTTGTGGTTAAACACCAAACTAATCAATGCCTATGATTCAGTTGTTAACTTAAAAAAAATGATTTAAGAGAGGAAGGGAGAGGGAGAGAGAGAGATAGAAACATCAATGATGAGAGAGAATCATTGATTGGCTGCCTCCTGCATACTCCACACCGGGTATTGAGCTGAGGTCATAGTTGATGCTCAACTACTGAGCCACACCGGCCGGACAGTTGATGTTAACTTTAAAAAAACCCCAAAAACTTCATACTGCTCACATAGGCAACACATACCCCTTGTAAGAATTCTTCTTTTGAGTTGTGGGCCCTTTCCTTAAACAAATGGTGTTGCCCATTTGTCCTCCCTGTTCCTGGGAAATCACTGTCCTATCCCAGGATAGATGTTTGACATCATGAGAGTATCCATTTCAAGTCTATATTTAATGCCAGGCTTGTTCCTCATGGCTGTACTTGTATTAAGTCATTTCTTTGAATTATTTCAGTAACTCAGGGATCTTGGAATTGCTGTGCTGTTTCTCTAATTTACAAATGAGGAAACTGAAGCACAGAGAGGTTGAATAACTTGCCCAAGATCACACCCCTCAGTGAGTGATGGGACAGGGAGAGGACCCAGGCTGTCCTGTTCCAGAGCCAATGCTCTTGAACACACATGGAACCACTAAGGATGGCCTCATTTTCATCTTTGAGTCACTATTAATCATTTGTTTTTACAAAAGATGTTGCACCTCAATAAAAACATGAGTGGTCAGGAGCAAATATGAATGTGTTTGAATGTCCTGCTTTTGGCATCTGCAGGCTGCGACTCAATTCTAATCAACACATTCTTCCACTGATGCTTGGAATCAAATATTTGATCTCACACTCACCTACATTAACAAACAATTACTCCTCATGAAGAGAGATAACAGGAGATCTGAGTCCTTAATTTGCTAAAGTATTTTCCTGTTGTGCACGTTAGTTCATTGCCTCATTTGTCCTCTTAAGAACTTAGGCATCCTTGTTCTATCTACCCTGGTAAATGGCACGGAATCTTGCTGCAGACTGGAAATTCATCCACTTGGACCTCGAGGAAGACAGTAAACAGAATACAACCCCCAACCAGCAGGCGTTAAAGGAGGAAGGCTTTAATTATTCTGCTAGAATTTGAACCTGGGGTGCCAGGGAGTCTGAGCATTTCAAACCCTTGGGCTAAAAATCAAATCACGAAACTTTCTGCTCTGTGTGTGTATGGAGGGGAGCGGTGGAGGCAGATAGTGTAGAAGGAAAGAAATAAAATCAAATCCGCTCTCAACATCAAGGCTAACCATCCCTCTGCTCACACTTTGGAGAGAAGCAAAAGGATTCTGTAAGTCCAGATATAACATAAATTGCCCTAGAGGTCATTCCTAGTCTTCTCCTTTCTCCCTCTCCCTCCCCTCTTTTTATATGGAGTTAGTTAGCCCATTGTTCATTCCTCCTCAGTCCTATTGAACAGTTCGCTGTTCCTTTGTATTTGTTCTGGGATCTTTTTGTGCTTTTGTGTGATCTCTCCTCACTTAGAAGGCCCACCCCTGGCCTTGGCACCTGCATATTTTCTCTGCACAGGACCCACTTAGGACACAAGGTGTGGGGCTTGGGGGCAGGCTCCCTCTGTGGTTGGGGAAGTCCTGTTTCCCCAGTCAGCCCTCCATAGCTTCCGGTCTGTACAGGGTGACCCCACTCTTTCCTATGTGTGGGTTTGCCCTTTATCCTCTAGTAAAGTGTCCCTGCTTGGAATCAGGGACACTAAGTGAGGGCTGCTCCCGAGAAGCAGGAGACACTGGATGGAAGGAGTCATGAATTGGTGGGGCTGGAGCGGCCTAGGCCTGATCTGTTCAGGTCACATAATCTGATTTGATGAGCCCCATGGAACAATTAGAAGAGAGTTTGGCATAGTTAGGCACTGACCGGTGATCTCTCCCTTGTTTTAGTTGCCCCCCTCCCTCCCCAAACACTTAAAACCTTCTCAGGCTTCTCAGTGGAGGGATGGTGCAGGGAGGGAGCTAGAAGTGTCCACTCAAACTCATTAGAATCCACTTGGTGACATAATATTGTTTGCTAGATTCTACACTGGCACGTCCTCATTTTACTATACATAATGACTGCTATTGGGATACTTAAGTCTCATTGTCTCTCTTTGTGTAAGGCAGAGAGGGACAGGGTCGCAACACACACTTACACACACACACACACACACACACACACACACACACACACCCACCCCCAGGGCCCCTGATGATTTTCTGTCCCTGGAATGTGAAGGGGATAAAGTCCCACCTTTTGAATTCCAAGCCCAGTGGACCTGTGTTCCTCCGCGCTGAGTTGCACCAACCTGCCCTCGCCAGTCCAGGCCTTTTGTGTGATTCCGAGTGTGGGGAGGCCTTCCCGCTGCTGCAGGAGAGAGAAGCCCTGCTGCAGGCTAACTCCCCAAGGCCAGGCATGGAACTTCCCTGGCAACTCAAACAGGGAATGATTCATTTCCTGTCATTAGGGCAAAAAAGATGTCATTCACAGAGTTCTCTAAGCTGGAAAAGCACATTATGCTTTAGCTCCATTATATTTATACTCCATTTCCTGATGGATGGCATCAGCCCTCCTAATTTCCTTTCAGTGGTGGTTCTCTTTGGGCTGTTTCCAGATCGGGAGGGAGGCTGATGGAGCACATGCCGAGCTATCCAGGTGCCCGCGTGCCATTTGGGGGGAGAGAGGAGATGACACTAACTCAGCCCCGGATTACAGCGGTGGCACCTGCTTTCTCCTCAATGGTGATGTGTTCATGGTTAATCCTCAAGTTGCTATAGAACCTTTCTAAATATTTAGGTATTGGGTCTCAGGTTAAAACTGTCATGCTCAGGCTCACCTGGGTATATATCAGCTAAAACAAAAGACAAAACAAATAAAAACCCAGAACCCAACCGCCCACTTAAATTGCAGTGGGTATTGTTTGTAGATTATTCCTTTTTGGGAAATAAATTTTTCTCAAGAAAAACACGTTTGCATCAAATAGTCTCTTTAGTTCACTTTTTGATATTTCAGAATTATGTAATTATAGGTTTGAATTTACGGAATTCTCCCTTTCAAGGAGCTCCAAGAACTTAATATTTTTTCTTATTTGTTTGCAGAATGCGCTCAGGAGAAACATGAAGGTACTAAATTGCCCTTCTTACAGATGGCAAAGGGCCTAGAGTCACAGAGAGGTTAGGTGACTTGCCTAGGGTCACACAGCTAGAGTTGGGATCTGGTGTAAAAGCGCATGCTCACTGGGCATTGAATGCTGCCAGCGCTTGACATGGACACTGTATATAGAGTGACTAATAATCTCTGTGTATGGGGTACCTGGCAAGTGCACCCCAGGCTGAAGACCGGAGTTCAGCCCTGTCTGTGCCAGGGCAGCCGCACGACTCACCTTATTTCACCACCACAAGCGCTTTATGAGGTTGGCTTTGGTACCACAAATGGGAAAATTGGGACTCTCAGGGTCACAGAGCTGGCAGAGAGAGGGACAGGGTTTGTACTCACATCTATCTGGCCCCACTCTATTGGCTGCCAGTGGATCATAGAAAAGCAAAGGTCTCTGGACATGGAAGAGGTATGGCAGGCAGGAGGTTCATGACATCTGGGAGCCGATGCTAAGAGCAACTGAAGAGTAAACATTTCAGATAAAATTTGACTTGCTAGTTTCCATTTACATTAAAATTAGTGTGTTTCCTTTTGGTATCCCCTCCCCCTTCCCACCCCTTCCCGTTAAGGAAGTGAAAGTTATTACCAGGGTTTTGCTACAAGTGGGAAAGGGAAGGAGCAGAAAGGAAGGAGACTGGTTGAGGATGACTGCCCCACAGTGTGGCTGTTTGGCGTTGGAGGCATATGATTTTGGGCAAGGACACTGGGCAGAGAGAGAGAAGGGTGTGAAAGGCAGCCATTAACAAGATGTAATTAGCCTTTCCTTTTGGTACCCCCTCCCTCTTCCCACCCATTCCCATTAAGGAAGTGAAAGTTATTACCAGGGTTTTGCTACCAGTGGGAAAGGGAAGGAGCAGAAAGGAAGGAGACTGGTTGAGGATGACTGCCCCACAGTGTGGCTGTTTGGCGTTGGAGGCATATGATTTTGGGCAAGGACACTGGGCAGAGAGAGAGAAGGGTGTGAAAGGCAGCCATTAACAAGATGTAATTAGCCTTGAAGAGGCCAGCAACTTCCTCACTTCAGTCAGAGAGATAGCAAATACCACCTAGTGCAGTGATGGCGAACCTTTTGAGCTCGGCGTGTCAGCATTTTGAAAAACCCTAACTTAACTCTGGTGCCGTGTCATATATAGAAATTTTTTGATATTTGCAACCATAGTAAAAAAAAGATTTATATTTTTGATATTTATTTTATATATTTAAATGCCATTTAACAAAGAAAAATCAACCAAAAAAATGAGTTCACGTGTCACCTCTGACACATGTGTCATAGGTTCGCCATCACTGACCTAGTGCCCACATCAACATTTCAGAGAGGAACATAAACATGAGAGAGAGAGAGGAGGAGAGAAAGAGAGAGAGAGAGAGAGAGAGATTGAGATTTATGCAATTTTTTAATAGCCATGTGCCATACTAGGCTATAAGTTCAGACTGTATGACAGAGGTGTCTAGAATCTTACCAATCTTGTTTACTATTATGGGCACACAGGAAGGTGTCAGAAGTGTGATGCTTACCAATCTTGTTTACTATTATGGGCACACAGGAAGACTACATTTCCCAGCGTCCCTTGCAGCTAGATTGGTCACATGACTGGGCCCTGGCCAATGTAATAGCATGGAAGTGAGGTAATCTTTGTTAAAGTCTGGGTCCTGACAGGTGTACTGCCAGCCTGTACAGCACCTTGAGGCATAACATTTTATTGTATTAAGCAACTAAGATTTTGGGGTCATCTCTCACAGCAGCTTCTATTAATTTCTCTGGTTGATACAGAAGGTAAGTAAAAAGAGGACAAAGACCAGTTTAGTTTTTGCCCACAATTTTATCCAGGGGTGATATTCAAAATGTTAACAGATGCCAGAATACTGGGACCAGTCGGTCCACACAAATGCTGACTGCAGTACTGAGGAGGGTCCTGGAGGCACTCTGCATAACCAGGTATTAACCCTTTAGCTGATGGATTTTGGGGAACTCCAGGGATCCCAGAAGGGAAGACATTGGTAGTATGGAAGAACTTCAATACTTTAACAGCCCACACTGCAGTACCTGTGCATGCCAATTTTATCCCTAATGCTTAGCACAGTCCTGGCACAAATAGGTATCCAGTACCAATTGTTTTGAATTGAAGACAGATAATTTGAATATGCGTAAATAGTGTCCTGATTGAGGATTGAGGGTACAAATTGCAGACATCTGGTGGGAGTCCTTCCTGGTGATCATGCATGGAATCTGGAGATATCCATGTGGGCTCTATTTGACCTACAATTGACCCTGGAAGAACATGGGTTTGAATTGCATGATCCACTTATACGTGGACTTTAAAAAGATAATATATACAGGCGGCCCTTCACATCCATAGATTCAACAACCACAGATAAAAAAACACACACACACAGTATTTCCCAGTTCTCAATCATGATTTTCCAATGGTGGACCAAGAATACAATTTTTGATTTGCAGTCGGTTGAATTCCTGGTTGTAAAGGGCCGACTGTAGAATCAAGTTATATTTGAATTGTCGATTGCAAGGGATTGCACCCCTCACCTGTGTTGTTCAAAGATCAACTGTAGTTTTTTTACCTTGAAAGATGGATGAGGCCCTCCTATTACAATGGTGAGTCTTTAACCTTTGTTGGGTTTCTGAATCCTTTTGGAGCTTAGTGAAATGTATGAGTTCCCTTCCTAAAGGAATGCACATATACACATAAATACAAGGATGTAGATATTAGGGTGTAGGGGTTCATGTGTCCTTTGAACTCCACCTCCAGGAATGAAAAGTAACACAAGGAGGAAAGCAATTCCTGGAAGTGGCTCAGTGTGGGCCAGGACTATTTGCCTTTGAGCAAAGAATATGTGTGCCTCGTAAACATAGAACTTAGGAGGTTTCTACGACACCTGTAACTTCACTTCCACATTTTATTTTTCTACATTTCCATCTTCTTGCCTGTAGTGAATAGCAGCATAATCTAAAAAAAAGAGGGGGGAGGTTTGCAGCTTTATATAGCAATGAGTATTAGCATTTATGTCATAATTTTAAAATTGAGTTTGACTTACACACTAGGGCAGTATAAAAACCTGCATGTTATGACCATGTACTTCCTTCTGTGTCTCAGCTGCTTCTTAGAGAAACAAGAGGTTCTTCATGCTGCCAGAGCCTGTTTATTTTAACACCCACCCTCGGGGGGCCCGCCTTCCTGTTCCCCACTGGATCTGAAAACTGTTGGATGGTGAATCCTGCAGATCTAAAGGGAGGAATTTCTGGCGGTTGGAAGATTGAGTGATTCACTTCCTGACGTGAGAAAAATCTCATTCATAAATGTTCTCTCACTTGTAGCAACTTTAGCTTTAGTGGGTTTTTATTACCAGATCATTCCAGACCCTGACAAGTCTTTGGCACAGTCTGCAGGGATGTGAGGACACTTGTCATGTCATTCCACAGTGGCCTGACCGTAGAGTGAGCCGGGGCCACTCCAGGGACTAAAGATAGTCAGTCATTTTGAAGCAGAGGTCAAGGTGATGCTGGACAAAATGAAGTGGTAGGTGTTTTTTTTTTTTCCAAGGTACTGGGAACTAAAAAATAACTCCCACTATGGTTAAAAAAATGTGTCTGTCTAGTCCTTTTGCTGTCAAATGAACCCCTATTTTCTCAAGGCTGAGAATTGCATTTTGGGGGGCAAAGGCTTTAGATATCCTTTGCAATTAGCAGTGACCCTGGTGTCCTGGAAGATGAGTCCTGGACAGGGGCAGGCAGTGCTTCTGGGTGGCCAGAGCAGGGTTTCTGTGGAGAGAAGTAGTGAGAATAGAGCCCAGGGTTGGTCAAAGGAAGGGGTGGGGTGGGATTGAAATGCCTCAGTGAGAACTTGTGCTTAAATTTGTGATCCATAAGATACTCCTCACAATCTCTTGTGTGTGAGAGTGAGGGAATGAGTGTTGAGGAGAGGACAGACAAGGCACATTTGGTGGGTGTGCTGAAAAAATCACCTACTTCATGATTTCGCCTTCAATGAATTTGCTGCTCAAACACATGGCAGTCCTCACCCTTGTGCCTGGTGGAGCCCCCAATACGGGTGGTGGGCCGAGCCCCAAGGCAGGGTGGGATCAGACAAGGAGGACCTGGTCCGGAATAGAGAGGTGAAGTGGAGGTCAGGCGTGAGGTGATAAAAAAATACCTGGAAGCAGAGAGAATGTCAAAGGCCATAGAATCAGGATTTGTCTGGGGCTGAGGAGCCTGTGGGATTTGGGGATCTCTGCAATGCAGCTCCCTAAAGTCAGTCCATCTCCAGAGAAAGAACCTAGTGTATTGGACCTGCATGATAGGTGCTGGGCCTCAGGCCACCTGACTCCGTGCAGGGCGGTGGCAGCCCCATCTCCATGTAATGATCTCAGAGAGCTTTGGGTATTGACTCACCTCCTATGTCCTGACTCTCAATGCAGGAATGAAATCGGTCCTGATCTAGTCAGTGGCCTCCAGGCTAGTGCTGGCCAGGGAGAGGACCTGCTTTTCATCCTGTTATAGAATAACTAGTGTCTCGGGTGGCAAGCCTACCTACATGCTAAATGGAGACCCCAACGTGTGCCAGAGGAGCCCATGGCTGTGCAAGCTGAGGGTGTGTCTGCCTTTCTTTCTCCTACATGGAGGATGGAAATCTGATAACCGGACTATGTGTGGAACTGAGGCCTGTGTGCTGGGCTTGAGGCTGTGCCCCGGGCCCCTCACTGAGATCTCTGCCGTTCTACAAGGTGAGGGTTTCCTCTGTTCCTCAGGAGAACGGAGGAGAGAGCAGAAAAGGGGTAGGAACAGGTCCTGAGAGCACACTATGCTGGGGAAACACCTTTTATGTTTGTCTTTGGGTCTCATGGGAAGACTGCTAAGAGAATAAGCAGAGTCAGAATGTCTGAGATCTTATCTGGGCTCTGTCACTAACTGACCTTGGGCAGGTTATTGACTCTTCCTTGAACCTGTGTCCTCCTCTCTAAAATGGGGATAGGAAGCTTTCCCCTCATGCATTTGTTTTTAGTATTGAATGACATGATATAGAAGAGGAATAGGTTAGTGTCTGACATAGAGTAAGCCCTCAGAAATGGCAGCTGCAACCATGATGGTACAATGACCTTGTTGCCAATACCGGTAACCCACTGCTGCCTCTTTTCACATTAGCAAAGAATCATTTCTCATATTAACCTGGGAGGTGACACAGAATAGGGATATTTTGGTTAAGTTAATAAAGAGAGAGGATTTTGGCAGGTTGCCTGGAGGAGTGAGGGTGTACCGCTCCTGAAAAATGACTTCTTAGCTGGTGAAACCAATGTTCTTGGATGACTCAGTGGAGGAAGTGAGCTAAACACTTGATGATGAGGGAGAATTTCCTCCCCAGCTGTGACTGGTGAAACTATAGATCCAATGCCAGTGGCAAAGGTGGTAAGGGGTGAGGTGGAGGGAGAAAGGAGGGGGTGGGTGGGAGAGATCACTATTGGCCAGAAGCCAACCCAGAACCTCCACTCAAACTGGAGACAGCTCAGATCATGAATCAGCATTAAAAGTCCCTTGTAAATACCATGTGTGCGGCCCCATGAAAAAGTCTATCCTTCAGATGTGACATTTTAATACGATTAAAACTAGCCTTGACAAAGTCGAGCCAGATGGGGGGTGGGCGTGGCGGTCTGTGAACTCCTGCAGACTCTTTGTGAGGTGCAGAAAATGTATAGGAATTCTCTCAACGGTCTCAGCAGACCAGTAATTGCAGATTTCGTGTAGTTCGAATGAGAAAACATTTTAGTTTGGCAAACACATCGGTGCTGTGTGTCCCCAAAGCCCCACGGTACTTGCCTGCTTGGCTTTTGACCTCTGCGAAGTGGCACAGCAATCTGCAGTAATCACAGGAGATTCCAAATTGCCCACGGCTTAGTACCAGAAACATCTTAGCGCAGGGCTTAAGAAAACCTCACACGCGAATTATGTGCTGAAAAAGGTCATTGGGTGGAATTTCCTTAAGGAGGATTCCAGGGTCTTAGAGAGGCCAGCAGCCCAAGGCCATTTTGACATCCTGCGGGGAACCCAGATTTTTCTGCACAATTTCCATGGAAAAGTGGGGAAGAATTCTGTAGCCAGGAAGTCTATGTGATTTTGGATTGCTTCCCCTCCTCACGGGGGCTTTGGTCAAGGGGATTCTAAGAGAGTGATGTAGATGGAAAAAGTGGGCAGATTTTGAGGATTTAAAAATAACCATCACATTCTTGGGGTTCATGTGACTGGAACTCTACTGTGCGGTTTCTTTGAAGTGCTGGGTCCTTGGCCTGAATTTTTAAATCCATCTCACTGTGGCCTTTGGGAACAGAGCACTCAACTTCTGCCCTGGACATTTATGCTGGAGCAAAAGAGAACAGAAGAGAATTCCATCCCTCAGTATTCACACTGTGTTTGCATTAGACAGGGGGAGCTCTCACGTGAGAGGGTGTGCGCATGTCTTTGAGTTTGTGGCATTATCCTGGGTGCAGCCATAGTGCCATACTCACAAGGATGCACAAGGTCACCAAGGCCACAGGAGGCAGAAGATGGGAATTCTAGGGGGGCTGCAGGTGCCCGAGGCAGGCAGCAAATCTGCATGTGCCTATTTCTAAGGCAAGGTCGAGGTGGTATGTCACGTGGCTGGGTCTTACTGGCAGGGAAATAGCCCTAGAAGGTTTGAGATGAACAGATTCTGTCAGAGTCAAGACTCTTTTTCTGAGCCAGTTCACCATTGAAGCTGTCTTCTAAAATAACATCAGGACTTCCTACTCACTGGGCATTAAGACACATTTTAGGGTATCAATTCCTAATAGGATAGAACTTCTTAGATCTAGGTTTGAGACTCTGAGAACCTAGGAACTGATATCCAGATGTTAGCATAGCATTCTCCCTCCTGAGCTGCCCCTCTCCACATTGACAGTAACAATGAATGATCAGCTATTAGGGATTTCTCTCATCATGTTTTCTGGTTACTTTATTCCTCATAATGCCTCCACTTTTCTAGGATAGAAAATGAAGGCCTGTTGTTTGGTCCTGTGGAGGGTTTTACATTTGCTGGTACAACCTATAGAGTATAGAACTTACTGTTGGTCATAAGTATAATTTGCCAAATACTTCTAGTTCTTCCCTCTCCTTTGTGTATGCATAAGCTGCATATCCTAGCCCCCTTGTATTTGTGAGGGTCCATTTAAATAGCCCTGGCCAAGGAGTTGTGAGCAAAGTGGCATGCCTTACTTCTGAGCTGGAATATCTCTTTGCCAATGTGAGGCCCTCCAGAGCGCTCCCTTTCCTCTGGGGAATGCTCACGATAGTGACTTGACCATGATAAACAAACCCTTTATGCTGACCCAGGATAAGCAATCTACATTGCTTTTAAGTCACTAAGATTTTGGAATCATTTGTTTTGGCAGCATAACCTGGCCTATCCTGACTAATTTAGGCAGTTACCTTTTATGAGAATTGGGTCTGCTTTCCCTGTGGTGGAGTAAACTACTATGATTGTAGAGGTTTCAGAAAGACTATGCTACCTTAAAATATCCCCACGGCCTTATAACCCCCACCCCACCCCTGAACTTGCCACACCTACCTGAAACCATGTGACTTAGGGAAAACCTCTTTTGTCTTTCTGAGCCTTTGCTTTCTGACCTTAAAATAAGGGGCTGGATGAGCTGACCTCCAGGGCCACAGCTGGCTCTCTGCCATATGTCTCCATGGTACACCGGTCTCCTAGACACCTCTCTGGCAAGGCTAACAGCCTGTGATGGCAGAGTTCATAAGTCTCTCTCTAAGGCCTCAAATGCTCCGCCCTTTGCCCTATCTCCAAGGTCTCTGCAAGTTTTCATTTAACTTCATCATTCAGTCCTAAGGAGTTCAACTGTCATCTCCCCAGATGGGACTCCTTTGAAACCCCAAGGGAACACAAGTCACTCACTCTCATGTCATCCAACTTCATTTTTACTAAGGCCCGACCAGTGCTTGCAGTGGTCACATCTAATTATTATTTTATTGTTTATTGTCTGTTTCCCTTTCTAGAAAATACACTGCACTGGGGCATGAACCTTGCCTTTTCGTTCAATGCTATAAACCCCGCACTTAAACCCGAGCCTGGCACACGTAGCCTCTAAGTTAATCCTGGTTGAATTATTGCCTCCTTTGCTGGGGCTCTGGAAACAAAATGAAACAGCAGCCCCAGCCATTTGTGAGCAGCCCTGGGTGTCACAGTAAGCGAGCTGCCACCATAGCCTGCCCTTCCGGGCAGAGTATACATACAAGAGCCAAGAGCTGGTTTGTGGGGAACCCAATGAAAACAGAGGCACTTCCCCTGGTGGTTCCTACAGCTGGGGAATGAAACCCATAGATGCATTCCTGTCAAGGTAAAGTCTGGGGACTTGCCAGCAGCAAATGCAGTCTGCCTGCTTGTGAGGAGCAGGGCCGCAAATGGGGACAGGGAGAGTGGCCAGGGACGCTGGGAGCACCGGAGGCTTTTGTACCTCTCTGCCTCTGGCTGCAGACAAGGTCTGGAGTCAATGCTGCTTTATTTATTTGCTCAGAATGATCATCACACTTTGGGGGAAGGGCTTTTAAAGCCGTGTCTTCATTCCCAAGACTCCCACTGTATACATTTGGCAGCGAATTTCCAAAGGGGTGCATAAACATTGCTCTCATAAAATCTTGGTCTTCTTTTTGTGATCCACTATCTCATAAAGTGAAATAAAACCCTGACAACAGAAGCACATTTGGTTCTGTATGGGAGAACAGACTAGCCCTTTAAGTAGGATCCAAATTTTCATGCAATGAGTTAGGAAGGGTCAATTTGGAAGCAGACATATCTGCCTTCTCTCACTTCCAGGTGACATGAAATAGAAAAGCCAGAATATTGAAGAACTTGTTTTTACAGTGCCTGACTTTATTTATTTTTAAATATATGTTTATTGATTTCAGAGAGGAAGGGAGAGGGAGAGAGAGAGAAAGAGATGGAAATATCAATGGGAGAGAATCATTGATTGGCTGCCTTCTGCATGTCCCCTACTGCGGATTGAGCCCACAACCTGGGCAGGTGTCCTTGACTGGAATCTAACCCGGGACCCTTCAATCTGTAGGCTGACACTCTATGCTCTGAGCCAAACCAGCTAGGGTGGTGCCTGACTGTTTTAGAAAAATTCATTGCCTAAAAATCAAAAAAGATCTGGTCTGTTGAGTATCAATAACATGGTCCTAAAACCTACATGAATGTTGGGCCAAAGCTGCCTGAGCAACTTGGAGGGCAATTAAATTGATCTGGTGTTTTGATATTGTCTTTAAGTCTATGGAGAGGCAACACAGTCAAACTTCTAATTAAGAAACTAGGATTGATTTACTTAAAAAATTAGCTTTAGGCATTGTGCATTCTTTTCTTCTTCAAGAACATGGAGGGAATGGCCAAGTCACTGGCACTCACTTTTATACCCAAGCCACCTCAAGCTGCAGGAGAGGACTTCCAACCGCCCAGGGCACTTGGCTTGCATATGATATGACTGGCGAGCAAGCTGGGGCTGCTCTCCGCTCGGTGCAGAGAATTGGGATCCGAGAACTCTCAGCATAGGGCCAGTCTATTCAGGGCCCACTGTTGGCAGAGTGGCAAACTGCTCTTTTGTGGGAAGTGGGGGAAGTCACAGTTGGTGGTCTGTTCCTTGATGGACACAATGAAGAGGCAAGATGGTCCCTTTTCACCAGCCCAGGGCAAGAATTTAGGCTTTGCTTCTTGCCTCCAGGTCTTCCACCAACGGGCCCTGGCCTCCAAGTCAGCCAGCCAACCCTCTGTGACTCAGCTCCTTCCTTTGTCATAGGGGTGCTCAGATTAATTCAGGGGCTGTGAGGCATGTCTAAAGAGGCCTTTGAAAATGCTGGCTCACGTAGAATGGCTGGCTATAGTCTGTGTTTTGGGAACTGGCACAAAGGTTGGGGAATTTCCCCTTCTTGGGTGGCGGTCTGTGGCTTTCTGTGCAGAATGTAGGGCTGGCACAGCATAGAGTTTCCTGATCTTGTCCCCTTTCTTTTGGGACCTGGTCCCCATGGTTAGGATCCCTCCTCCTCCCGCCCCCTGGCAGCCATAGCACATAAGCCTTACCATGTCCCAAGTCTCTTCTTACCTCCTTCTATTTCTCACATAAAGTCACTTTTGCATGTGCAGGGGTCCTCAAACTACGGCCCGTGGGCCACATGCAAATACAAATATTGTATTTGTTCCCGTTTTGTTTTATTTACTTCAAAATAAGATATGTGCAGTGTGCATAGGAATTTGTTCATAGTTTTTTTTTAAACTATAGTCCGGCCCTCCAACGGTCTGAGGGACAGTGAACTGGCCCCCTGTTTAAAAAGTTTGAGGACCCCTGTGTCAAAGGATTTGAACAGATGGTTTACATCAAAGGAAATGCAGGAAGTAAAACATGTAGAATAAATACATGGCTTTGAAATAATTGAGGAAATGAGAATGAAAACAACTTGATTCAGCAGAATTAGCTTAACTGATCAAACCTAGTGGGCTAAGGGGACTCTTATACTTGAATTACTCTGTAAGTGGCTCTCCATGGTTCTAGTCCTTCTGGGCAGTGATCTGGTATGGTACAACAGTCACACACTCACCACGAGGAATATACTCCCAAAGAAAGAGGATGATTTATTAGAAATGTCCATAGCAGTGAAGTGTGCCCATTACTCTACACCAAAGAGAACAATCACCCAAGTGATGATGAGTAAAGCAGCGTTTATGTGAACTCGGATTCTGCATTACTGTGGAATGTTATGTATTGGTGAGTCTCAGAATAGGGTGCACAAGTGAGAGGGGTACTTGACCATGACTCTACAAGATATTCTCACTGGTAGAAGGTTGTCACTTTTGTTAGGTATCTTTGAACAGAAAGAAGGATAAAAATTACTGTTATATATAATTTTCTAAATGTTAACATTTAAGTTCATGCAAGGACATGATATATGTGACATGATGTTAATCTTAAAATACTTTGTAAGCAATGATTATAATTGTGTTAAAAGGTATTTATTGGTCCATATGACTCTCCAAAATGCACTTGGAGTGATGGACAATAATATGGATTTGTTTCCATATTTGTTTATTATGAAACATGAGGTTTTATAATAAAATGATAATAACAAGGCAAACAAGTCCCAACCATTTTGCAGTGTGTCTCTTCAGGGCAGAGAGAGGGAATTTGGTTCTTTTTTCCTAGCACCTGGCACAATGCCTGGCACACAGTATGTGCTCAGTGTATGTTGGCTGAAAGTTGCAAGTGATATGCAATTGCATTAGAACCAGGCTTGCTGTCCATGGATCTGGGCAAGTATATTGACTGGCTAATATATAACCATTCCCTGTCCTGTCTTCCCCACTTATTTTCTTAAAAAAGGAATTCATTGCCAGAAATTAAAAATAACCTGTCAGTGAGGGAAGAAGGGACTGGATGATTTAGGGGAGAAAGACCTTTATTTGCCATTCAAGTGATAGAGTAAAGATAGCTGAATAAGCCTCCTAGTAGGCCTGGTCCTGGCTAGACGGTAACGGGTCAGAATGCTACCCCTTTTTCATGATCCACCTTGTGATGTCCTAGCGTGACCCACTAGGCCCATTATGTGAGGCAGAGTGAGCCATACAAGGAGTCTGACTGAAGGGACTTCTGGATGGTCATGCTTTTCTCATCGCCTCATATAATAAGCTGAGACTTTCCCTGAAACAAAATTCAGGAAATAGAGTGGCTCTTCAGGCTAGAAGAGGGAGATGCTTCCTCTTCTACTCTCAAAGGCAACACTAATGTCATGGGTTGGAGGGGACTGAGTTTCTGAACACAGTACGGTTAAGGATAGAGGCTCCTTCTGTCCTAGCTTCTCTGGCACTGGGGTGGAGCTGTGGTATTTTCATGGAGATGTGTGTGTGTGTGTGTGTGTGTGTGTGTGTGTGTGTGTGTGTGTGTGTACTGCAAGTACACTGTAACTTACTGTAGTAGCATTCGGACCCAGCTACAATGATATAAATAGAACTGCATGTAACATGTACGGAGGGAGATTTCCTCCATTTTCTGGGAACCTGAGATGTCTCAGTTTAATCAGCAGACGTGGAGTCTTAGCTCAGACTTACTAGAAAATAGCCTGAGGGAGAAGCTTAGGTGCTTCCCTAGGCTTTTTAGGGGGGTATCATTCCAGGGAAGCAAGAGGCAGCAGAAAGAAGGATGTGAAGCAGGGAGGGAGGGAGGGAGAAAAAGTACAAGGGGATGTGTTACAGAGCAGACCACAGCTTTATGCACAGCTGACTTCTCAGTTATTTGGGGGATATCTTCACAGAGGCCTTATGAAGAGGTGTCTCAGAACTGCCCCCCAACCCCCGCACTCTGGGGTGTGTAACTGGCCACTCTGAGAAATGGTTGGGGAGCCAGGGCCTCTGTGGGTCCAGCCAGCCAGTGCACAGGTCTCTCCTTGTCATCTGTGGCATGGGGTCCTGTTGTCGTGGTGATGGCAATAGCACCAACAGCAGATGTTCGAACTGTGGGGACATCTTGAGCTATTGCAAGTGCTTCCATGCTTAGGAAGCAAGGAATGAGGCACCTGTTTAAGGCTTAAAGGCCCGAGCAGCACAAACTTGGTCCAGTGCAGGTGGGCCTCAAGGCCTTTATTCTGCATCAAGCTGAAGTGCTCACTAGGGCTGTTGCTTGCTGAGTCAGCATTATTGGAGTCAAATAAGGGAAGACAAATAGTCACTCGTTCTTGATAAAGGAGCTTGAGGTCATTTAATTAGAATACTTAATAATAAGTGACCTGCTTTTTATATCCCATCTTAGTGAAAATGGAGCTATCCAAGAGCTGTAAGTGTTCGCAAAACTTGATCAAGTTTCTAGTTATGAATGAATTTCTTTTCAGAGTAAAAAGAGGGAACACAGAAGGTGGAAGAATAAAAAAGGGGGATTTATTATTTGAATGTTTCTTGGTAGTGATTTTGTTTAAGTCAGTGCCAATGTGATGGCACAAATAATGGTACAAGTTGGGAGGGCTCAGCACATGTATAGAGACATATGCATTCCAAGTTTCCAGCTTTGCGCAGCACTGGAGTTAAGAGCACTGGGATCCATACCCTTCCCATCTGTAATGTCTTATCTCATATGTGCCATGCTGTCCCGGGGAGTAAGTAATAATTGGTTGTGGAAAACCTGAATGCTGACATATATGATGTGAATGCTATTTGTATTCTCTCATTCAATGACCAATGAATATTTACTAAGTACTAAATTGAGTTTTAAATGATCTTTGGTTGAGGCTCAAACCATGGGTTTTATCTTGATGTTATGTATTTTTAAACTTTGAGGTTAAATTCAATCAATGAACTTTCCATTTAGAATGTCTGGCATTTCTCCCACGAGCACCATCAGTTAAATATAAGATAGCAAGATTAAATTCTCATATGTCAAATATTTCCCATCTTGAAAATTTGGTTTGCCTTCTGGGTTTATGATGAACATCTCATTTGTAATCTGTTTAACTGGCCTCATCGTCTTTGTGAATGTATAGCCATGGCTATTTGAGAAGGTAATAGCATTAGGCCACAAAATGAATAATTGGTTTGATATGTGAATTGATTAGGACATAATCAATGAAGGCTAAGAAAATTTATGTTTCTGTGTGGGTAAAAGGAGTTTCATATTATTCGGAGATGGAATAGTAGATCTCTGGGTCTTTTTTATTTTCCTGGTGGTTTTATTTATTTTTATTTTTGTGGCTGGACAAGATTGGTCTTTATTTTCTGCAGTATTCTGTGGCATTAACCCATTGTTCACCATAAGCATCTGTAGACGCAAGCGGCAGACCTTCCCCACACGCCACGCGTGTCTATAAAAAAATGTTTTCCCTAAGTGACAGCCCTGACCAACTTTAAAATTTTTTGTGAGAATTTTCAGATGAAAATATTCAAGAACATCCGAATTGTGAGTGATATATTTATTTTTATAATATTCATTGCAAATTCATCTTTTTAATTAAATTCAAAATATCGTGGCGTGTGGGGATGGTTTCCGTTTTGGACGTGTGGTAGTTAACTGGTTAATCACATCCTGCTTCATTTTAGGGCTATTCATTTCACATTACTCACTTTTCACCTAGGTTTTAAGGTCCTGCAAGGACCTTATCTTAATTTCTGTTGTGTCCCTCAAAGGGTTTTTAATTTCATAATTCATGCATCTTGATTGTATAAGAACTGAAAATTCTAGTGAATAATCCAGAATTAGCTAAGGGTGTGTTTCAATCACTTCAGAACTCTACAACTTTGCAGAAGTATTCTGATACCGAGCCTTGATTCACACCTTAATAAGGATTCTTATAAATCATGTGTGAGGAACCATCTGAAAGTAGCAGTCACTCCGACTTCTCAGTGACACTGAAGATGCATTCCAATGGTGCCTGATGACAGAGCCCATCAATTATGTCTGCTGATGTCCTTGACCTTCTAGAAACCATAACCATCTGCATACCTGCTTCCTCTGAGCAGATTCCTTTAATTGCTTGGCAAACACTGATTCATGGGATACCCTGAAAACCAGGCTGAACCCAGGAAACTGACAGACAGGATTCAGACGGGCTTTTACAAAGAAGAGCAGGGTGTCTAAATTCCCATGGAGCCACGTTTCCCATGGAGAAGGATGACTATTCATTTGGACCTGCATAGTCACACCTGAGTTTCTATGGGAGGATCATGGTAGAGGTCCTAGTAGTTGTGAACACCTTCGACCTTCCAAAGTCATGTCAAGGCTTAGCAGACAGTGCTCTGGAACTCACATGGAAGGCTTTTTGAGCAGTTTGTACATATTCTGGTCAGTCATCTTTGTGTAGGTCTTTTTTCCTGGTTGCTTTGAGCCACAAGGTCCCATATACTCAGCTGAGCTTTGAAGGTTAGACTGGACACTGATAATCAACTCTCAGCCCAATGGGTCTTGAATGTAGAAGGGCCAGGGGGCTGTATTTCTCCAACATACCCAGCCTTTAGGGCATGGTGGTGTAGGAATATATGCGACCACGTGGAACTGCTTTTCTTCTTTGAATTTTGAACCCCCCAAACCTTTCTGAAGGGTATCCCAATGAGTCTATGCTGCCTGATACCACTTCCCTGGACCTTCTCCAGGGTTTTGAGAAGTGTCCCTGGGGAAACTATGTACTCCTAACATCCGAATGGAGGAGAGAAAAATGCACCCTTCAGTCATGTCACGGGGTGTCATAAGCGCTCAGAACAGCAGTATTTTCAGGGGGCTTATTTAGCGCTCTCCTTTAGAGGGACCTGCCCGTGCAGGTAGGCTCCTAATGTGTGTGTTTCCCTCCTCCCCTCCCTGTCATGAATATGCATGAATTTGGCTATAATTAGGTCACAGAACAGATGCTATTAATCATGTCATTACCAGGGGAAATGGTATATGGCACCGCATAAGCACAGGTACAAGGTTTTATCTACATGTGGACCTTCTTGCTTTCATTTACCACGAGTTTGTAAAGGAAGGCCTGGTATAAAGCTGAAATACCTGCTATCTGTGTAAAATGGGGGCTTTCTCAAGAACAGCTGCTATCTGGCCTGGGAGGACTTGACTTCTTGGGCCCATCATGATTAAATAACAGCAACTCGAAAATAGCCTTGCTACTCAGTGCCCCTTGCCATTCCTCATTATTGTCTGAATGTCTTTGATTGCCCAAGGGTGCATTTTTCCTTGCTGTTATTGGTTTAGTTATGGCAATGCCATCCTATGGGAGAGAACTAATTAACCTGCTGTCAAGAAATCAACTCTGCCATATTGCCTGTGACATTAATGGCTCTGTATTTTGGGCAAGTTTTTAAAGGCACTTTTCTGTTTTGTTATTATTGTGGACACCTTGAGAAAAAACCAGCTTCTAGCAAATGCAGATGTGTGCAACCCTCTGAGGTTTATATGGGTATTGGACTGCTATTAATTATTATCCTATCTAATAAAGAGGGAATATGCTAAATGACCCTCAGGCCATACTAAATATGGCGGCGCCCACAGCCAATAAGGAAGGAATATGCTAAGTGACTGCCCCGCCCTCAAAGATGGTGGCACCCACAGCCAATAAGGAGGGAATATGCTAATTGACTGCCACACCCTCAAAGGTAGCGGCGCCCACAGCCACAAGATAGGGGTGGCAGACTCAGCAAGGCCAGGCCTGCCCCTAGATGGGCCAGGCCACTCCCTGTGCCTGCCTTCAGAGACCCCCAGTCCCCTCAGCCCCCCACCCGCCCAGGGCCAACCCAAGGTGCAGGCAAGCCTCGGATGGTGGCTGCCCAGCCGCCCAGGGCTGCCCGAGGCTCAGGTAACCAGGGTCAGCCGAGGCTTGCACTGCTGGCAGTGGCAGCAGCAGAGGTGTGATGGGGTGTCTCCTTCCCCTGATTGCTGGGTTGCCTCCGCCCCTGAGGGCTGCTGGACTATGAGAGGGGGCAGGCCGGGCTGAGGGACCCCCTCTCCAGTGCATGAATTTTCATGCACCAGGCCTCTAGTTATAAATAAAGTGATGATAAACAGAGGGCAGTTTAGTGAAATACAAAAACATTCTCACAGGAGGAGTGTTTGCTTTCTGAAGTAAGTGGAAAGGAGATATTAAAGTCAAGAGGGAGAAGGAGGGGGAGGAAGAGGCAGGAAGCTAGCATTCATTGGGTGCCTACCATGTACAAGGCGATTCATACCTTCACAACCCTGCAAAATGGGATTTATTCTCCTTGCTGTACAGATGACAAAATTTGAGGTTCTGAGAGGTTGTAAAAGTAAAATACAGAGCCAGTGTGTTTTGCTCAGTGGTTACACTGCGATTGGCATGATTTTCACAAACAATTATATAGTGCTTGATTTCTGTATTTTTTAGTTAATTGATCTAAAAATTTTTGATCAATTGATTTCTGTTAATTGCATCTGAAGTCATTGTAAAATTGAAGGGATGATTTTCAAAACAGGAAAGTTTGGATGAGGGGAGAAAAGGAGGGCAAAGCAAATCTTCAGAGCATGGCCAGATACATAGAAACTTCATTTACTTCAAGATTTATCTACAGCCGATCTCTCTCTCCCTCTCTCTCTCTCTCTCTCTCTCTCTCTCT
>NW_005353967.1:12510453-12544311 GCF_000412655.1 Myotis brandtii
CTCATTATCTCTCTTTCCCTTTCCCTATCCCTTTCTCTTTCTCTTTTCCTTTCTCTGTCTCTGTCTCTGTCTTTCTATCTCTGTCTTCCATAGTATTTCAGTATGGGCTTCTAGCAATATCATTCACTTTGAGTTCAAATCCCTTTTGGTTATCTGACAAAGGAAGGTTTAACAATTAAGTCCTAGATGGATGTTGAAACATCTATTCAAAAGTAGTTAATCCTATGTAAATGGTACTTCTAAATTGCTGCTAAATGTTATAAGGCCTACAGTTTCTTTTTTTTTCTTTTTCCTACAGTTTCATATAATTAATCACTTTTAAAACAACTACTCAGCAGCAAGAATCCCCACGAGAGGGCAAAATGTAGCTTTTTAAAGAGGTGCTAGTGAATTTCCTGATATTCTTTTCTTCATTGGAACAGCTATGGTGCAGTTACATGATTTTGCTCCCCTGAAACATAGTGGGGCTGATTTGAAGATACCTAAATTAATTAGAAAAGATATTATTCTTGCCTGGAGCAAATGTATAACTACAGAAAATACTTGCAGTTGTGTGTATTAGTCCCTATCAAATGCTATATGCTTATGTGTATGAGACTCACCAAGTTTTCGCCTGGTTGTCTGAGTGAACGGAAGCTGGTGCATGGCCAGACCAAGGTCTTGTGCTACTTTCCCATGATAACCCAAATGCTTATCTTAAAAATAGTTGATCTATCGAGTTTAATGTGGACTCCCAGTGTCCCCTCTTTAACAACAGATGCAGGTGATGGCCTCTGTTTACAAATAATTCCATTCTGAGTCAGTTTTGTGGAGTGCCTACTGTGTGCTCGCTAAAAGGAGGTTTTAGAGTGGATCGCTGTTCCAGAGTGACATGGTCTCTGTGGTCTGTTTAATGATTCCTCCTCAAGTTTATTACCAGAGTTTTATATATGTCATTTGTTTCCTATTTTATGCTGTTCCAAATTGTAAACATGCCACAAGTAATTTCCCCTTCTCTTCTTCTTCTAAACCTTATTTATTTTCTTTGGAATGCTTACAGACTCATCTTGATGTTCTGAGGCTCTGTCACTTGTGTGCCCCTCTGGGAAGGATCAGACTGAGCTTGCCTGTGAAAATTGGCATCTTTGAGATCTCATGCAAAAGGTCTCCAAACCAGCATGCCAGACCTGGGAAATGCCATCCCATTGTTCCATCGAGTGAATGTGGGCCATCATGAGACAGAGTGATGGATAGACTGTGATTCTTTGATGCTGTGGATGAACATTTTTAAAAAAATAACTTTAAACTTGGGAATAATGTTAGATTTATAGAAAAGTGACCAAGCTAATACAGAGAGTTTCCATACACTGTTCACCCAGTTGTCTCCATTGCTAATAACTTACATTACCATAGTACATTTGTCAAAACTAACAAGCCAACGTTGCTGCAGTATTATTAAGTAGACTCCACATTTTATCTGTATTTTGCAAGTTTCCACATGAATGTCTCTTTTCTGTGCCAGGATGCAGCCCAGGGTTCCACACTGCATTTTGTTTTCATGTCTCCGCAGTCTCTGCTGTCTGATAGTATCTCAGTTTTTCTTGTTTTGTTTTTGTCTTTTGTTTTGTTTTTAGGACTTTGACAGTCTTAAAAAGTCTGGCCAGGTATTTTGTAGATGTTCCTATTTTGGATGTGTCTGATGTTTCTCTCATGGTTAGACTGGGGTTATAGGTTTTGGGGAAGAAAACCACAGAGTATGTCCCTCCTCATCAATATGAGATATTATTATTTGGGGGAGGGGTACACAATATCAACATGACTTTTCACTGATGAGGCTGACCTTGATCATTTGGTGAAGGTAGTATTTGCCTGGTTTCTTCACTGTCAAGTTATTATTTTTCATTTTCTATTCTCTCTTTCTATTCTCTCTCAGTGACGCAAATCACTGACTCTAGCCCATGTTCAAGAGAGAGTGGATTAGGCTCCACTTCCCAGAGCGGGGATATCTACTTAGAGTTTTTGGAATTCTTCTTTTAAAAAGATTGGTCTTCTCTCTCCTGAATGATTTTTTTAATATGCTGAATAATGGAAACCTTCCAAATCAGTAACATATCCAGTGCTGTTTGTTTGGGAGAAGTATTTGATTTTCCCACCTGTTTCCTTGGGAGCATTAGGAGACATGAGAAAATTTCTGGGGCAGTCATTTCTGCCTCAAACGAGGAAAGATCTTTAGATCATCTCTGGACTTGTCCAAGCATGTTTTCCCCATATGCCCACCTGGAGCCTGCACCAGTTCTTCAAGGTCATTCCCCTGGTCCCAGGACCCTGGAATTCTCTGCCCAATGGATCTCCATGGTCCTCTTCTCCAGGTCTGTCTTCAGAAGGTAGACTGGGCCACTGGTGTATGAACTTCAAGGCCTGTGGGGTGGTCAAATGGCTTCTGTGGACAGAAGTCTGGGTGTCCACATACATGTGGGTAAAGGGGCAGGATAGAGCTGGGTTTGGGAAGACAAGGCAGCAACAATCCACATGTCAGAGACTGAATATCATTCTCTGATGTCACGTTTTGATTCAAATTCTGAGGACTCTATTTTGGAATCTGGCCTCCAGGTTGTAGAAAAAGTATATCCATTAAGATAGGGGAATAGAACAAATTTTATTTAATAGTTTACTTGGTTGAGCGGCCTTAGCATATCATTAGCATATTATGCTTTGATTGGTTGAATGGCCGACTGGTCAACTGGACACTTAGCATATTAGGTTTTTATTATATAGGAGATATATATATATGCCTGATAGAAATGTTATGAGTACGTACAAGATAGATGGTTAGTCACTGATCATTATTGACTCCTTAATAAAATCATGATTTTCTTTTAGTTTATTAGAGTGGTTTCTCTAATTCATCTGCAATCACTTATCTGAATCAAAGGCTCTTTTGAGGGAATATGAAGAACTCTAGGATTTCAAGTAGCCCTAGGAGGTGCTAAAATCCTGTAGTTTTATCCTAATCAAAGAGACTTATTGGCTTATAATGGCCATTTTCCCTTTCCAGCCGTCCATGGGGCCTCAGTCCTCCTCTCTCATGACCTCCTCTTCTCATTTTTGGGGCTGAGCCAAAATCCACAGGAAGCAAATTAACCAAAGAATGTCCAGGTTGGAAGGACTCTTTCCCCTTTCTTGGCCCTGCTAACACTGTCTTTTTTCAGTAAATTATTAAAGGTATATTGTTATTACTAGTTTTTTATAGGTTTGCTCTGAGGAATTAATGTTATCCATCTTTAAAGCTGCTACACATATATAAAAGTCAGAATCCATAACATCATCCATTTCCACCTACTAATAGTTTTCTGATTCAAATTGTTCCTTCAGCACCAACTGTCAAATTGAATAAACTCCGTGTGGATTACATTTAACATTGTTGCTGTTGATTAGTATTATAGGAGTATGGCTTCCTACTCTGGGGCTCCAGTCTGGCAACAGAAGGAACGGAAGGGATTTTGGGGGGATAATACACAGAGGTTCCAATAAATGACTTTGAAATGGACTCTTGGGAAGCAACTTCTAAGCTGGTGACAGCATCTGCTTTCTATGATTGACTTATAGCATAGAGTCGGTGCACAGAGGCAGGCGGTGAGCTCTGTTGAACTGAGGGTGTTCCAATGTGGCTTTAAAACAATTTTGTTTCTAGCTCATGAGATGGAGAATTGAGATGAACAGTGCTGAGAATGGTTCCTGGCATCACCCAGCAGCATCCATTATATTTTTTCAGAAGAGACAAGTTGCTGCCCTGACCGGTTTGGCTCAGTGGATAGAGCATCAGCCTGCAGACTGAAGGGTCTCAGGTTCGATTCCAGTCAAGGGCATGTACCTTGGTTGTGGGCACATCCCCAGTAGCGGGTGTGCAGGAGGCAGCTGATCGATGTTTCTAACTCTCTATCCCCCTCCCTTCCTCTCTGTAAAAAATCAATAAAATATATTTTTAAAAAAGAGAGACAAGTTGCTGAGAAAATAAATGCTATTTGGCTAGGTATTGCGAGGAGTTAAAAAGGCAGTCATGGTCCTTAGGTAATGTTCTGTCTATAGAGGCAGGCAAGAAAAATAGAAAATGCAAACATGTACAACTGCATCTACATGTCCATCATCCTGAGAGCTAAATAATTGTTGCTGGTGGAAACAGAATGAATAACGAGGCCGAGTGGGGTCAGTCAATAACCACCCAGAATAAATTGCTAATCAGAAACGGAGTTAGCACAGGCTGATAAATAACAAGGTTAGTTGATCTGAAGAAGGAACCTGCTTCCCCTCATGTCGGTAATTATATCAATACAGAGAAAGACAACTTGGCTTTCACTTCGTTACAGCCAGATGATGTTGTAAATCAATTACAGTTCGCAGGCACCCTCTCCTGCAGTCGCCTGCCTGGCGGGGTATACGAGGCAGCTGATCCCAGCTTGCGTTGCTCGAGCAGTTTAATTATCGTCTTGGTATCTAGCATGTATTGGCGCAAGAGAGCTTGGGCTCAAGTCTCCATACAGCTATGCTTTCAGACTTCACTGTGTACACTAATTACCTGGGGATCTTGTTAAAATGCAGATACTGATTCAATAGGTTGGGGGAGGGGCTTACGATTGTTTCTAATAAGCTCCCAGGTGACACTGACATTGCTGGTCCATGGAACACACTTTAAACAGAAGAACACTGGGAGAAGGAGAGTCTATCAATGGGACCGAGAGGACGTGGGATAGAAGGAAGAAATGCGTGTATGTACTCCTTCTCTGTAGTCCCTCTTGTTTTGAGTTTTTCTCTTCCCTCCCTTCAGGGCTGTCTACCTGTTCCCTTCCACCCCCGACCTCCTGTTCACACACTAGGCCCAGAGATTTGGGTTCAGCCGCTGTGAGCTGGGTCTTGGCATTGGTGTTTTAAACTGCTTCGAGATGATTGTCACTTGCAGGCCAATTGGAAATACACTGACTTGTCATCTTTTAAAAATAACATATTTATTTTTGAACCTGTCTTAATTCAACACATAGAATTGCTCTATGTAATCATCAGTGCTACCTTTGTTGGTGGTAAACTACATCTAATATGTAATCGAGTTTATCTTTGCCCCACTTTGGATATTCCCAGAGAAGCGGAGTGGTATTGTTTGTTACCTGGACACCTGGGTGCTCCTCAAGGCCGCCTAAGTGGACTCGCCTTCCTGTTGGTCCTCACACTGCACTGGTTCTCTAGCTTCTTCCGTCCTGTCACCAGGAGCTTGTTCCAGGTGTCCAATTCTAGGCCCCATCCTGGAATCTGCTTTCCAATAAGACCCCACTTTCACACTTGAGCGCGTCGCTCTCTGAGTAGCACCTTCGTCTGCTCCTGACTGTGCAGGGAGGGCCCCTCAGCTCAGGGCTCCCAAGTCTGCTGAGAGGGCGGAGCCTGCTTCCATTCACCGCTTCCTCCCTGCGCCCACCCTGCGCTTACCGGTCAATCAGAGGCTGGTGCAGCATCTTTCATCTTGTGAAACCAGGCATTTGTTGTGTGGAAATGTTTCTTTTAAGAAGTCAAGTCTGGTTAAATGCATTTGCTTTTGGGTCCGCACTGCTTCCAGAATGCCAGGGTAGGTGTGTATGTGGGGCAGGGCTGCACTGACATTCACCCTTGGCGGTTGGTTCCCTGTCTGGTGGAGCATCTTGCATTCTATTTGTAGGGCTTCTGCTCAAATAGCATAATGACAACGCTCTGGGACTCCTTTGCCTCTTTCTAGAATATCATGTTGACAGCCCAGGTTTCATAAATGTCCCCACTGATGAATGGAGGTATCTTTACTCAAAAACGAGCATGCCAAAGGCAGTCAGACTATTTTCCCCTGCAGCTTCCTGTCATTTGTGGTGTTCTCTCCATAAACCACAGAGTTCAGCACTGACTGGCGGCTGTTTACAGAGCTCCGGAGATAATTAAGTCGAATTGGATCTGCTCTCTTAGTATGGTGAGGAAATACACTGACATCCATTATGTACAAGCTGGAGGGGTAGAGGGTATGCGATTCTTGTCAGTTTTGATACATGCTCAGGCCTGGGAGCTTGTGAAGGGGAAAATGTCTGTGGGTGAATACAGGCGCTAGGTCAGAAGCAGAACCGCTGCTGGATCCTCAGGCACTGAGGTTTGGAAGAGAGGAGAGGAGGGGCCATATCTCCGTGGCTGGGCGGAGAGGAACTCACAGAGTGGAAGGGAGCACTGTCTGGAGAGTCCCGGCTGGGAGGGGAGTCAGTGGGGAGTACCAACACTCTGGGGGTGAACGTGGCAGAAATATCCTCTCTACAAGGCCATGTTGCCGCACCTTCCACCACCACCCCCCACCTCCCATCAGCTCTACCCAGGACTCTGTTTTATTTTGCTTTTTCATAAAATTGATCACATTCTGAAGTAATCCTATTTATTTGGTTACTTGCTTATTATTTGTTTTCTTCCCTTGAATTTCAGGTCAATGAGAACGGGACTTTACCTGTCTGCTCATTGCTACACATTTAGTGCTTGGTATACAGTGACTAGAAAATATTAGGAGTTGCGTTAGTTTCCTGTGGCTGCCATAACAAATTATCACAAACTGAGTGGCTTAAAACAACAGAAATTTTCTGTCTCACATTCAGGAGTGTAGAAGTCAGAAATCTAGGTGCTGGCAGCAGCGGCTCTTCTGGAAGCTCCAAGGCACAATCTGTCCCATGCCTCTCAGCCGCTGGTGGTTCCTGGAAGTCCTTGGAGTTAGTTCCTTGACTTGTATCTGCATCACTCTAATCTCTGTCTTCATCGCCACCTGGCCTTCTTCCCATGTTTATCTCTGCATGTCCTCTCCACTTCTTTTTTTTTTTAAATTTTTATTGAATTTTAGAGAGAGAGAAAGGGAGAGGAAGAGAGAAACCTTGAGGGTGTTAATGCTCAGGAAGACATAGTTCAGGGAAAAAGACAACAGCCCCAGCAACTAGTTGTGAGCCTTCAAGTAATGACCCACAGAAGAGACAAGTTGTCGAGAAAAAAGATGTCTGATTGAGGTGGTGGGTGGCAGTCAGGAGAGACTTGTGGTGTGTAAGTATCTCCATCAAGATTCAGCAATAGTTAAGGGAGGACAATTCCCCAAAGACTGGACTTCTTGAAGTTCTGCAGAATGGGTTTTCAGACCATGGAGTTAAAGGCAAGAATAACTCAAGACAATTAGGGAGCCTGGCCCCTGAATTGCACTCTTATTCATATTCTTCCAGAGTCGCTGGCTTTTCACTTTTGATATATTCTGATTCAAATTGTGTGCTGCTGTTGCACTTTTTATCACATCGTTATTCACTGACCACGGCTAATTTGCTTCTCCCATTGATCTGCGTGTTGCTTCTAAAGTGCCACATCAACACCCCCTGCCCCAGCGAAGTGCGGTTGCGTGGCCAAGCCAAGGCCGAGGCCTGGCAGCCAGCTTGAGCAGCACTGTGTGTGGGACCGTGTGGGACTGGGGCTTTGCCAGGTCCTGAAAGGCAGTCAATCATGTTCACTCAAAAGGGCCGGCTGTGGTTAGGCATTGCATGGAAGAATAATTAGCATGTGATTTTAAAGTGTTCCTTAATTCAGAGTAGCTGTATTTGTTTTTATGTAAGTAACTGACAATGTCCTGGTGAGCGGACTCTGGAAATGAATGTTTCAAAACATGGGTCCTCTTAGAAAATGACTGGATATTTGCACATGTTTGCATTGTGTGATCATCATACTTGTGAGTAAAGAGAAACGTGGTCAACTGTATGACTGATCTGAACCCGCCCCTTACTGTGAGGAGGTTTGCTCTGCTCCAGAGTGAGGGAGGCCCAGGGTTGATTGAGGTGCTTGCACGTGCAAAGGCGCCCGTGGTCACCTAGTTCAGCCCAAGGACCCCTTCTGCTTCAGAGTCAATGACATCTTCTGCTCCCCAGCAGAAGGCTGGATTTGAACTTTTTATGGGCTCTGATAACAGCTGGCAATTCATTTCCCCTTCCGTTTCCCTGCCACCCACAGCCTCCCAAGAGGCAGGATGAAAGAGAATGTCATTGCTCTTCCTTTCTTCTCTGGCTTTGATTTCCTCCTCTTCCTCTGTGTTTCTGAAACTTTAAAGCAAGCAAATAAATAAAAACACACTTCATCCTCATTCTAAGCCTTGCTCTCCTTTCTGGGACCCTCCCAACCCCCAACCCCAATTGTGCTACACGATCTCCCTGCTCACTCTCTTCTCAGTCCCTCCTTCTCTTTCTCTCTTTGTATTATTTAGGATTTGGTTTGGCTGCTTCCGAGTAGAACAAATAATGGCTCAAATTAGATAAATGTTTAACCCTCAGATGACAGTGTGTGCATGTGTGTGATCAGGGGGACTGGGCAAATCGGCTGTTTGGGCGTCTAGGGACCCAGGCTTCTTGTCCTGCCTTCCAAGGGTGTCCATCCTCATGCTTCTGGTCACTGTTGATACTCCACGGCCCCCAGCATCTGAGTTCTCTCCCAGAGGAAGGGAGGAGGAAGATGTGGAAGGAAAGCACAACCTGGTCGTTCCTGGAAATTGCCCTCGGCAGGTCCACTGACATGCTTTTGGCCACATCTAGTTGCAAGACAGGCTGGAAGAGGACGTCTCTAGCTGACAGCCACGTGTTCAGTTACAACTAAGGGGCTTTATGGTCACAGGAAGAAAGTGGAGAATGATGTGAGGGGACAAATATCTGTCTGTGCCATACACTCATGCCTTAAACTTTGTATTGAAAATGACTGAAGATTGGAGTAAAGCAGACTAGACGGAAGTTGCTGATGGGTAAGAATTAGGAAAAAGTGATAAACTGTGTCAGTAAGTCCAAATATGTTAGTCACCCAACCATGTTCTATTAATATACAAACTCCAGAACCGCTACTCAGCAGGTTTTATGGGGATCATAAGGAATTCAACTTCGTGGGCATTGATGCCAAGCTGACATGGGTTCCAACCCAGCTCTCCCTCTCACTTGCTCTGTTAGACTTTGGCACATGACCTAACTTCCCTAAACTTAGACTTCCACATCTGTGGGGTTAATCATGATACCTACTTTATTGTGATGTTTATAGATAGTACAAGAGAATTGATTCTTATGATGCTTGGTAGAAGGTGAGCTCTCAAGGGATCTTGGCTAGTATTGTTTCCCATAAGGTAGACATTGTTTTGGAAGCTGTATATGCTATCCCTAAATTAGAAATCCACAATGGAAATAGCACTCACAATAACGTCCAGGTGGAAGGGGTGGGGATGCAGCTCTGTGATGAGGAGCTGAGGGAGCTCCTTATGGAGCCTAAAGGAAGGGCCTTTTTGGGTGTGGATGGTGGGTCTTTCTAGAAGGAGATCCTGAAGACAAGGATTTGGGAGGTGGTCCCAGGAAATACTAGTGGTAAAGGGGGAAGAGAGAGAGGGAAGGGAAGGGAAGGAAGCTGACAGTGGCATTATTGAGCAGGTAACCTCTATACTACGCAGCCAGGGCTCCATCCTGCTGGGAGTTCTAAGGGACAGTGTAGAAATGTCTCAGGTTATTCCACCCAGCTAGCAACTCACTAACTTCCACTAGTTATATGTAGAGGTCTGCTCCAGGGGATATTAACTCTCTAGCATTTCTACCCTCCCACCATCCAGCTAAGAGGGCCAAAGAAAGCCCTCAGGCAAAGAGACAGGGACATGCAGGTGGAAGCCATTGGCTGGGTTGCTGCTAAGGGGGCATAGGTCAGGAACCCATAGGTTGGCCTCTGTTACACTGGATGGCCTCACCCAGGGCATAGACTTTCCCCCTCTGGTCTGGGGGTGCTGTCTGTTAAGGTGGAAAAGAATGCCTGTGTGCTGTCATTTTCCAGCTATGCTGTGACTCTGTGTGTTTGAGGATAATTCGGTCATTTGCATAGTTTAATACCAACCAGATTTTTTTTGGTAAGTGCTATGAATTAATGCCCAAGACCTTCTATTTTTTTCTGAAATACAGGTTGAGTGGTGAGTGGCCTTGTACCTCATGGATCAAGATAATGTGGCAGTTTATCTTGCAGACTTAAGGTAACATTCCTACTCTGCTTAATCATAATGATGATCATAATTGATTGCATGCTCTTGTGGTACCAGGAACTGTGCTAATCACATTACTATGTGACCTCATTTAGTGCTCATGACTTCCTCAGCATATATGCATTATTCCCATTTTACAGAGGAAGAAGTTGAGGTTTAAGGGTTAGGACAGTATGTCAAATGATTGTTTCTTTGCTTTTATGAGGCGATGAATGATTATGCCATGAATATACTCAGGAGTCTAGGTGAGTTTGTGTAAGCCTTAAACTCCCTGAAGAAAGATGTCACATCTACCCACATGGAGACCTTATCTTGTCCTGCTTACCCTCTAATTTTGTGTTATCACCTCTTTTCCTTCTCTCCCTCTCCCTCTCCCTCTCCCTCTCTTTTTTTTGCTTCTCAAATCTATGAAGCCTGACAAAGGAAAGAAAAATCACTGGAGGTTAGCTTGTCAAATTCTTACATATGCTGTAAAAATGAGAGCAGAAAGAAACAGGCTATTTGTGAAGGGATGCTTCAACGAAACTGTGCCCATCTTAGTGTGTGGCAGTCGTAAGACAAGCTCTGTAATTTACACACAGGATGCTCTGTGTAGAAGACCAGCCTTTCAATTTACTTTCAAAAATAAATCCAGTACTTCCGAAAGGTCTTCTTCCTGTTGAGTAGACTCAGAGCGTGCACATTCAGGATGGCTTTCTGGTGGGTCTGCCTTAACACTGTCAGAGCTGGCCCACCTGGGAAGCTGCTAAGTAGATGTGATGTGTTTTACATTCCTGGCCCTTTTTCCAGGCTGCCATTCTGAGTGCCAGTGGGAAGAGCAAGTCATGTTATGTGGACATATTTCCAATCTGTTAGCTCAACATTCAACTTTTTTTTACATACAGACTAATAAATAGCCCTCAGATGGCAATGCATTCTAATTGTCGCCGAGGAGGAGAAACAAATCATGGAGCCAGTTATTTAGGTGCACAGAGCTCCACTCCCTGCGACCCCTGGGGGCAATCTGGTCCTTCTGATAAATACTTTTTCAACGAAAGGTCTGATTGAATTTGCGCTGGGCAGCTCCCATGGTGAATATTGGTAAAAACTCTTGGATGGAGATGCTTGTTAGCCACCAGATACTCCGTGAGGTTTCTCTCCCATAAATGTGCACAGCAGGCTGGCGTGAGGAGTGTAACCTTCTTTTGAGGTGTGAAAATGCATGAACTTGTGCTATTATTTTGAAGTCATGACTAATGCTGGAGTGAGCAATATGGAATAAATACACACATGCCAGTCTGCACTATGAACAGCTTTTATAACGTCTTCTCTTTTCCCTGCTGTTGAAAGCACTCTTGCAATGGCTTCTTTTTAGGCTTTAAAGAATAAGTTTATATGGCAATTTATATGTCAACACATATACATTTAAAAATAAAGCACCAACCTTCTTTTTTAATTATACCCATTTGTTCATTAACCATTACATGAGCAGTGACTGTGCTGGGCCCAGTGCTTGAATCCGAGTACATAAAGACAAAGATGACATAAACCCTGACCTCAAGAAACTCACAGCATTACTCATAAAGTAAATTAATGTTATCGTATTGCAGGACTTCTTGGGTGTAAATAAAGAGTGAAGAGACACCTTATAATTCATACAACTTATCCAGATTTAAATGATAACCCCTTCAAAAGCAGTAATTGTACATAAGGCCTTTTACTAGCACATGGGCTTGCTTTGCACAGTAATGATATTAAAGAGAGACCATGTTTTCATCATGAATGTCAGTATTCAAACTCTAAATCACTCTGCTATAGGCCTGCAGCATAGAATTTGATTATACTTTTTTTTTTTTTATTGCATCGAGGGAAATTTCAAAAGCCTAAGGTACTGGTGTGTGTTATTGATAGCAACCCTACAGATGGACCTGGATTGCCTTAACTCTTTCCTTTTCACATTCCTTTGCAGTGAGAGAGGTGCCTCGTTTGTCCCGGGTTAATTCCTGTATCTTTTCTCCGAGTCCAATCCCTTGCTACTCCTCTGAGAGGTCTATCTCAAGTCCCTGCCCCCCTTCCTGCTTGGTAATAAGGTGAATTCCATCAACATGTCAAAGGGTTCTAAACTCTCTAGATTAAGACTTCCTGAACCCATGCCCTGTCCTGTAACTGTCCTATGGTTTTCTGTCTCTTTATCACCAACCTTCTAGAATGAGTTAGCCACAGAGTTTTTCCATTTTAATGCACCATCATGCCACTCAAAAGACTTCCATCAATGTGCTAATGACCTCTTTGTTGCAAAGCTAATGAATAGTTTTCATTTTTATTTACTTTATTTCTCTGCACCATTTACTCTTGGTCTCATTAACTTTTTCATTAACTTAAAAATATATACAAATGTAATACACATTTAATATTCCATCAATACTGGGGCACACTAAGTGGTAATTTACACTCCCCTTCTCCTCTCTATGATTCTCCAGTCTCACTTGTTAAGGCCCATTTTTTGACAGTCTCTTGCATATCCTAGAAATACTCAGTTCAGATTCAACATGAAAAAGAATACAATGAGATCATACCACACATATTGTTCTTCAACCTGCTCTTTTTATGTATTGTGTGTTGAACATCTTTACACACTGGCATGTATACATTCAGTTTTTTATAACAGCAGCACATTATTGTAAAGTCCATCCCTTTGAAAAGACTGCCCTGCAGACCACAGCAATGCTCCCCTTTCCTCTGTAGGCACCTTCTCAGCCTCTTCTGCAACGATAGTTTCTGGACTCTGTTCTAGAGCTTCAGAGCCACAGCTCCAGCCTTCAAGGTAGATGTCACCTCTTCCCACTCACTGTCACATGCTGACATGCCATTTACTCTCTAAGCTTTGCCTCCTATCCACATTTCCTTTCTAATTTTCATACTTAATTGCCCGCTGTATACTTCCACTTGAATACAAGAATTTAACGCACCAGGAATTTAGCTTATTATCTCTCTTTGTTCCCATTCCCTAAACCTGCTTCCTCTCCCTGCTTTTTCTATCATAGTGAATGCTATTCCCAGCAGACAAATCCCTAAGGTCAAATACTTGGGGTTATTTTATTTTTTTTAAATCAAAAGGGTTATTTATTTATTTTTAATTTATTAAATGTATCTTCATTGTTGAAAGTAATACAGATGTATCTTAAAAGTCATTTTACATTATATTCACAGCTGTTTTAATAAGGGTATGTCCTGATATTCTCCATTAATAAACAACCAAGTCAAAATGTCCTGTTTTGGTAAAAATGATCCCAAGTACATGTGGTATTGCTTTCTATTGGCAATTGGAGAAGGACTGTGAAGTAGGGATGAGATAGGACAGACAGTAGCAGCAGTTTTTTCAATTGTGGAATAGTCATCCCAGCTGCTTGTGGCCATGTTTCAGGGCAGTGGAAGGAACTGAGTATCAAGCATTGTTTTGGGTGCTTCCTATGCACATATTAGTGTATAGATATTATTACCCTCATTTTGCCTGGGAAGGAATGAATGATCAGGGAAAATAACTTGTTCAAGGCTGTATTGTGTAGGTTGCAGACATTCACAACTCGTAAAGCCCCCAATGCAGGAAGATTTCTTAAGAAAAAGATGAGGCATACACATGATTTGGGGAACACAATGCCTTTATCATAGTGGGGTGTTTTTGTGTGTTTTTTCCAGTGCCAATAACCACAATATTTTTCCAGCAAGATACTTATGTTTTGTCTTTTTTCTCCACTTGCTCAAATGAGCCAGAGACTTTTAAAAGCTTAAAAAGGTAATTGGATAAACTGTCCTTAAAAAAGCACACAGGGCTTAAGGAGGTTTGACTGTTCCAGCTCATGGTAAAGAGGAGAATTCTATTTTTAAGATAATTACATGTTGCTTTTGATAAAGCAAAAACATTCACAAACACAGGCATAGATTGAGATTGGTCTGCTGAGCCGGCTGCTGCCTGAGATTAACTTGTGGTAATGACTCTTGGGAGCAGTGAGTCCTGTAGGAAGTTAATGAGTGAAGAAAGAGCAGACTAGCTCAGTGGGTCCCCCTTCACATGTAACTCAACACTGTCTTAACCTAGAAGGCCTGCTGTGAGTGATGACTATGTTACTCATTGACGGTTAAGAAAGGTCATATAGGAGGCCCTGGGAAACAGCAACTAAAGTTGTATAGCTACTTGCAATGTATTATTTCACTCTCTGATTGCTTCCATAACTTGTATTGAACGGAAATTCATTGATTGCTCCTTCTCAGTGTTCTTTGCTGGTTTCTTCACATCTATCTTCCAGACCTCTGCACTTCTCAGGGCCAGGACCCATCTGCATTCTCTCCATCTGCAGTCACTATCCATGTTATCCCAGCTCATTAAGTACCATCTGGAAGGTGATGACTTCCAACGTGAAATCCTCAGTCCAACCTCCAAATACATTTCTAATGACCTCCTTGACATTTCCTCTTGATGTCTAATAGACTTTTTAAACTCATGTCCAAAGTGGACTAATCTGATCACCATTCTCCCACCTTCCATTAGCTCATCCTTTCCAGATCTTCAAAAAACAAAACAAAACAAAAAACAAACAAAATAAAAAACAACAACAACAACAAAAACTTTCTTTCCAGTTGCTCAGGCTAGAGAATTTTGAAGTCATCTCTGATTCCTCTTTCTCTCACTTTCTACATCTAAACTACCAACATCAAATCCTGTTGGCTCTATCTCCAAAATATATCTTGAAGCCAACCATTTCTTGTCATATGTATTTCTATCATCCTGGCCCAAGCCACTATCTCCTCTTATCACCATTGTACCTATTCTCAACACAGCAGTCACAGTGATTCTTTTCAATAGACTTAAAATGCTTTATGTTCTTCTGCTCAGAACCCTTTAATGGTTTTTGAACACAAGTTGAAATCCTTATAGTGGTCTTCACCTCTCCGTGACCCACACCCCTCTGCCACCCCAGCTCCTCTTACCTCCTTTATGACTCTCTTTACTCCAGTCACACTGATCTCTCTGCTAGTCATTAGACATACCAGGTACAACTCTCACTAAAAGGGTTGGTTAAAACATGGATTTCTGGACCCCCTCCCCAGAGTTTGTGATTCATCAGGGCTCAGGGCCAGAAATATGACTGGTAATTTGCATTACTAAAAGGTTTCAAGTTGTTGTTGCTGGGATTTCAGGGACCACACCTTGAGAACCACGGGTAGTTTGCTGATCAATCAGATCTCTGGGTGGGTGGGTGCAGGCTATGATTTACAGTGTCTGCTAATTTCTGTGATATGAATACTCCCACCATGGCCAATTTCCAGCTCCCAGCATGGCATCAACTGGCTCACAAAATTTCTAAAACTTTAACAACTGGCTCTCACTAGCACATACTAGAATGGAACCACTGATCTAGCACAGCTCTCGGGCCTACTTGGGGGAGAGGGTTGAGGAGAAAGCTATTGCTTATTCTATACTTACTACATCCTACCTAGTCACTGTTTTTGGTCCTTGACATAAAATATTACATTTGGTCATCATGACAAATCTTTGAGATTACTTCTTGTTATTTCCATTTTTTAGACAAGGAAATTGAAAAGTCAAATTACTTCTCTGAGTCCCTCTCCTTTCAAATAAAAAAAATATAGTACCTGAATTTTTGGGGTGGTACCATAGCATTGGGGCCATCATTGTAAGGCTAGGAGATGAAAAACGTGTGAAGCTAAAAGTAACCTATAAAAGATAGAGGTGTAGTTTGGCCTGAGATGACTGAATTCTCTTCATCTGGAATTTTGGAAGGCAGCCCCAATGAGAAAACATGTACAGAGAGTAGGTTAACTACGTGGGGGCTGCAGCTCTCAGAGCTGATCATAGCCCATGGGCCAAGTACCGCTAGAGAATATGTTTCTTCCCTTAGTTACTGCCTGATAATCCAGGAACTAGTAAATGCAGATCAAAGGAGACTGCAAAGTTCATATATTGAGAATTCTGGTGCCAGGTGCTAAAACAACCTTCCTTTGCGGGCAAGTGAATTCTCTCAATTGATGGAACAGAAGTTGCTCCAGGCAAAGGCCCCACTTTTTCCCCTGCTTAATTGCCTCGCTATCCTCATTCTGGATTGAGCTTCAATCACTTTACTTTCTAAGCTTGGAACCCCTGGGACAGGTTTCCACTGGCATGCTTTGTAAGCAATGGGGGCGATTATCCAGGCATCAAAATTGCTTTTCTCAGGTCTTTTCTAGCCAAGCCCAGTCTCTGTTCCTTCAAATTGCCTGGAACACTGCACTCTACCTCATCATCCTGTGCCAGTGGAGACCTGAACGTTACAGACCTTATGCTGACCCCAAAGTTCAAGGCAATGCAAAGCAAAGTCCAGTGAGATGAAAATCAAGTTGCATATTCTAAGCTGCCTTGATCTTTTATTTTATTTAAAAATTTTTATTTTTCAATTACAGTTGACATACAATATTATATTCATTTTAGGTATATGACCCTGACATTATATATCTTATGAAGTGATCACCCCAATAAATCTAGTACCCACCTGGCACCATACATAGTTGTTATAATAGATCTTCATACTTTTTTATTGGGCTATTAGATGGAGAGTTTCTGGACTCCTGCTGTTCCTGAGGCCTTTCAGTGGGGCTTAGAGTAGCAGAGAAGTAACCCTGAAGAAGGTCGGAAGGGCTCCATCTCTTCCACAGATAGGAAAGCAAAGGATACTTCGTTTTTAAGAATCATTACTCACTCATTCATTCATTCAAATGCCATCAGAGCAAGTACAGGGCAACTAGAGGAGGGAGATATCACTCAGGGAACACTTCTTGGAAAGCTTTAGGAAGGATTTTTGGAGATGTAGTTATGAGGTCATGGTATATGAAAGGAAGAGGGAGACCCAAGGCCTTCATGTAACCAAAACACCCGAATGTCAGAATGTTGTTTTTTTTACCTACCCTATAGGACAAAATCAACTTAAAGCCATCAAAAAGCAGAGTTTTCCTAACTTGTTCTGCCCCAACTCAGGGCTTTCTGATACCCTGAAGGTGGATTAAGAAGTGTGCCGCCATTTCCTTTTCTCCCACTATACCTCAACACCAAAGAACAGAATGCAACAAAGTCACTACTTCTCATCTGCAGGGTCACTTGAGTGGACCTTTAATATCAGATAAAGAACTAAAATGTCATCTTCACTATGATAAAACCTTAGCTTGAATGGCAGTCGTCTGACTCTAGGTAAGATGGCCTAGTGATGCTGAACCCAATCTTGCCCACCCGAGCCCTGGCAAAGAGAAACAGTGGTGATGTGGTCCACAGAGTGAAAGAAACAAGATGCTGGGAGAAGCGGGCTCAGTTTATCTTTCTCATTACCCCTTCTCTTCCCTAGATATAGTGAGAAAAGGAGGGGAGATCGACTAGGATTGTTACCCCAGGAGAGCCCCCTCTACCTGGGACATTAGGAGTGAGGAAGAAGCAGTTAGCCCTACTGTCCTGCACTAGTCAGAAAAGGAAAAGGCGGCCAGGGCATGTGGCTGTGCAGAATGTCCTCAGTAGAGACCAGGCAAGTCTTCCACAAAACAGAACCATTAGGACACATTTCCAGCGGGCATTTCTTCTTCCCCCTTGTATGAGGTGTTGAGAGGGGAAAAACTTACCTCACAGAAACTTTAGTCCCTGGCAGGCCACCCTCTGAGGGTTTCATTGACAGTCCTTTCTGGCAGTCATGAATAAGAAGAGGTAAAAGAGAAAGCTCCTGGCTCAGAGAGACGGGGCTCTGGGGCCTCTGAGGCTTTGGGGATAAAGCAGATTTTAACTTGCCTCCATCTCTCCAGGACTTTATTAAAAGAAGAAAGGATAATGGGGATTTTGTAGGGCGGGAGTAGAATAAGGCTGAGTTTGTGCTCTCTTATGCATTCAAAAGAGAGAGAGAGAGAGAGAAGGAAAGGAGGACCAAATATGGAATTGGACTTCATTTCCAAGCGTGAACCTTCATCACTTTCATCAGTAGCCATCTGGCATGCCGTGTTCCGTGGCATTTCTGTAAAATGACTGGCAACCTCCAACAGTTTCCTTGGCACTCCACTGAGAAGCCTTCGTTCTTAGCAGTGTGCTAGAAATAGTCCAAGCACAACCCAGGCAGGTAATGATACTTATATAATCAGCACCTTATTCAATCCCAATACAATGAAGCCCTCATCCCTCTGTGACGCTTCCAGATGCATATTTAGAACTTCTTTGTTTTGACTCTGTCTCATGAGACTTCTTAAAAGAGATTCCAGTAATGGGGGAAAATATCACACACACACACACACACACACACACGCCAGTAATGGGAGAAAATATCACACACACACACATCCTCCCCTCCTTTGGATTCTGCATCACTGTATTCACATACCCTTAGAGGACTTATTATATGGTGATATAACTATCTGTTTATATATTTTCCCATAGATTTTAGTGCTTAGAGGAGAGAAAACACACCCTTTTCATCTGTGTACCCTCATCATTGAGCACAGATGCTGAAGAAAGATTTGGATGGACAAATGTTTCAGCTTTATGCTCTGTATTCTTAGTACAATTGGCTCACAACAGGTTACCCAATCATTCTTTTTCAGAATGTAAGTGAAACTTTGTTTCAAGATCATTCTGAAGAGGATTCTGGCCCCCTACCTCCACCCCAAGAAGTATGGGTCTTTCTCAAGGTGCCATGTGGGGAAACAAACCAACACCCCAAATGGGTCTGACCAATAACCCCAATACACATTCCACAAGCACAAATGTGTTATTCTGATGCTGAAGCCAGTATTTAGAACTGACAATTTGATTGGACTGACTTAATCCAAGAATTTATTCAGACTTTCAAGAGACCAAAATGAATCTCTTAGCATTTTGGAAGAGGAAAGAATGTACATTTGAACAAAATAGCACACACACACAAAAAATTTGAAAAGCCCATCAAAGTTTATGATAATAATGTATAAGAAGTTTACTTTATGCTAGAGAGAAGAGGAAACACACAGGACCAAGATTTGGACAGAGCTAAGTTCTCTGAGGAAAGGAGCTTGTAGAGTGGTATGCCCCTTCGACATTCTATTAAAAATATTTCTGATTGAGCAGATAGTTTCCATTAATTTCATTTATATGTCAAAGAGAGCTCTATATACTTATTATATGGTAGACCTGGTTTCTAAACCCTCCATGTATATATACCTGTGGGTACACATGCATACCATCTACTCACTAATATCCAATGGTGTGGAATGCCATGCCAAACAAAATGAGAGCATGTGTAGACCCCAGGTAATGGCTAAATTATATATAACAATGTTTGATATAGTAACTTCCTGGGCAAGTGAAGAACTTGAACTCCATTCTGGAGATTGTTATCATGGTTTTGACTTGTAATGGATTTTTTTTTGTAAGAGTGTTCAGAGTATTAATGCTCTGATGTAGAGTGGCTTATCTAGTAGGCAGTGCTTCCTAACACTGTGTTGATTTTGATAATATTTGTTTGTGTTGGCATTTGGATATCCTCCGCCAGGATCTACCTTGCAGAAATTTCACTATTCAAATGCACATGTAAATACCAAGAAAATCTGGAATATCTGTATAGAGCATGCATTTTCAGCATTATTGCCTCCAACAAGGATGTTTGGTTTGTTAAACTAGCTAGATATCACCTTTGCAAAGCAGCGATTTTCCCAAGCTTAAAAACCACACAGGCTCCTTTTAAAAGCAAGAGCAGATTCTTCAAGATTCCCTTGGAGGCACTTGGCACCCTACTTGATTGACTTTGACTAAAAAAATTGGGGTTTTTACTCATAAAATATCTTTAATAAGGAAATATCAAAGGCCCATGCTTCTTCTGAAAGAAGGATATATAGCAATCATTTGGTAGATTTTTACAATCATGGTTATGAAGGAAGTTGAGAACAAAGAGTAAACCCATAAATGATTTCCATTGAACTCTACCCTCCAAAAATCTGGTTATTTTGAACCTCAAGTAAATGATAAAAAAAAAAAGAATTAATAGTTTCTCACTTTAAAGATCTAAAGACCAAAGAGAAGTAAGCTTTTGCATTGTGTACAGACAGTTATTTTAAACCTCACTTTAAAAATTGCAGCTCTTTGCCAGGTCTCAAGCCTGCCAGACTCCCCCATCAGATTTTGGACTCACCCAATCTCCACAACCCATGAGCCAATTCTTTTACATATGGGATCTAGTTGTTGTCATTGGATGGGAGTATGTGGCAGATTCAAATTTAAAATATCACAAAATAACCCAAAGTAGAATTATTTTATTTAAGAGAAAAATACTAAGGAAATGTATACAAATGCAAAAGAGAGTGGAAGGTAACCTTGAGGTTCATGGAGAAGAAACAGGTGTTTGAGAAGAACAGCAGGCAAAGACTGACTGTATCCAGGGCCTGGTCTAGAAATGCGCCAGCAGGAATCGATGGAACACACATTATCCAATCTTTAATTCTCTCAAGGAAGGTGGAGGGAAGGAGGAGAAGGATGGACCATGTCTCTATTTTGTAATGCATAACACATGAGATATGTTTTTCATCAACACTATGCCAAAAAGATTTTGACCCACCTGGTTGTTAAGATGAGTGGATTTGTGAAACAATTAGCATATGGAATAGATTATGAAGAAGGTCATCTTAGCATCTGGCTTACGAAATTCCACATTTCCTATGACTCTAGGACATAAGAAGAGCAGTTCTCATAACAGATTAAAGCCAATAACATTTGAAGAATGACTAATTTCCACACAGGGTCACCCTTGTATTTATTAACATGGTATTGATTTCCTGTTTGCTTTTTTTCTGAGCCAATCTGAAAAATGATCTTCAACCCCTATAAAAGTCATGAGGACTAACTAGACAGACAAGTGAATATTGACGAAAGAACCTAATTCTTTCTATTCTTTTCAACTTTTTTGTGTGCTATTTATATGGGTTGATGAATTTCTTAGAGACAGAATCACTGGTTAAGTTCGAAGTGCTGACAAGTAGTAAAGTTTCGCTCAAGAAGCTCAGAAGCTCCATTTTCTCCCCCTTTTATATACAGAAGTTTTTGGAAAAAGGACACCAGGCAAAATCCTTGGAAGTTTAAACTACATAAGATATTTTTAAATAAAAGGGATTAGATTGACATATTTTACTCATCATAAAAATATAGTCAAATTGCTTAGCATTTTTAGGCTGAGGGGTCTGTTAATTTAGAGGCCTATATATTATAAATTTATTTTTAAAAACTTTTGAAAGAGAATTATGAAAAAGCAATAAAAAATTATAATTGCTATTGAACAAACAAATAACACCACCTTCCCAAACAAAATAAATAACCATAGCTGAACCTTGGACAGTGCAAGTGTTAGGGGCACCAAGCCCCCACACAGTCAAAAATCTGTGTGTAATTTTTGACTCCCCTGAAACAGTGCCCCTTGGTATCCATGGGGAATTGGTTTTATGAAATCCCACAGATAGCAAAATCTGCTAATGCTCAAGTCCCTTATATGAGATGATGTAGATCAATGCATACAGTTGGCTTTCTGCATCCATAGACTCCCAACCACTGATGGAAAACAGCATAGTTATTTACTTAAAAAAAAAAAATATCAGCATGAACCCATGAAGTTCAAACCTGTGTTGTTCAAGAATAAGCTATAGTTGTAAAGCATGAAGGCATTTTAAATTTTATCTGGTTCATGAGACAGGTGAAAAATAAAATGCAATTAATCAGCAAAAATGTTCTAGTCTAGGGGTTGATAAACTATGGCCTGTAGACCAAATCCAGTCCAGCATGGAGCTAAGATTTTTATATTCTTAGAAGGTTTTAAGACATATAATAAAGAATATGCAACAGAAGCCAAGTGTGGCCTAAAAAGCATAAAATATTTACAATCATTCTCTTTTCAGAAAAAGTGTGCTGACTCCAATATGTTCTAAATAAGAAAGGGTTCCATCGCCTCTGTGACCCCTAGAAAACTGCAATACTGCTCTGAGCCAGCTCCCTTATCGGTGACTTTGGAATCGTAAAACCTGATAATCTCACAAAAAAAAAAAAAAGGGAAGTTTGAAAACCATCACCTACAACTAGGCATTGTTAGGAAGTATCACCCAAAACTTGTAGCCTTTTTCCATTGAAAAAATATGCATTTTGATGGGACTGCTTTTAAATTGGGGGAGGGGGAAAAAGTAGACTCCTATTTTGTAGTGACTTTATTTTGAGGGAAAATTTTTAAGTTGTTAGCTTTGAGTACATGTTGGACATTGCCATTAAATCAGACCCTAGTCCTTTGAACCAAGTCTGAGCTCTGGCTTACCGTTGTTGGGCACACAAAATCTACCTTCACAGGTTGTGCCAATCATCATGAACAGAAAAGGACTATGTTTCTGAGTGTAGGAAGGGGAGATTATTTAAAATATCAGAAATCAAACTCCTTTTGAGACCGTCACTTTGGAAGTGTGAAGATGAAACAGGGTCCTTTCAGTTGGGAAATTATAAGGCTGAGACACATGGGAAATACCAGTGTCTGGAACAGGGGATCGGTAGAAATTAAGATCAACTTCCTCCTGAGAACTGAGAAAGATTGAGACTTTGGGTCTATGCAAATATGCTGAGGGTATCTGTTGGCATGAGGGAGCAGAGTGAGGCAATTAAATGATCAACAAATCAAAATAATTAAAATGATCATGTATTAAACATTTAGCACACTTCAGATCTGGGCTGGCTAACCATGTGTTTACATAATCTCATTTAATCTCCTGAACCACATTATGAGAAGGACATAATTCTATAGGTGAAGAAATGAGCAAGATTACAGAGATGTTAAGTAACTTGTATAAGGTCAAGCCTGATGAGAGGAACCAGGAGGGTCTCAGGAGGAGATGAAACAGGGACAGAGCAGGCAGGTAAACAGATAACTGGCTGAAGTTCTGAAACCACAATCTTGATAATAAAACATCTGGATTTTATCATGTGGATTGCATCTGTCACCCTGGTGATACCCTAACTAAAGTGATTTAAATCAAGAAAATTGCTGGTGGTTTAGTAGTGAATTAGTAGGCGGGAGGAGGATGCAGAAGTTTAAAGTTTTGTTTTTTTTAATCCTCACAGAAGAATATGGGTTTTTGTTGTTGTTATTTTTAATTGATTTTGAGAGAGAGAGGAAGGGAGAGGGAGAGAGAGAAACATTGATTGGTTGCCTCCCATATGCACCCCAACAGGGGATGTATATACTGGGTATGTGCCATGACCCCCTGACCAAGAATTGAACCCTCAACCTTTCAGTGTATGTGGAGATGCTCCAACCAACTGAGCCACACCATCCAGGGTAAGAGGGTTATGTGTGTGTGTTTTAAATTGTCTCATGTGCAAATTAGTGAAATAATTAATAAGTTTTCCTTACTTGATTGAAGTAGATTCTTTAGCCTAGTTTACTTGAAAGTAATAAAGCATCAAATATTTTACAATCTACTTTGTTGTGAATTCTGCCAATATAATTATCCACAGGAAATACTAATTTAAATAAATCAAGAATGGGCCTGCTGTGCATAGACTCAGAAGTTAGAAGAGCACCTCCACCTCTATTCAGGAAGATCTCAGACGTCCACTTCATAGTATTTCATAGTGTAGGACATGGAAGAAATTTTAGGGAATACTTAGTTCAGCTTCCCTTATTTATAAAAGCAGAGAGGCCCTGTGATTTGCTCAAGGTCAGACAGTGCATTTGGCAGTGCAGACAGAGTGGTGGCTTTGAACTGTGCACCCTCAGATGTAGCTGCCTCTCAATGCTCTGTCTGCCAGAGAGCCAAGTCTGAGCCCATATAGATATTCCACAAGGAGTCCAACTGGCCCCTTGGTGGTAAAGTAGCGACATTGGGCCTGTCTTGGAAGGTCCAATGGCTCATCCTTACAGGCATAGATATATACTCTGTGTACATGTTTGCCTTTCCTGTCTGCTAAACATCATCCAGAGACTCACAGGATGCCTGACCCACAGACACGGGACCCATCATGTCTCTGACTTTATAGCAAAGGAGGAGTGGGGTCATGACCACCGGACCCACTGATCTTATCACACACCGCACCGCCACCATCCAGAAGGAGCTGACCTCAAAAAATAGCCATCTGAAGGCATGGCTGAAGCACTAGCTTGGAGGCAACTCTATGAAAGAGTAGAGTGCTATCACTCAAGATGCAATATATATGCATTAAGTCAAGACCTTTCTATGACACTGTGTCCGCAATAGAAAAAATCCATGAGTCTGGGAAATGAGGGGTGGCTGCAGGAGTGGCTCCACTTACCATCACTCCCAGTGACCCCTGGAGATGCCGTCCCTAGGCTTGCAGGTTTGAAGCAAATAACCTTCTGCCAAAGGATACAGTCAGGTCCCTCTGAAGTCCAAGTTACTCCTGTTGCCAAAGCACTTTGAACATCTTGTGTTCACGGGCCAGTAGGCTCGAAGAACAGTCATATTCTGGTAGGAAATGCTAACCAGCAGGGGTAGTAGGGCTGCATTTGCACAACGTGGGGAGGGAGGAATGTGCGCAACCTTTCTGATCTGCTTTGGCATCTGCTGGCACTCTGTTACCCCATTAGAGCTGTGAACAGGTATGTGCAGGAACCTCGGGGTCAGAAGGGTATGATTTCTCAGAAACAGTGGAAGTTCGGGTCTCACTACCAGATAAGCCACTCAAATCTGCCGAGGTGGTAGCAGGGGTGAGGGGATTTCGAATGGATGGTATGAGAGCTTGTTAGAGCCCTCTGACCAACTGACTTTCTTCAGTAAGAGATGCCCTTCCCTGTGATATGTGGGACCCCTCTGATAGGCAACTTTGGCTAGAGGACTTTCCATAGGTCTGGCCAAGACGTTCTTGGAATAGCACTGCAGTCTGGGACTCTTTCCTGCCCCAAATCCTTTCATTCCCCTCTCCTCCACAGGACTCAGACACATCACAGTCTCAAGGTTCTCACCTACCTTCCCTGGCTCCTGTCCCTATACCCTTCACAGGTATTTCCTCCACCAAAGCTCCTATATAGCCAATCCTATCTTGGTTTCTGCTTCTCAGAAGCCCTGAACTAACACAGTGGTGCTCATTACCTTCGTAACGAAGTTTCTGATTGCTGATACTGGATGTGACTACCTTCTGGGTTGTGTCTTCTTCCTCCCCCTCCCAACAGCAATTCTCAATTCTCCGAACCCCAAATTTCTTCCCCATGGAGTGGATACCTCCCAAAGGCCCTTTGGTTCCTCCTTCTGCTAAGTTTGTAATGTCTAAAGCCTGGAGTTAAAGTCCATAAAACCTCTTCAGTAGACTATTTGCTACCCTCAGCCTCTTTTCTTGAAGTGCCTTACTCTGGAACTCTGCTTCATAGTGAATCCCATCACTGAGGGTCATTCCCAAAGGGTAGTGGCCAGGCCTGTCCTGCAGACATGTGCAGACCCAGACTTGTCATGGTCTCAAACTGTCCCTCCTAAGTTCAGCACTCTTTCCAGGTATTTAATTAATCCTACAACAGTCTCTGATGTATGGACTCTTAGTCTCCTCTTTTATAGATGAGAAAATAAGGGACAGATAATTTAAATAACTTGCTCATGAACCTAAGAGCTAGTAAATTCTATGGAAGGGGGAATTGAACCAAGACAAATTGTGAAAAAGAGAAAGGAGTTGATAATTAGAGGAAGAGATTAGGTCTAAAGAAGGCCTATTTTTCTTTTTCTTGTTTGTTTGTTTTAATAAAAGAGACTTGAGTTCCTCAGACCCCCCTCCCAATTCTGGACTTACTTTTTTAAATCAGTAAAATACATATGCTAGACCAAATGATTTCCTGTTTATTTGTGTGTGGGTTTTTTCTTGCTTATTTGTTTGTGTGATAACAGCAAGATACCCCCTGAGCTGTAGAATTCTCTGTGACTCTCAGTCTTTCCTGCCTTGTCTACTTTCAGCTCTTCTTGGGTTGACACTTAGAAGCACCACAGACATTCTTAGTTTGCATATATACCAGCCCCAAACTATAACCCCTGATGCTTCAAAATAACTGATTGCTTTCTCTCTCTTATTCTTTGTCTTTAAACAAAAAGAAAGAGAATATGCAAACTCTTATAAGACCCTACATAATACAAAGCTGGAATAGATGGATAATTTTCTTATCTGAGTTTTCGGACACCATGTGTGAGCCCTCTGGCAATGTGTGCAGTGTAGGGATGGTGAGGGAACTTTCTCTGTAAAGTCCCTTCATGCCACCAGCCTGGGGCCTTCCTGACACCCAGCACCTTGCAGCAGAGTTAGAGGGAGCCTTGAGGATTTGTGCAGGTGGGACAGAACAAAAGGACAGAAACAGCTGATCAGCTTTTAACGTCTGTGCGGCTAAATCAGGATTAACCTTTTTCTGGCTTTTGTGCTGATAAGATTTAGAGCCCTGCGTGTCTCCCAGCTTAGAAGCAGACTTTTTGCTAAATAAGATTTGTACTGTTTCATAAATATTAGCCTAGCTACACATCACTAGTTAAAAGGTAATAATGCCCTTGGCTTGAAATCTATAGGTTAACTTCCAATTCTGTTTGAATTAATTGGATTGCTATTAGGAGGATACAAATCTTTGTTCATTTGTTTGAAGTCATACATTAATGGAAAAGGTAAAACACTGCAGACATTTTCTCCAATCTCCTTTTCCAATGTACCTATGGATGATGCCATCTTTCTTCCCACACAATACTTATGTACTTGATAGCACTTGTCTGTCCATTATTTAACCCGCGGCAAGAGCTTAAATGTATATGTCAAGGATGAATCGCTATAATCCTTCTAAATGGTTAAGGATCTTCATCTTGGAGGGAAAGATTTGTAAAGTTATACTACACTGCAGGCACTTTATTTTCTATGTAAACCTATTTAGTTCTTAAAATAGCCTGTGTTAAAATGAGGACCACCATTCAAAGATGGCAAGTAACTTGCCTATGGTAGGTGGTAGAGCCAGCTTTAGACTCATATTGTGACTCCAGATCCAATGCTTTATTCCCCCCATGTGTTAATGCATTTACTCTAAAGCAGCGGTTCTCAACCTGTGGGTCAAGACCCCTTTGGCAGTCGAACGACCCTTTCACAGGGGTCGCCTAAGACCATCCTGCATATCAGATATTTACATTACGATTCATAACAGTAGCAACATGACAGTTATGAAGTAGCAACGAAAATAATTTTATGGTTGGGTCACAACATGAGGAACTGTATTTAAAGGGCCAGAAGGTTGAGAACCACTGCTCTAAAGTCTCCATAGAAGAGTGTGAAGGACCCTGGACTCTTGAGACAGAAATATCTGCCATCAAAAGATGTCTCTGCAGCTCCTGTAGTTACATGACTCTTGGAAGCCATTGACTCTTAGCCTCTACTTCCTTATCTGTAACATGGTGATAATGTTCAACACATAGTTGTTTCAGTGATGACATGAGATAGTGTAGGTAAAACATTTAGCATGTTGTCTGGTGCATAGTTAGCTCTCATTCGGCGATACTGATTCCTAGGTCTCTTTTTGTTTTCTGTTTTAAGTCAGGCCAATTGGATGTTCTTGGCAGAGTAGCTCACGGGGAATACATTTTAAAAAATATATTTTTTGAAGTATGTTTCAAACCTCCCTGATGTTATGTTTTTCCACATCTCCTCTTGTAACAGAGTTCTATTATACACAAGCAAATTTTCACAAGAATAGAAATAAAGTTTCTGGACTAGTTGGATGCTGATCAATATCCACTAATTGGAGGGCACTGGCACTTGGTTAATGGCCTTGTATTATATCACCAGCTGGGTTCACCTAGTCATTGCTCATGTATTTAAGGATTCTTTTTGTTCCAGTTTTTCTGAAGACCAGACCAGGAGGCTTGAGTCAAAGTTGGAAATGCTGTAGTGTTATAATTTAGACATTTGGAGAGTTAAGATGTGGGATGAGATCTCAAGGATAAGTTAAAAGGACTGACTCCACCTCTGAGGACACACTCTGTGATGTCAGAGAGAACCGCGCCATCAGATAGGGCTTTGGGCCCTTCACTGACCCACACTCTAGATGGCACCCTTCATGGATGCGCCGAATTCCTATCTGTAGGAAAAAAGGATTAGAGTTAGAGCTGTACCACACTAAGGAAGCCATGTACAAGAAGAGTTGGTGAGTTCATAATTTGATGCATACCCTGCCTTTGATTATTGTTAACATCATTCTTTATTTTCTTCAGTTTTATCTTATTTTGATGGTTCCAGGTACCTATTGTCCCTGGAAAAACCATAATTTTTATTTCCTGTAAAATAGTTATTCCTTTTTACTTATATAATTTACTCTGTAGATGCATAAATAATGTGCATTGATTATGTAGAGAAAACTTGTGAATATATAACAACTATTTCCTGGCTTTGTAACATTGACATTTGACTTTAAGGGAAAAGTGCACTTTAATGTCCTTTGTCCTCTGAATCAAGCCATATAATTTTCATCACTATCAATACTGCTCAGTTGTAGGTGGAGAAAGAAAAGACCACAATGTGCTGATTTGATTGCATAAACGTTTCTATTCACACTGTGCGCAGACTGTCATGTGAAATATATACAAAGGCTTAGGCCTTCATAGCCTGAGCATTTATTCCATGCATCCACTTGGTTCATCTTTGTTTTACTGCTTGGAGGCTGACATTTGTGCACAGACTGCTGTGAAACTGCCCATTAGCAGGGAGTCTGAGAAATGGCTTGGGCAGATGTAGGCAGATGATGCTGATTTGGGTTAACAGCCTCTTTGTGTCAATGTCCACATTCTGGAGCTGAGAGAAAACAGGATTGCTCCACCGCTCATAACTTATCAGTTATGTGCATATATATTTTTGTATAAGCATATATGAACCTACAGAAAGATATAGACAGATACGCAGTCAACTTTCAACATTGATTATCATAGGTGGTTAGGATGAAATATTAACTTTTTACATATACTATTATATATCGTCTGAGTTGTTACATCAGACACACAGTACTTAAATACTCCAATCAAATGCAACAAAAGGCAAATCCTATCTAATAAAGAGGGAATATGCTAATTGACCCTCACACCCTCACAAAGATGATGGCGCCCACAGCCACAAGATGGTGGTGCCCAGTCCCCTCAGCCCTGCCGGGGCGGCAGGTGTGTGGCACGGCCGGGCCCACCCCGCGTGCCTGCCTCTGGAGTCCCCCAGTCCCCTCAGTCCCCCAGCCGCCCATGGCCAGCCTGAGGTGCAGGCAAGCCTTGGATGGCGGCTGCCCATCCAATACCCGAGGTGCAGGCAAGTCTTGGATATCGGCTGCCCAGCCGATGCCCAAGGCATAGGTAAGCCTCGGATCGTAGCTGCCAGGCCACCCAGGGTTGGCCTGAGGTGCAGGCAAGCCTTGGATGTTGACTGCCCAGCCACCCAGGGCTGCCCAAGGCTCAGGGCTGGCTGAGGCTTGCACTGCTGGCAGTGGCAGCAGCAGAGGTGTGATGGGGGCGTCGCCTTCCCCTGATCACCAGGTCGCCTCCTGCCCCTGAGGGCTCCCAGACTGTGAGAGGGGGCAGGCCGGGCTGAGGGACCCCCTGCTCCAGTGCATGAATTTTCATGCACTGGGCCTCTAGTATATAAAGAAAAAGAGTTGTGAACTAAATCACTGCTTAAAACTTAATGCACAAATAATGCATCTGTGGGTCTTGTTAAGCTGCATGTTCTGATCCACTAAGTCTGGGGTGGAGCCTCTGTTGCTGTTGTGCTAACAGATCCCAGGTGATGATAATGCCATGGACCACCATGGACCACAAGGAATTAAGACTAGAAATAGTTAGCAGGACTTGTTCTTCATTGGGAAAATCAAGAAGGAAATAATGCTGTTGTTGATTTTTATTTCAGCATCAGTTCCTCATACAAAACCAGAGAAGAGTCTAGTAATTTCTCAACTCTAGATAAAATTTAAAATACTTCTTCAACCCAGGCCAATGGGACAGCTTAACAGGCAGTTGATTCCTGCAGCACAGTTCTAGCATAGAGTAAGCATCCCATATAGACAGTTATATTTAAAACAACCCAGCATTCCTTTGGTCTAAAAGAAATTGCTTTAGAAGAATTAGATGCAGCTTGTATCCTCAAAGAATTTATTATCTTGTAGAAATAAGACCTAAAAATAATTTGTGCCCAGCAGAAAGTAGGTCTGGCTCATAGGAAAGTGGGAGACAGGGCAACTTGAAGACAAGTATAAGGTAAGTACAAGGGCATGCAAAGAGGGCTGGGTGACCAGGCAGGAGGCTGAACCTGGAGTAAACTTACAGACCCAGAAGGGTTTGATGGTGTGAAGAGCATAGGTTACCTCTTAGATGAAGTCATTATTCCAAAGGGTAACTCTTGGGTGCCTAAAAGAAGCTTAGAGTTTTTCTAAGCTTCACGTTTCATGCAACCAAAGTGGGATTAGCTACTGATTAGCTAGGACTTGCTGACTAGGATCAGCTCTGTTCAGCAAAATCTCATTCTCCTCATCCCATCCTTATATTCAATTACTTTGACTAAAATAAGTATTTGGGTTGTGAGTGCCAGATGGTCAGCTTTCATTTCTCTTGAAGAGCTGTTCATTAAAGTGGATTAGGGAGAAAAATACTTGGTAGGAAATGTATAAATAAATGAATTACTTATTATACCTTTGTGCTATGATTTGAAGATTCCATAAGGGAAATAGAAAAATACAGAAATATTGCTTAACTCAAATTCCCGTTGCTCTCAAAGCTGATTAGGCAGACGGTGTGCCAGACTGGCTGCCTCTTCAGATGCAGTGCTGCAAGCAGGTAATGACTTGTTTGGACTATGGACTTGTTAGTAATGTTTTGTCCCTTGTTCTAATTCAAGTGGGTAGCTTTTAATAAATGTTATCATTCTCGTGGATTTTACAACATGCATTTTGTTTGCACATGACTATTTCATTTAGAAATCCAACCATTTTCCAATAAGAGACAAAATGAAATTTGAATGAAATCTAGTGAGAAAAAAAAAACTTCCATGATGGAAATTGATCATTTTCTGTGATTGTTCATTAACTAAAAGGATCTCTGAGATTTTTCTGAACTTGTAAGTTTCTCAACTCTAAATTTCCATGAAGATGATAATATAAGCAGGTTCTACGTATGCAACGCAATGGGGAAAACTGTGTAATTTAGGCTGCTAACACATTTTTATTTGAAAAATGTTTATTTAAACTGACTAAGAGCATCTTTTTGCTTATTATTTTTATAGTTACTTAAAGATTTTTAATTTACAGTTGTACATTTAACTGTAAAGAAAAAAATAGACTCATGACATATCTATTTTTAGCATATATGTTAACTCAAGTAGAAATTATTCAGTCTGCCAAATGGTCTTTTAATGAAACCAGAGCAGGAATGCCTGACATTAATCAATAGTGGTTCTTAGTCATAATAGAATGCAAACCATCTACTCTGAGGGGGAAAAAATCATAATTTATTTGGTTGGCCTTTCTCTTTTCAATGTGAAGAATTTTAGAAAATAGCACAGGTAACTTTTAAAATGTTTGCCTAGAAATATGACACCTGTGCTTTGGATGAAAAACAGTGCATTTTTGCTATGCCACAGTTATAAATAAACTTAGTTTTAAAACACCATTTTATTTAATTGCAAATACATAGTGACAACAGTAACAAACAACAAGAAACTATCTTTACCACCCAAATATCAACCAACAAAAATTCCTGTACCTTTCTTACACTGGTTTAGTTCTAATGTTTTCTAGAACTTCTCCATGGGGAAAGGGAAGTCAATGCTGTCTTAATTTTTAGCCAATTTCTCATTTCTTTCCTCCATCCAACTCTTATATGCACATAGATAGCACTCAGTGAGAAAGGAACCTTCGGAAGACTACTGGACATATGTCTGCAAATATAATTCATTATTTTTGCACTATGTGGAAATTTTAACTACTTCTCTTCTGCAGGATGTGTGAATCTCATGAGATTACAGACGGTGAATTCCTACGTCTATATAGTGGATAGCACACATGGCCTTTTGTGTCATGTAATTGAGCAAATTCTCAGGAAATCCAGGCTATCTTAGTGCCCTGAGTTTACATTCAAAAAAGAGGAATCATGTGGTAGAATCATTTTCTGTCCAAGAAACTGATGCCTGGGTTGTACCTCAATCTGTCCCCTGACACAATTTTTACTAAAGTTACCAATAACTTCCCAAATTGCTAAATCTAATAGACATTTTACTCATTTTATGTGACCTCTCAGTGGTTAACTCTTCCCTCTCTGAAAAAGTGTATCGGTTTTCATGGTACCCCCCTTTTTAAATCCTTTTTTCTCTGATGGCTTTTCTCAGGCTCCTTTGAAGGTGTCTCCTTCTCTTATCAGTCAATAATTGTTGGAACTACAGGGCTCAGTCTTGGGTTCTTTTCTAGTTTTACTTGACATCCTTCCTCTGGGCACTTTCATCTACATAATGGTTTCAATGCCAAGTATATGACCAATTCCCAATTTCAATCTCAAGCTCACATGAAGACTAGAACCTAAAAGGATGTTCTAAAATTCACTTCAATACACCATTGAAATCTCAGTCTTCATTGGCTTTCCTCCTCTCAGTAAATATCACTTCTATCAATCCACTTGTATGAGCCAGAAACTGGACTTCTACCTCTCTTCACTCCCCACATCCTGATGATACTTTCTTCTAGCATATCTTGAATCTCTCTGTTTCCCCATCTTTGCCTTCCCCTCCCTGGATGAATTCAAAATCACATTTCTTCTAGATGTGCTTTCATAACTTCCTGCTTTGAGCTTCCTAATTGTTCCTTATCATCCTAATAGCTCTTCAAATCTTACCTCTCTTCTTTTCCTAATGTTTGTATAAATACAGCGATTCTCTGATTGTGTACATCTCTTCTAAGCTGTCTGGTTAGTGAAATCATGTTGGTAGTTTGAAATCAGCCATGGTGAGAGTATTTACACCATAGAAATTAGTAAATAATCAGACACGTGTCTTCCCTGCTCATTGTTAAACATTTACTTCCAAACCACTGTATATTTACTGACCCATTGTGTTAGGCACCTTTTTGCTATCTGGTTTATGCTTTATCTCATTTGATATAATAATAATGTTGTAGATATTGTCATATCCTCATTTCAAAAGTAAGAAAGTAACTTTGGAATTGCTGGGTTCTCATCACCTGTAGCACATATGTAGCTTAGTTGGCACTTACATATTTTTATATGGTTAAAAAATATCTTGGTGAAGATAGACCTAAAAAGAAACATTACCTTTTGTTAAGTTGTATGAATGAGTTCCCTATAAATTGTGGAGATTAAACCCTTATCAGAGGTAACATTGGCAAATATGTTCTTCCATGCAGTGGGCTTTCTTGTTGTTTCGTTGATGGTTTCTTTTGCTGTGCAGAAGCTTTTTATTTTGATGTAGTCCCATTTGTTTATTTTCTCCTTAGTTTCCATTGTCCTAGGAGCTGTATCAGTAAAGATATTGCTATGACATTTGTCTGCTATTTTGCTGCGTATGGATTCTTCTAAGATTTTTATGGTTTCCCATCTTACATTTAAGTCCTTTATTCATTTTGAGTTTATTTTTGTGTATGGTGTAAGTTGCAATCCAATAAAAAATGGGCAAAGAACCTAAATAGACACTTTTCAGAAGAGGACATACAGAAGGCTAAGGGACATATGAAAACATGCTCAAAGTCACTAATCATCCAAGAGATGCAAATCAAAACAACAATGAGGTACCATCTCACACCTGTCAGAATGGCTATCATCAACAAATCAACAAACGACAAGTG
>NW_005353967.1:12544834-12570950 GCF_000412655.1 Myotis brandtii
TGGGGGGGGGGGGGGGGGGGGGGGGAAGGGTAAAATGGGGGGGGGGAAGGAGACTTATGTAATACTTTAAAAAATAAAAAATTTAAATAAAAAAGAAAAAGAAAAATACTGGCGAGGCATCCCAAGGCATGTCCTTGGGAAGCAAATGATATGATGTCCTCTTTTAGCCACCTTTGACTAATTATGCTAATTATAAAACAAGCTGCAGGGATCAAAATTGTTTACTTAAACTTTACCCTAAGAATTAGTTTTGATTTGCTAAACAGAGGCACAGTATGGATATTAAACCATTTCTGTATCTGTATCATTACAAATAGAAGAGAAAAATTGGTTGGATGTTTATGGGACTTGATCCTAAGAGTGATTCCTTTTATCAAAAGACTTTAGAAATAAGGCCTAAAACCAGTGTAAACTTTAGTTATACTTAATATATATGTATTTAAATTTATCTTTGTTGTTGAAAGTATTACAAATATCCTCCATTTACCCCTAATTGACCCTCTCTCCTCACCCCCAGGCCTACTACACTATTGAAAGTGGTGTGCCAATACTTTAAAAAATATTGTCCTCATTAATTGATAAATGGTACAATGTATCTCATTTTGCTTCATTTCCCCACACCATACCCCTGTACTATTTTCCCCTTTCTCCAGTGCAACTGGCATGTAAAATTTTTCTTGGCAAGGAGTTAAAAAAAAAGAAAATATTAATTTATTTGAACTGGTTAGATAAAAACTGTCTGTGTGCTGGTGTGAATTTTCAGCATGTTCTGATCCATAAAAAAAAAAATAAAGAATTTTTTGAGTGCTAGTAATCATGAAAAAGGTGGCATTTTGGGCTAGGATTGATCTTCTCTGGTTATAATGCTTTTTAAAAAAATATATTTTGATTGATTTCAGAGAGGAAAGAAGAAGGATAGAGACAGAAACATCAATTGATGATAAAGAATCATTGATCAGCTGCCTCCCACATTCCCCACACTGAGAATTGAGCCCATAACCCAGGCATATGCCCTGACTGGGAATTGAACCATGACCTCCTTGTCTATAGGTTGACGCTCAACCACTGAGCCATGCCAGCTGGGCTGGTTGTAATGCTTTTAATTGTGGAGGTGCTTCTTGCCCCAATGACTACTAAATGCTTTTACTTTTCAAGGGGAATTTGTTCTATAATATTCTTTAACAGTTTTTAATTGAATTTATCACGGTGACATCTATAATAATAAAAGTGTAATATGCAAATCGACCAAATGGCCAAACAGCGGAATGACCGTTCAGACTACCACACTATGATACCCACTGGCATCAGGACAGCCAAGGCAGGTGCGATTGATCGCAGAGTCCCACGATCAATTGCCCCACAGAGGGAGGCTCAGGCTACCTGGCCGGCAGCACTGCCGCGGGTGGGCGGGGCCTCCCTCTGTGGGGTGATTGATCGTGGGGCTCCCGGACTGTGAGAGGATGCAGGCTGGGCTGAGGGACTCCCCTCCCCCCACCCCGAGTGCACAAATTTTGTGCACCAGGCCTCTAGTTGGTTAATAAAGTTATATAGGTTTCAAGTGTACAATTCTATAATACATCATCTGTATGTTGTATTATGTATTTGCCATCCTAAGTCAAATCTCCTTCCATCACCATTTATCCCCCCTTTATCCTCTTCTGCCTTTCCCTACCCCTCCTTTCCCTCTGGTAATCACCATGTTGTTGTGTCTATGAGTTTGTTGTGTGTGTGTTTTTTTTTTTTGCTTAATCCCTTCACCTTTTCCACCCAACCCCCAACCCCATCACCTCTGATAGCTGTCAGTCTGTTCTCTGTATCTATGAGTCTGTTTCTATTTTGTTAGTTTATTTTGTTCATTAGATTCCATATATGAGTGAAATTATATTGTCTTGTCTTTCTCCGACTGGCTTATTTCACTTAGCATAATGCTCTAAATCAGAAGCTTCTAAAGTGATCATCGTGGCCTTCTTAGTGTGGTTTTTCACTGCGTTTTACTGTAAACTATATTAGCTGCATTGTTTACTAAAGAATCTTTTGTGGACTCTTCTAGAGACCTAACTATTATCTTTAACAATTATTTTAAGGGGAAAATTGACCCAACTTTCAAGTTTAAGTTTACAGATAAAATTTGGAACATAATACATTTAAAAGCTGTGGATTGCAAAAAAGGTAGAGTTGTTTATTTAATTTATGCTGAGCACCTATTATTAGCAACGTTTATTCAGAGGAAACAAAATTCTTACCTTGGTAGGAATATATAATCTGTCAGGGAACTTGTAATTTTGCGAAACCATTAATAAGATATAACGTGTATGTTTGAGTGCTAAATAGGTGGTATCAAATGTCATTGAAGGTCAGAACCTATAAAATGACTCAACTGAAAGAATGTATTGCATTCTGTCCAGACTTGCCTGTACTTAAACTACTTGCATTGTTTAAGAATTACAGAAATTCTTAATTGCTAGAGAATTGCTGGAAGATAGAGGTAGAGCCCAGCCAGTGTGGCTCAGTGATTAAATGTCGACCCATGAAACAGGAAGTCAAGGTTCAATTCCTGGGTTGTGGGCTCGATCCCCAGTAGGGGTTGTGCAGGAAGCAGATGATGGATGATTCTCTTTCATCATTGATGTTCTTCTCTCTCTCTCTCCCTCTCCCTTTCTCTCTTCAAAATCAATAAAAAAATATATATTCCTTTTTCATGTTAAAAGCCAGTTAATAATTATTTTAGGCTTTGAGACCATATGATCTGTGGCACAACCACTCATGTCTCTTTTTGCAGCACAGAAGCAGCCACAGACATACATACAGGAATGGCCAAGGCTTTGTTTCAATAAAACTTTATTTACCAAAAAAAAAAAAAGAAAAAGAAAAGAAAAAGCAGTAGGCCAGATTTGGCCTGTGGGTTGTAGTTCCAAATCTTGAACTAGAACCCAGGTTGGTATGTATTATGATCTCTTTCTACACACAGCACTTCTGACATCAAACAAGTGGGAGCTTGTCCTCACAACAACCAAATTCTCCAGCTCTTCAGACACTAACTAGGTGTCCCAATTCAAGTCTGACACTACCTACCAGAAGTTAGCACAGACCACAGGTTAGGGACTCAGTCCCATAAGACTGCTTCTCCTTTCTATGTCAATCACAAGTCCCAGACCACCAGTACTTCTGACTGACTGGCTATAATTCAGGGGTTCCCACAACCGCCTCCCCAGGTTCAGTAATTTGCTAAAATGACTAACAGGATTCAGGAAAGTGCTTTACTTACTATTACAGATTTTCTATAAAGGGTGCAATTCAGGAACAGACAAATGGAAGAGACGCATAGGCCCAGGTATGAGGGGAAGGGTTCATAGAGCTTCCTTCCCTTCCCAGGCATGCCGTCTGAGTGTTGATGGGCTGCATTTTGAAGGGTTTACTTTGTAGCTGACAGGTAGGTTTCCCCCAAACTTAAGACAAGAGAGAATGTAATGGAAACAATTCCAGGTCCCACTGTTACCAGAAAGGGGACCTGAGGGGGTCTGTCTAGGGCTGGCTGATAGTGTGTGGGTTGTTGACCTCCTTAAAACAGGGGGGGGGGTCCAGAATTCCGAGGGAACTCTCCCAAGTTCACTGGAAGCAAACCGAGGAGCTGGCGGGGCACAGTGGACCCCTGCTGGTACCTGGCAGGGCTCCAAGTCTGTGAGGTGGTCCCGGGTGGGCTTCTCTGGAATCCCACCACTCTATGCCACAATAAGACAATCCAATTCACAGCAAGTGAGCCAGCTGGGCTGCATGGGCTCTGGAAGGTCCCATTTTAGGTGCCAGAAGATGTTACCAGGCAGGGGACCTCTCCCTGAGTGGGTCTGCCCAGGGCCAGCTGGTAGTGTGTAGGTTCTTGACTTCATGCAGGAAAGATTTCACAACCCTAGTCTGCTGACCATTCTTGATGTGGATGCTCCTATTACCTTCTGTCATGGAAGATCTGAATATGACAGCTTTACCATTCCCATCAGGGTCACTCATGAGCTTTCCAGCTTTTGAAAAAAGGTTAATGTTGAATGCTCCTCAGAAATGGTGAAGAAGGCTTCTGTGAGAGAGGATGCAAGTAGTTCCCCGAGGGAGAAGTAATTAAGATGCTCTGTGATTAAGCCTTTCCCGTCTTGGTCACTTCTTGCTTCTAGCCTTGGTGTAAATCTTCATAATGTAACTATGAAGTTTGTAATTAAATTATCCTGGCCACTTTGGAGTGTACCAGGAATGTTTTAATTACTTTTTATGGGTTATTGTCATGTATTTCCTCAGGGGGCTGTCTCCTTTGAGCAATTCCATTCTTTTGAATTATATGTTGCTATTCTTAAAATAGACTTATATTTCTCTCCCTCCCATATTATGTTTTAACTAAACTGAGTGCAGAATCTCTTTGAGGATCATTGTGTAGGAGGTCCAAGTACTGTTAATTCTTTTGAAAAGGATGAAAGCTGGAAGTAAGGAAAGAGGACACACAAGAAAGACAACTTAATGCGAGAGGCAATAAAAGAAAGCTATTAAAGCTTTCAAAACTCAAAAAGCCTGCTTGAACGAACAGTCCGATGAACATACTAAGACCTCAACCAACAAATCTTAAGAGACAAGGTTAGCTCACTCAGCCCTTCTGTACTTGGGATTGGACCTTGCACTCTAATTGCCCTGATCTGTTTGTTTGATCTACCTTTGTCCCCCAGGTATTCAGTTGAATTGTCTTTCTTGAATACAGTAGATCTCAGTTGATTAAAAACAAAGTAAATGATGTTAGTATCTGTTTGTGTAGCACATCTCTATGATGATGATGATGATGCCATTTACCATGCCATTTCTTCTGTGGCCGCGAAATTGCAGGCAGCAGTTAGTTACTTCTCAGCAATCACAAGGGGAATTCCATGAGAACCACTAGTTTATCTTTTCATGAAAGGAAGTCCTTGGGGGAGTCCTAAATATACCCTTAGCAGTGAAATTTAGAATTTTTTCTGGACCATGTATCTGAAGTTTATTGTCTTCTCTGCTTGTACCCACCCTAGGAACACGTAGGTTTCTGAGCTGACCAGGTAGAAGGGATAGTTTGCAGTCCAGGGTGTGACTCACAAATACAGAAACAAAAGCAAAACTTCAAATGTTATCCAAAACTTGACTCCATTTTTTTTTTAAATCCTCACCAGAGAATATTTTTTCCATTGTTTTCTTTCTTTTTTTTTTTTTTAGAGAAAGTAGAAGGGAGGGAGGGAGGAGGGAGAGAGAGAAACATTAATGTGAGGGAGACATAGATGGTTGCCTTCCACACGGGGTTCAAGCCTGCAACCAAAGTACATACTCTTGACCCAGAACCGAACCCATGACCCTTTGGTCTGAGGGCTGATGCTCTAACCATTGAGAAAACTGGCCAGGGCTTGAAGTCATCTTTATATTTGCAGGGTAGTCTACTTGATGAATTAGAGCTTAGTGAGTTTGAATTTGGTCTACATGTGGAAGGTGGGAAAGCATAAAGGATCAAGTTAAATGTCAGAGAGCAAGAAGCAGCTTTGTCTGACTGCAAACTGTTTCCCTCCCAAAGACAAAGTATTGTTGAGATGCTGCCTTGCTTGTAGGAATATCCAAGAAAGGGTCCTTCTGCTGTTGCTCTTTATTTTGTGTTCTACTAGTTTCTGATGCTTCCAGGCCTAAGAGGTTTGAATTCATTGTACTGAGCGAAGAATAGAGAGGTTTTGGCTCTTTGGATTTTTGTCTTAGGAATCAAAACATAAATTTTTGTCATTAGAGGCAGTGGTTATGTGAACAGTTTTGTTTTCTCTAAGCCCATGCAGCAGTGGGACTGGGGAGGGACAGGAGGAAGTGGTGGTGGCCCAGCAGGTGTCCTTTACCAGAAGGGACATAATCTCTCTCAGCTTGATCCACAAAGGACAGCTCTCAATTACCCCTACCGACCCCCCTTTTTCTTGGTAAGCACAGAATAATTTGGAGTGGAAAATTCTTTTTTTTATTATCTTAAGGAGAAGTATAATACTTTTCCCCTATTAATTAAAATCTTATTTTAATACCCTTTGATAAGAGCTACAGAAATATTTGCCAGGATAAGGAGGCTTGTCTTCTAAAATCCCTTCCATTCCTCCATCTCCCAGTTTTCTGCTATTTCTCTCACCGAACATAGCAAAATGGAGGTACATTGTGTACCATGAGAAGAGTTAGGTATGTATATTGTATGGCACTTGATAATCTGATTAAATAGTTCTTGTTTGGATCCAAGACTGAGTTGAAATTGTAAGCACACATCATGTCCATTCCTGGGAGAAGTAAATCTCGTTGTTGAAGATTTTCTCATGGGCCCTGATTGGAAAATTCTGATTAGAGTGTAGGATGATAAAAAGAGGAGTGAGCCCCTCAGAGAACTGAGCCTATTGCTCCTCCTTTAATATTGGTATTTTTCCATTTCCTCACTTCTTTCTTAATTGAAGGAGACTCCCTGGGCATTCTCACCCAATCCCATAGCCTAAGTTTTCTACTATATATACTTACAATTCCAAAATCTATACCTTCAACCAAGATCTCTCTCCTGAAATCAAGCGCTGTATACACAATGTTTTCTTCAATTTATAATTAGAGGCCCCATAGGACATGCTCAGAGCTCAAATCATTACCTTTCTCCCTCAATCAGTTGTTCCTCCTATGTTCCTAAACACTGTTAATAGTAACACCATACACTGGCTGCCCAATTGCCCACTCTACCTCAGAAGAACAGCTCACATCCATCTATTCTCTTCATTCCTAAAGTCACCTCTCTGGCTCTGGTCTTCATCATTTCTTCCTGCATCTATTATCATTAGTAGATCGATCCCTGCCTTTCTATATCTCAATCCTGAACATCATTTTGTTTCCCAGGTTGACTGAGCTATAATTGATGTACAATATATTGCGCACACTTAAAGTATGCAACTTGAGGAATTTCAAAACCATCACTATAATAGAGATAATGGACATAACCGGTGCTCCTGTGTAATCTCTCCCTCACTCCCCTCCCCAGAAACCTTCCATTCCCAGGCAGTCATGGATCTTCTTTATGCTATTACAGATCAGTTTGCATTTCCTAGAATGTGATATAAGTGGAATGTTCCCTCTCTTTCTGACTTCTTTCACTCAGCACAGTTATGTTTTCCTGCCCCCTGCCCCAGCCTCTTTTATGATCTTTTTGCTTATCACTGGTTTCTAACCAATTGGATTATGATCAAACTTAGGGTCATTACATGCATGCCTCTTGCGCTTGGGGTTCATTTAACTCCTTGAGTCTGTGGATTTGTAGTATATATTGAGTTTGGAAAACTTTGCTTTCAAAAATTATTTTTTCAAATATTTTTCTGTCCAACATCATTATTTCTTTCTCTCTAGGACTGAATGCATACATATCAGGAAGCTTGAAGTTATCCCACAGCTCACTAACACTTATTTCCATTCTTGTTGAGATAAGGGGGCTTTTTGTTCCCTCTGTGTGTGTCATTTTGGATAGTTCCATTACTATGTTTTCAGATGCATTGATGCTATTTTTCAGTAGTGTCAATTTTTTGTTAATCCTATCCAGTTTATTTTTCATCATAGACATTGCAGTATTATTTTTGTCTCTAGATGTTCAACTTAGGTGTTTTAAAAAATATCCTTTATATCTCTCCTTAGCATGCTCAAACATGACTTTGACTTTTGCATGTTTGGAATCTATATATATAAAAGCATAATATGCAAATTGACTGGGCAACAGAATGACCGGTTGCTATGATGTGCACTGACCACCAGGGGGCAGATGCTCAATGCAGGAGCTGCCCCAGCCCGCAGGCCCTGATCACTTGATCAGGGCCTGCTGGCCAACCTCTTGGTCCCTCCCCCTGGCCAACAGGCTCCCATTGCCCAATGGGGAGTGGGGAACTGGGGATGGGTGGCAGCAGAGGCAGATGGCGCCAGGCCAAGGTGACTGCAAGTGAGTGAGGCCCGATTACCCCCCCTTTTGCCCCCCACACACAGGGTGACCGGCGTGGGGGGGGGCAGGGCCGGCTGCAGCCCTGATCACAGGCTAGGCCTAGGGACCGTACTCATGCTCAAATTCCGTGCGCCGGGCATCTAGAATAGTTATAATTTTTTATGTACTTGCCTACCAATTCTGAAATCTTTGTCATTTCTCAAAGTCTGCTTCTATTGATTGATTTTTCTCCTTATTATGAAGCTTAGAACCTTTCTCCACACAGGAATCTGGGCAATTTATTTCCCCCTTCTCTCTGGAGTCATGGACACTACCTGTTGTCAATGTCTGAAAACCTTGTTTCATATATTGTGTCTAGGGTATTTTTGTTGTTGCTTTTAATGTGTTTCAGGCAGAAGGTTAAATCTGATTCCTATTATTTCATCTTGGCCCCAACCAAAGCTTTTCTGTAATTTATTTATTTTTGTACTGTTGTCTGCATTATGGTTCTAAATCTCTAGTCTAATTTTATCACACTACTACTTAAAAACCTTTGGTGATAACTTTTCATCTGGAGATCAAAGTCCTAACCTTTATTAGAGTTTCTAAGGCTCTTCACATTATGGCTCTTTCTACACTCATCTTTGACTGTTAACTCCTCCCTTCCTCATGCCACATCCTACACAAGTAGGTACCCTAGAATCAAGCCACACTTGATGGAACCACAATTCCTGGATTAAACCACCCTTGTGTTTTGGTCATTTTTTTTTTCTTTGTGCATCTTCCTATCCCTTCTCAGACTGATGTGATTTTACCTGCTCTGCAAATCTATATGTTCTAGTTCAAATATAATGTCTTCTGTAAATCTTTCTGTGATTTTCTCCCTACTGTTCTTGGCAAGATTCATAAATAGCCTGGGGTTCCCTCACCAGAACAATTCTGCTCCACGTGGCACTCTCACCATAGTGCTCACTAGTTTCCCCTACTAGACTGAAAGCTTCTCAGAGCAGGACTTAGAAAATTTATTCTGTGGAGGGACCGGTAGTAAATATTTTAGAGTTTGAGGGCTCTACAGGTCTTCGTTGTGTATTATTATTTTTTTTATAACCCTTTGAAATATACAGTTGATTCTTAGCTTTGGGGCCAAGCAAAAACATGCTGCCGCAGGCTGCAGTCTGCTGACCTTGGCCTTAGAATAGAGAGGTTATATTTCATTCTTTCACTCAGTAGATTGCCTGACTCTGAGAAGAAGTTCAATAAAAATTGTGCAGTTCTTTAATAATGAACATCAAGTAGCCTATAACATTTGAATATGTCATATGTGACAGTAATTCTTCCAAGAACTTCGTGTAGGTTATGTCATTTGGTTTGCACAAAATCAGGCCATATTGTCAGCACCATTTATAGATGGAGCCGTCCCGGCATCCAGTAGCTGAGGGCCTTGCCAGAGACCATGCAGCTGCATGTCTTGAAGAAGTTAGAAAAGAAGTAGGACTTGGATGAGGCAATTGTTTATGTTCTTCTTCTGCTGGGTTAAGCTCCCAAAGAGAACAGGATGTTCCTGCAATTGATGTATTCAGCATCCTTCTCTCTGAGGGAAAGCAAAGGTAGATCAGCATGGATCCATAGAGCCGTTAAGCTAAGGATTGCATGAGGTTCAGGGATAGATAGCCACATCTGTTCACTTTTAGGTATACTGTATAGTTTGGGTAAAATGACAAAATTGGGTTTGTAAGATAGGTATTACTTTTTAAAATATGAAAAATATTGTATGTATTACACTCATCATATATTTTTAAATCTAGAGAACTCCTGCTCCTCTTTAAATAGGATAATATCCTTCAAACAAAATACTTTGCCCAAATTAGTTGTCTTCAAAGCATATCTGGTTGAGTTAGAAGCTGAAGAAACATATTATTTGAAGCCACACACAAATGTTTCATTTTTTTAAAAATTTGTTCCTTTTCCAAAAAGGAAAAGATAATTGCCTTTGTGTTTTATAAAGAAACGTTACCTCATGGCTGACAGTTGGCAACTGAGTGAACTAATATGAGCTGATATTAAGAATTTCGATGATGTCTTTTGGAAATCCCAACAGACTAGACTCTTTAGCACAGAGGAATCAGAGCTGCGATAATCAATCAAACCACCATCAGGAACAGAAATGCCCTTCGAACAGCTGCCATTTACAATGAAGTGGTAATGATCTTTATAGGAAAAATTGCAGAGGCATAAAAAGCACCTGCTGTCAAAATCAACTTTTCAAAAAGCAGAAGCTGTTTCACTGCCATACTTTTAAGTAATAATAATTATTAGGACAATTGAAAGCAAATTAGTAGATGATTTGCAATTAAATATACAATATTTTTACATCAAGAGAAGTTTTGTGAAGACAGTTAATGTTCCCCCCTGGGAATTAATGTGCTTTATCAAATGGCAACTGTGTTCTTCCCTGTGCTGAATTCTGCCGGTTGGAAGACAGACGCCAGAGGGCCACCGGGGACCAGAGGCACTGGCCCCGAGGTTGCACCAAAGCAAGGGCCTCATCTTTGTAATTATGTAACTGGCATTTATTTTAGTTTCTAAATATGAATCTCTGACTTTTCATCACTGACATATCTCCTTCCTTCCAGCATTTTATGTCACTGATGTCATTGTATCCCTACATGTTGTTATTGACAGCCAAACAACCAAAAAGCAATAAAGAAAACAAACAAAAAAATGGTATGGTAGCAGCATAAGATGGACTACAGATAGATTGCTATGGGATGCTCACTGCCAATTCTCGTAAATGTCAGGGTTACCTCCAAGAAGCAGGGAGAATTGGAGTTGTAAATGTGCTTCTACATTCCTTTATAATTGACTCCTGCCCTCTGTCCTTCTATGAGAACACATGATTCCTAATCACTGGTTCAGTTTAAGTTGGGTCTTGTGGCCGAAAGCTGAGAGGACTGGGGCTGAGTCAGCTTGACTGGCCAGGGGAGAGTTGGGCGGGGTCAACTATTGAGCCCACATCCTTGGTTTACCTGGAATAAAGCCACACACCTCCCGGGGTAAAGTGAGCTGTCACACAATGAGGACAGGGATGGGAGCCTGTTTCCCTTACAGAATTTAATAACAAACTTCTTCTATTTCATCTGGGGAGCAACAGTGTATGAAATAGCAGGTGGGGCTGAGAGGTCACAGCACGCTTCTCTGGTAAGTGAGGTCATGGGATACTTATTTGGTCAGTAGAGTTGATTATTTAGTAAAGCATTTCTAAAGAATTAAGCACATGGTATAGGTAAGTTGGGACGTTTATTTCACTTATTACATATTTTGTTTACCTGCTTATTATTTTGCTTGTTACATATACAAGCAGAGGTTCCCTGGAAGAATCAGAATCTAGGTAATGATTTGCTCATTTGTCCTTCGTTAGCATGTGTTACATTCAATGAGGGATGAGATTTTCTCCATGCCCTTGATCATAGGGTGAGCCCCTGTGGAAACGACACTGCTTCTCTGTGGCTAGGGTGGCATATCAAATTTGCATGGGGCTTTCCTGCATGGCTCTCTCCTCCCTCATTCCACTGACATCTTCATTTTCGCCTCTTGGAGCCAGTTCTTAGTTTCCACAGTGTGTACTCTCCAATCTCATTCCCTTTCTCCATGGACAGTCTTTGTTTTTAACCCTTTCTAGTTCTTCTTCTTTTCCATTTTATTGTTCCACCAGGGCCTGACCTCACACTCCTCCCACCCACTCTGCTTGGGAAATGCCACGACACCAACTTTCACCCTAACAAGTCTGTGTCACTAGCCCCAAACGCTCCCTCAAATACCTTTGTTCATGGGTTCCATTTCACAGTAACAGGCCCTAAACTCATGATCTTTCTTCCAAACCTGCCCCACAATTTCCCTCCTCCATCCTTTGACAGTTGCCTCTGCATCTGCCTGGCAACCAGGCTTGGAGTCTCAGCATCCACTTTGATTCATCCTTCATCCTTGCTTCTCATCATTGGCTATGTCATACCAATCTTATTTCTGAATGGTTAAGAAATAGGGTTCTAGAACCAGAGGTTACGTCCCTTATTGGGTGACTTCAGGCAATTCTTAACCTTTCTATGCCTCAGTTTCTGCATATATAAAACTGAAAACTAGAACTTCCCTCATAGCACTATTGTGAGGATTAAATGAGTTATTTACTTATTCTCTGAACAGTGCAGGGGGCACACTGAACACTCAATAGATGTATTATTATAATTATTATCAGTTTTTACATGTGCTCCCCTTTCTCTATGCCTACTTGAATGGTGCTAATCCAGGTACTTGTTAGTTGGATATTAAGGTAGTTCCTAATTGACCTTCCCCAGGATCTTCTCAGTCCAATGCACTGTATATGTTGCTGCCAGATTTATTGAACAGACGGCAAAGATTTTTATTCTCCTGATCAAAACGATTTACATCAGAAAACAAAGTCTTTAACTCCATTGTTTGGCACTGAAGATTCTGTACTATTTTCCATTGTCCTTTACTTCCAGTCCTCTCCAAGGACCTTTCACTCCAGCCAGGGTGAGTGGTTTATATTTCTCCATATACGTTCTGCACCTGCCCACCTCCTTGTTGTTGCTCACAGTGGACCGTCTACCAGGATGACCTTCCTTTTCACACTCTTCTCTATGTGACCAGGACTTCCTTATTCTTGAGGGCCTGCTCACATGGCTCTGTCCTTGGAGACATCTTTTACCAGTTCCATGGCTCCATAGGAAGTACCATACCCTTCCTCTGACCTCCCCTAGCAATTTACCTGTATAATGCTTATTACTCTTTTTACTTTCTGCTATATGTTTTAGTTACCAAAGTGTCTTTATTATTCATAAGTTTATAGCAAATTTATACTTCATACAACTTTAGATTCTTCTGAAACCTACACAGTTTCTTACTTATAGTCAGTGGTCAGTAAACACAGGTTGACTGAATGAATGACCCTCCTTGGTCTCTGGGTCCTGCAAGGAGCTTACACCTGGTAGATGCCCAATATGTCTTAAACTATCCCAAGTGATTTTACAAAAGAAACAAAGAAAAATTTATTCTTTATTCCCAGCCAACATTCCTTACTATTCATGGTAAAGCCTCTCTGACTCTAGTAAGAGTTGCACTTGAACTATTAGAAACCATAACATTTGGGAGTCAACAAAGATCTTAGAGGGACTGCCAACCCCCTGTCAGGAAAACGGAGGCCCAGAGGGAAGGAGGGACTAATTAAGATGCAGATCAAGCCTGGCTAGTGTGGCTCAGTGGTTGAGCATCAACCCAAGAATGAGGAGGTCACAGTTCAATTCCCCATTGGGCCACATGCCTGGGTTTTGGGCTCGATCATCAGTAGAGGACGTGCAGGCGGCAGCCTATGAATGGTTCTCTCCCATCATTGATGTTTCTATCTCTCTCTTCCTCACCCTCTCTCTAAAATCAATGAAAATGTATTTTTTAACAAAGATGCAGATCAAGTTATTGGTATCTGGGTATCTCTCAGTAGCTGAGACTGCTGATGAGTTCTGTACTCTTGGACTAGTATGTTTTCCTTTTGATTGTTCTAAAATAATCTTTTCATGGTCTAGTACAGCGGTTCTCAACCTGTGGGTCGTGACCCCTTTGGGGGTCGAACGACCCTTTCACAGGGGTCTCCTAAGACCATCGGAAAACACATATATAATTACATATTGTTTTTGTGATTAATCACTATGCTTTAATTATGTTCAATTTGTAACAATGAAAATACATCCTGCATATCAGATATTTACATTACGATTCATAACAGTAGCAAAATTACAGTTATGAAGTAGCAACAAAAATAATTTTATGGTTGGGGGTCACCACAACATGAGGAACTGTATAAAAGGGTCACAGCATTAGGAAGGTTGAGAACCACTGGTCTAGTAGCAGTAATCAGAGAGCTTGAATCAAGTTTCTTTCAAACTCTAAAATAATTTCCAAAGAGAAAAATTATTCACCATTTATAAAGAAGATATAATTAGCATAATGGTACATCTTAAAGAATGAGACCATTTAGACTGATGAATATTTGTGATATTCAACTATAAGAAACATTAGGAACACTGGAAGCAATGGGAAAGGAAGACATTAGTGAACATAGGTTCTTCTTGGATGACAACAGCTGACACACACTTTTCATATGAGGACTGGTAATTTGCACGTTGCCTTCCCTCCCCTCTATCGCAAAGTCACTGTTTCTTCCCTCTTTCTCCCAGAGAATGATTTTCCTCATCTGTAAAATGTAGATTGTAATGTTAACCTCATTGGATCCATGAGAAGTTAATAAGAGAATAGATATGAAGCACCTGATACAAAGTAAGTACATAGTGACTATTAGTCCCCATTTCTGCTTTGTCTTACAGCTAAAAGATGGCAAATGCATCACATGCATGTTACCATTCCCTAACTTATTCCCAAATTAGACATGTCAAAATCTTTCTAATGCTTTCTGGCTGAGCACAGGAGAGCCTTCAAATCCCTTCAGAACAATACTCCAGGCAGCTGCTATCAATCAGATGTTCACACATGAGATGCGACTTGTCATCTTGTCCTGGGTAAATGAGAGATAATGTTTTCCCATTTCTAGATATAGTTCAGCTACATCTGCCTGCTTAGTCCTCCCCTCCGCCCATCAGTCTAGCACTTTGCCTCCACTTTGTTTTAGCTCAGGCCTTAGCCATGTTCTTGCATGATTATTTCTTTCTCATATTCTAAAATTGTTCCAAGAAATCAAAGATATGATTTGCTAGGGTTTGGATACATAAAGTTATATTGTGCTGAATTGATTGTAGTAACTTTATTACTTTGGTTATTCCTCTATTTTTTTTTCAAAAGAAAGAGCATTTCCCTTTTATCAAAAAATATGAAAAATTTTAGTTCAAAGCACATTTTTTGAAAGTTTAAGACAAACCTGAAAAACAGAAAAATTAGATTCTGAAATTACATAGACACTTTCCTATAAATCATAGAAACCTTACTTTGACAATTTTGAGGGTTTGGGAATTCCTTTATTAATTTCTAGTTCTTAACTGTATAATCTGTAAAACCAGTATAAACATTTCTGCTTGCTGTGAGGACTTACAGGAGATATTTCATGAAGTGTGTTTATTGAACTCAGAGCCTGTCCCTGAGTTAGGATTTAAACAATCACAGAAATTATTAATTTATCCAAGTGTACTTTCAATGTAAAAAATGAGAAAAATAATTCTGTAAAATGTCCACTGGGAAAACAGCATCTCATTTTTTTTTTCTGAAAGAATTCATGACCTTTGATAAAAATCTAAAACTTAAGAAAATGTTGCTTAATAAGCTAGTTTGCCAGACTTAGAGATGTAATAAAAGGGTTTCTATATTTGAATCCCGTTTCTTTCTTTCTTTTTTTTAAAATAAAATAATTACCGTCTAATAGTCTACAGAAAGCTAAGACAATTTTTTGAAAAATAATTAACCCTAGTAAATGGTATAATGAGACTGATTGTAAAAGTTTTGGCTCAGTAAGCATTATAAGTATACTTTAAATTTAAATGTATCTCAATGGAAGGATATATACTAAACTAAAACTGATGTATGGTTGATGGTGTTGAGGATAGAATTAGAGGTGAAGGTAAAGGTTTTCTTTAATTACATATGTTTGTATTACTTGAAATATAGAAACAAGTACATACTATTATTTTTGATAGTGAATTCTTAAAAGGCCATTAAATTTTTAATACCAATCTCTTAGTTTTGGCCCTTGGTAAAATTGTGATGCAGCTGAAGTTTGTGGTCTGCCTCTTCATTCTGTAAGATTTGATTCCATTTCTCTCTCCCATTATTGCAACGTCCGTGTTATTTTTCTATCAAAATTTACTGCCAAAAAGGGTAAAGTCATAATCTCTTAAATATAATTTCTAATAGCATACACTTTTACCTTTCTAAAATATGTTTATTATTCAACAAAGATCAAAGTAATAAGGTCAGGCATTAAGGTCCCCTTGCTCGAATTTCTATTATCTATCAACAAGAGGAGGGGTTTTAAGTAAGAGAGTCTTTCCGGCTTCACAAATTCATTTCATTTAGATGTTACAAGTGGTCTGTTCTGCTTTGTGCATAAATCTGGACCTGGGTACTGGACCATATGGCAGGATAATTGATTGACTGATGCTGGTGGTTCTTCACCAGTGTACAAGGTGGGGCAAAAGTATGTTTACAGTTGTGAGTACATAAAACAATTTATTCTTGTATTATTATTTATTAGTAATTGTATTATTTTTCATACAAACAAGTGTAAACCTACTTTTGCCCCACCCTGTATGTAGATCATATACACCTTTATGAGGACTTTAGTTTTTCTCCCCTAGTAAAATGAAAAGCCATTGCAGCACTTCGAGAAGATCAGTGACAATATCTGCCTTAGTTTTCAAACGGTTACTCTGGACATCAGAAGTAAGGATTGAAAACAGAAAGAGCAGTTGGAGACTATTGCAATACTATTACTCCAGTTGAGAGGTGATGGTAGCCTGAGTAGAGTAGGAGCACTGATGATAGTAAGAATTGGTCAGATTCTGGATATATTTGAAGGCAGAGACAACAGGATTTCCTAGTGGATTGGCTATAAGATGCAAGGGTTGGTGCAAGTAGAAGGATGTTGTTGGCCCAGGCAATTAGAAGGATAATGTTGTCATCATCTGTGATGCTAATTAGTATTTCATATCAATTCTCCTCAACAAGGTACAGGTGAAAATTTCATCTGGTCCTAGTCTTGATTATCCCTCCTTGTCCACCTCCTACATTTGAAACAGCAGGCTTTCTGTTTCTTCTGATTTGTATCTGATTTAGGTCAAAGGAATAACCTTATATCAGAAGTAAAAGACACTGAAAAGAGGGTGTTTTTTTTTTAATCATTCTCTTCAATTGCTGAAAGTTCAAATATAAGTTCAAAATCTTCATAAACTGTCTAAATAAAACTATCATGATTTATGTTCTGATTAGTATTCACACACCCGTATAGTACTAGAATTAAGGAGATGCAGCGCTCTCATATCTGCACTGCACATACATGCCTGCTGTAGAACTCTGGAGATTTTAGGAGTGCCTGTTTTTACCTCTGCAATGTGTCTGCACTGCTGTATTAAATGCTACCCCAGGCCCAAAAGACATCAGTGTTTTGTTTTATTTTCATGTAAATATCTCCTGTCTCCTACCCATTTATGCATGGATGGCATCAGACAAATCAAGCCACTGGGAGAACGCTGCTAGTCATACATCATCATTTATCTACATTTCCCATACCAAGAATATTACTTGTTTCTTATCCATCTAATTAAGAAGAAGACTAGAGAAGACATTTGTTCATTGCTCCTTTAAAAATGTTTTCTATCTGGCCATGACTGTAGGACAAGTAAGGTTTCTGTTTTTGTAAGAACATTATTATGTACTTTTTCTTTGATACCCCAATGGCATGAGAACATTTTGTAATCATATTTTCTGAGAACAGTTAAAGAAATCAATGGAAACCAGGCTGAATGGCTGTAAATGTTCTGGAACAACTGTTAAATAGAACCGAGGGACTAAAGAGAAGAGGACTGGGGATGCTTTATGCTGCAGGCTTTTTTTACAAAGGATATTGATAGAATATTTTTTCAAGGACTGGGATAAATCAGTTCCCTTTATCAAACTATTTATTTTAGTCCTTGCATAATCATTCCTTCTTTTCTTCTTTGTCTGATTAGTATTCCCACTAATCACAATGAGGAACACAATCTTTAATAAAAAGAAAGATTCTTACTTTCATGCATCACACAATACCCTTAATAAAGACAATACAACAAATAATGTAATTGGCCTGCATAGGACCTACACACCATTTCTCCAACTTTCCACAGAAAAAAAGAGAAAGCAACTTAATGTGCCTATCAAGAAGAATGGCAACATGCATTTTCTCTTTATATATTTTCTCCCTCCCTCTCCTTATCCCCTCACACACTTGCACAGCATATACACAATGGCAGTTCCTGCAGTTAGAATGAGTGGTTTTTTAAAACATGACAGGAAATGTACTAAAGGAAAGGAAAGGAAAGTGAGAACTGGCCACTTGAGACTAATAGATCTGTAAACTTCCTCAGACCTCTGTTTCCTTAGGGAGAAAAGTAAGTAACAGACTTTGCCATTTCACGCTGAGTGTAAGAGTTACAAGTAGTGTTAGAACCACCTTCCCTTCTTATCTCCACAGCTCCAGGCAGGAGACCATTCTGACTACCTCCTCATGAACACAACATAAGCAGCGTGACCATGTGTCCCAGTCATGGTGTATGACTCTTGTCCTTGCATATTTATTAAAACTGTCAGATTCCCAGTATGAACAAGAAATAATCATTCTAGCCACAGAGAATCTGATCTCCAAAAGAAGTTGCACTTTGACTCAATGAATGGCCTAAATGTCACCTGAAAGGTTATCAGGTGTGTAGAGATGATAATCATGCCCGAGAACAAATTTAGACTGGTCAGCAACCCAGGTGGTCAACTTCTGAGGTCCCATGCCCTATGAAGCCACCTTTCCAAGGTCTGGTTTGGTTTTATGCTGCTTCTAGTCTTCTTAAAACAAAAAAGAAATGTTGCCACCAGTAAATGCCTGTTTTGGGCTGGGGAGGGGGGTATAATTTAATCAGGATTAGAAGTGTATAGGTTCCAAATTTCAGATACTGGAAAGTTTTAGATATTTAAGAGTTTCTGTTGGGGTGTGTGTGTGTGTGTGTGTGTGTGTGTGTGTGTGTGTGTGTGTTTTCCTTCTACTTGGAAAAAGAAACCTCTAGTGATGGTCTTAGAGTTCCATCCATGACATAGAAATTATCACATTTATCTTTCCTCCATTAACAAATATAAAACTGGATGAAATATTTGAAGCAGCTTTTTTTAGGCATTGGCAAACAGCACGAGTCTGTGATCCTTGCGAGAAGAGAAATAAACAAGGTGAGCTCCACATTTACCCTGGCTCTCTGAGATGAGGTACTTGCCAAGTGACAACACATGGAAAAAGAGGCCACACAGAAAACAGCTGTCTTTCTGGACAAAGAAAATAGATGTCAAAGTTTGAGGGGTGTTGAACCTTGCAAGGTAGGGCATCAGAATACAGGATAATGTATAGAGAAGGAATTTCGGAAATCTGAATATAGGTTTCTCTGCATCTATAGCCGATTATGCATGTGAGACTGCCAGTCCTGGCAAAAATAGTTACTCTTAGATGAATGAGGATTCTGAAAGTAGCATGGGATTTGGAGATGTTGGAATTCCCAACACTCAGAGGGGAGAGACCTCAATGAACATATTAAAGGTTTGGTTGAGATGCCAGAAGGCCATGCCTTAGGAGTGGGCTACTTTAGCCCTGCAATGAGGGTTACTCTAGCCCTGTCCCAGCAACGTGTTAGTTCTTTCATCCCTTTCATTATATACCCAGAAGAAATGAAAGCAACTTCCCCTAGAAATATTTCTTAAGGTATATTTAAGGCAGCTTTATTATTAACAGCCTCTAATGGAAAACAACCCAAATATTCATCAGCAGGATAATGAATAAACAATTGTGGTGTATTCATACAGTGTGATACTACTCAGCAGTAAAAAGGAATGAAGTGCCAATACACCTACTAACATGGATGGCTCTCAAAAACATGCTGAGTGAAAGAAACCAGACCCACAAAAGAGTTTATATTGGAAGCCTCCATTTTTATGAAATTCTATTACAGGCAAAACTGTTTTATGGAGACAGAAATCAGTAGTGTTGTGGCCTCTGTTGGGGATAGACAGGAATTGACTGGGAAGGGGCAATAGGAAAAATTCTCAGGTGATGAAAAAGTATATCTTGACAGGGGTAGTGGTTACGCAGAATTATAGATTTGTCAAAATTAATCAAACTGTACAATTAGGAATAAAACATAAATTAAAATGAACTAATAATAGAAAAAAAGAATGGCCACAAAAGAAGCGTCTACTCTCTCCCCAGGAAGTATAGCAGAAGGAAGGGCACTTCCTCCATCTTGAGGGCTGGGAAGGGAGGGCTGGGGGAGTTTTCTGCTTCTCTACCTAGAAATTCATTGGTTTAGCATGAAAGACACAAGAACTATGAGATGTCTTGGCCCTCAGTCACTCTAAGTTGGAGGGTGTAGTGGCACTGAATGGAGGTGTTTTGGATCAGTTACAAGGTGACTCAGAGTTCATTTCCTTTCTGAATTATAGCTCATTTTCAAAAGTGTTGTCCAGAACTAGTTTGGAAATAGAATGGTGGATTGGGCACTGGGCCTTAAATCTAACTCTGTTTTCCGAAGTAAATGTATTTGTGTCAGATTCTTAACCACTGTAGGCTTCAGCTATGGAATAATAAAAATTTTATCAGATGATACTTGTCAAGGATATTGAGAGAAAGGGATAAAAATGTGCTGAGGAAAATATTGGTCATTATTTTATAACTATAAAATGCTCCCTCTTTCTCTCTCCCAATGAAATTGGGCTAAAGTTTGCTAAAGTGAGTGACTGTGTGTTGAAGCATTCACTAGACTCTGACCCTCCTTCCACATTTGTTCTTAGGATTTAGAGTTTTTTTTCCTTTTTGGACAAGATGTACTTTTAATAAGCAATGCTTTTGTAAGCCTTGTAGTTCAGATTGAAGGATGATTTTATTTAGAGAGAAACACTTAAAGCCCATAGTTAATGTATTTTCAGACTCTTCCAAGACTCTTAGGATAAAAAGTCTTATTAAATTAATATGTCATAAAAAATTGTAATTCAACCAAGCTCTAAACATTCAGATTCTTTCATTATGCTCCCATAAACCTCTGGGTTTTTTCCTTTAGCTGTTATTTCTGCCTTGGCATGCCAATGGCCACTTTCGGGGCCCAGTAATGGCTGTTGTCTTCCTCTAAGACCCACCTCCACGGGGCTGTAGTTAAGCTTTGGTTGTTGATCACTTCCTCTTCTGTGCTTTGATAACTAGGTTGTAGACACCTTGAGGGCAGGGACTATGCTTTATTTGTCTTTAACTCCAAGTGTAGTGTATAGCATGCCATGCCTAATGTGTGCTAAATACACAAACAAATGAGAGAATAAACTATGAATGAGTTTGCTTTTATATCTGGAATAAATGAATGACCAAGAGTGGATATGAAATCTTTTGTTTATGTGACATAAAAGGAGTCACTTTCTTATATCACTTGTCATCATGGGGCTGTGTCCCAGCTGAATTTCTCAGCTACCCAATATAAGGCTATTTTCACTATCAAGCTTTGGGGCTTGGTATAAAACATAATATGATTATCTAGCTTTTGTGAAGAGGATTATCATGTCTGATTGAGAAACATTGCCCAGTAATTAGTCTTAGGCTGCATTCTGGTTAGTTGAAGGACCAACATATGTTTGACTGCCCTAATTCTCACTAGAGACTGGGTCCTTTGGAGATTAAAAACACCAATATTGTCTGTGATCCATAAATGGATCTTCTGTATCATAGCTAGAAATTTTCAACCCCACAGCCACTTTCCTGGGCTTCCTGGCTGGGAAAGGGGAAGCACAAGGATATTTTGTGGGGGATGGGGAGGAGGAGGGAAGACTGTCTGGATATTGTAAAGTTTCAAGATCCAGCGCATTGTTTTGGCGATTCTCAGTGTTCTTGCAATTACTTATGTAGCATGTGCTTTCCTGATGAGATTCTAAGCTACAAAGGGCCTGGATTACTAAATGTTTTGTCACACTGTATTCCCCACGTCCATTCAATTTGTGAGCAAGTATTAAGCAACATTGAAATGGAGGAATGAATTGGGATATGAAATGCAAATAAAATGCTACTTAAGAGTAATCTTCGATCCTGATACTAATAAAGCTAAACATGTATTGTTTTATCTGGACAGTTCTTACATCACTTATTTTCCACTTATATTGTATTTATTTAAGTAAATACTACTAGATTGTCAAATTTTGGTCCAGAGGAAATACTTCCAACTTACCTTTACATTTCCTACATTGTCTATGCATGTTCAGCAGTAAATTAGATGACTTTCTGAATGAGTGAATGAATCCTAAGAAGCCCTATAATGTTTACTGGTACCTTCCTGTTAATATTGAGAAAGCAAGGGATAAAATCTATCTGTACAAATCAATCAAACATTTAGTCAATGGCCACTGCATTTTTTCCTGGGCATGAGACATGTGGGGGCTCTGCGGGAGGCCTTGTTTAAGTAGGATACACCGTGGGCAAGCACATCCCTCAGTGAGTTCCTAATTCCATTATTCACAACTTCTAAAATTACATCGCCCTTCTATTAGAAAAGTGTGCTGATTCTCATGGAGCGCTGACAGGCCAAAGGTGCTCTTAGTTACATATCAGTTTAGCTTATGACTGATCAGCCACAGGATCACATTGAATGTGTGGCCCTTGAGCTATGGTCCTTGGCATTTGGCCTATAATCATGGGAGTAAAAAGGTTCACTATTTGCTCCCACCATGGGGAAGACTTTGGCAGAGAGGTCTTTGAGCTTTCACTGACTCCTTGAACAACCTCATTTATCCTGAGGTTATATATATCTCAACCCAAAGTCAATCCACCATATCCCTGCCTTCTTGCAGAGTCCTTCCTGAGCTAAACTCTAAAAACACCTTATATTTTCAAGTAGGAACAAATGGCCTATTTCTCAGATTCACTGGGGGGCGGGGGGAGGCAGGGTAACACATAGGTTTTGAATCCTTTTTGTTTATTGGAGTGGGAAAACAGCAAACCAGAATGAGGGACAGAGATTAGCAGAACATTCTCTGACGAGAACCAGAGAAGAAAAAGTAGTAGGTGGAGAAACAGGGAAGAGCCAGAGCTTGGTATGCCTGAGAGGCCAAAGGCATGGAAAAGTTTTAAGAAGGGGAAATTAATAGGGTAAAGGGCCATGTAGAGAATGCAGACAACAGGGACTGAGTAAAGAAGCACTTGGCTTGCCAGGAAGGGGCTATTGGCAACTCTAAAGTGTGCCATTTCAGGAGAGTGGTAAGAAAAAAAGCTAATTAAAAAGAGAAGATGAAAAAACAAGTGATGAAAAAAATTAAAGCAATGACCATAACCTGCTTATTCTAGAAATGTGGCCATGTTCTCTGGAAATCATTTTTCATGTCAGTTACCTTTACTTTTCCATTCTGTTGGCCCACTTTGAGTTATAAAAGCCTTTCATTGGAGTTAGGGAGGGAAAAGAATTTCCTGTAGCTGGGGAATTGGGCAGAGCTGGCAAGATCACCTCTTTGGCCATCTTCACACTCAACTTCTTCCTCTCTTTTAATAACATTGGATGATGATGAGTGGTTCTGTTTTGACATTAGAACTATCATGATTTCCACATGCAATAAAAATAAGATGTGAGTTCCTAAAAGGGAGAATTTGTTGAAGTACCAAAGTGACAGAGGAGAGAGGGGAGAGAGGGGGAAGCTTGTGGGAGTTTGCTGAGAAGGCTAAGATTTGGGGGATGTGATGGTGGAGGCCAAGGGTAATGCATTTATTTTAGAGGCAGAGTTTAGGGGCATAGTGGTTGGCCTTGGCTTTGAGTTAGATGGATGGGCTTGTTTGTTGATACTCTCATAATGCAAGTCAAGAGAAAAGATTATTATGTTAGTGTTTTGCTCCTCTGAGTTCCTGTGGCTGTGTGCAGCTCTGATTTAGCCTGGAATGGGCCCTGGGGAGTTTTTATAGAAACTAGTGTTATGTGAAGGAAGGCCTGTTTACCATTTACCTCTTATATTGATTCAAGGGATGGAATAGGGAAGGTCACTGGATGACCTAGAAGGTCAGGAAGCCTAGTTTCTGGTAACCATTCTGTCTATTATTTCTATTATTTGCTTATGATCCTCATCAAACAACCCAACATCTGTAAATCTTAGTTTTCTAGTCTATAAAATGGCTTTAATAATACCTGCCTATATTTTAGGGTGTTGTAAGCTCAGATGAAATACGTTAAAAACACTTTGAAACCAAAGAGTGCATTATAAATAAAATGTAATATTATCAATCAAGAAAAGAAGAGAAGTGGAAGACAATGAAGAACCAAGGAAGAGACAAACATCCCACCCCTTCCCCATTGCCTTCATCCCTATAAGAGTTGTGAACCTGCTTCCTTTGTGGGGCCCATAATTCACCTGAACTTACTTTACTCAGAGCCAGGAAGTAAAGGGGTGGGCTCTAAAGTAAGAAATTGAAGTTCTGGGATCAGGTAGAAGCTTTAGTTTGTACAAAATGCCTTTCATTAGACCTAGCATATATTTAGCACACAGCACATGTTTATATCATTCCGTTTTCTGACCTCCTCTCCTTCCAGCTATACTCTGGCCTTATTAATGCTACTCAGCAATAGGTCCAGGTTTGTGAGACCAAAAGCATATACAACATTGGCCCATCTCTTTTTTTAAATATATTTTTTATTGATTTTTTACAGAGAGGAAGGGAGAGGGATAGAGAGTTAGAAACATTGATGAGAGAGAAACATCGATCAGCTGCCTCCTGCACACCCCCTACTGGGGATGTGCCCGCAACCAAGGTACATGCCCTTGACCAGAATCGAACCTGGGACCCTTCAGTCTGCAGGCCGACCCTCTATCCACTGAGTCAAACCAGTCAGGGCCAACCTGGAAGTTGTTTGTACTGAATCAATGTACTCATCTATCTAATAAACAAGAAAAAAAGGGAAAAAAAGCAATTGAAAATTTGGAGAGAAGGTTATAGAATAAAACTAGGGCATTTCTAAAACATAGTGTTGTTCTGAGTTACTGATTGTGTGTCAGGCATTAGTTGATGAAATCACCAAGCTAATTCTTCACTAGGCAGGTAATTCAGGAGGAAAGATACAGACTGATAATCTGAATACATGAGTAATTTCTCCATATTGAGAATTGCTGTAATCACTCCTAGATTTGGCATCTCATATCGCCTTTTCATTTTATATACTGTTTTGCTTTTAGCTTAGCATTCCATATTACTCTTTTCTTGAAAACTCATCCTCTCAGTAATCTTGTTCTGTGCATGTAAAATATAGAATGGGATATTTGTGGTTAATTTATGAGTTTAATTAGACTCCTACTTTTTATCACTGAGTTGACTAAATTTTAGTACTTGAAAATTGAAATAGATGCTTGTTAATGGAAGCATATTAAAATACACATAGAGACATAATAAACCCAGTTCATAATATTTTACCTAATCTTTTTAATTTGGAAAATCCTCTTGAGAAATTATATTGCTTGCTACAAAGAAATGCTTACCAGATAGTCAGCAATTCCTGCAATTTAAAGACAGTTATATTGTTTTGCTAGTTTCAAGGAAAACAGAATTAAGTACTTTTATTTTAAAATCATGTATAATGTAATTTATTTTTTAAATTATTTTTATCTGTCTGATATGCATTTAAAAAAACCTATAGTCTGAAATGTTTGCTATATATTAAGGGCTATTTCTGGGTAATAGAATTTTTTTTAAATCCTCACCTGAGGATATTTTTTTCATTGAGTTTTCAAGAGAGTGGAAGGGAAGGAGAGAGAAGAGAGAGAGAGAGAGAGAGAGAGAGAGAGAGAGAGAGAGAGAGATGAGACACCCAGGTACGTGCCCTTGACCTGAAATCTAACCTATGACCCTTTGGTCGGCAGTCTGACTCTCTAACCACTGAGTAAAATGGGCCAGGGCATGGATGATAGAATTTTAGATGATTCTTTGCATTCTTCTACTATCCTTATTTTTTGAATTTTAAATACCAAGCATGCATCATTTTTACAAAGCTATTAAGTGGCTTTAAAAGACATATTGCATCAATTTATACTCCTAGTATCATTGTATGGAGCATAGGTCTTAATATACTTACCCATATCCTTTTGATTTTTATTAAATCTTTTTTTTAAAGGGAGAAAGAGATAGAGATAGAGAGAGACTGAAAAAGAAGCATTGATGTGAGAGAGAAACATTGATTGGTTGCTTCCCATACTCCCCTGACAGGGAATCAAACCCACAACCTGGGTATGTGTCCTGACCATGAAGTGAACCTGCCACCTTTTGGTGTATGGGATGATGCTTCAACTAATTGAGCCACGCCAGCCAGGGCTAATATTAACTCTTTCTCTTTTTTAAATATATTTTATTGATTTTTTACAGAGAGGAAGGGA
>NW_005353967.1:12575920-12580192 GCF_000412655.1 Myotis brandtii
TTCATTATATTCCATAAATGAGTGAGATCATGTGATATTTATATTGCTCTGACTGGGATATTTCACTTAGCATAATGATCTCCAGTTCCATCCATGCTGTTGTAAATGGTAAGAATTCCTTCTTTTTTTTTACTGCAGTGTAGTATTCCATTGTGTAGATGTACCACAGTTTTTTTTTTTTTTTTTAATTAAATCTTTTTTGTTCAGGTTACATTTGTTCCTCTTTTTTTCCCCCTATAACTCCCCTCCTCCCAGTTCCCGCCCCACCCTCCGCCCTCACTCCCCACCCACTGTCCTCATCCATAGGTGCACGATTTTTGTCCAGTTTCTTCCCGCATCTCCCATTCCCCTTTCCCCGCCAAGAATAGTCAGTCCATTCCCTTTCTATGTCCCTGATTCATTATAATCACCAGTTCATTCTGTACATCAGATTATTTATTCACTTGATTCTTAGATTCACTTGTTGATAGATGCATGTTTGTTGTTCACAATTTGTATCTTTACCTTTTTCTTCTTCCTCTTCTTAAAGGATACCTTTCAGCATTTCGTATAATACTGGTTTAGTGGTGATGAACTCCTTTAGCTTTTCCTTATCTGTGAAGCTCTTTATCTGACCTTCAATTCTGAATGATAGCTTTGCTGGATAAAGTATTCTTGGTTGTAGGTTCTTGGTATTCAGCACTTTGAATATTTCTTGCCATTCCCTTCTGGCCTGCCAAGTTTCTGTTGAGAAATCAGCTGACAGTCGTATGGGTATTCCCTTGTAGGTAATTGAGTCTCTTTCTCTTGCTGCTTTTAAGATTCTCTCTTTGTCTTTTGCTCTTGGCATTTTAATTATGATGTGTCTTGGTGTGGTCCTCTTTGGATTCCTTTTGTTTGGGGTTCTCTGCGCTTCTTGGACCTGTAAGTCCATTTCTTTCACCAGGTGGGGGAAGTTTTCTGCCATTATTTCTTCAAATAGGTTTTCAATATCTTGCTGTCTCTCATCTTCTGGCACCCCAATTATTCTGATGTTTGTACGCTTGAAGCTGTCCCAGAGGCTCCTTACACTATCTTCGTATTTTCGGATTCTTTTTTCATTTTGCTTTTCCGGTTGGGTGTTTTTTGCTTCTTCGCATTTCAAATCTTTGGCTTGATTCTTGCGCTCCTCTGGTCTGCTATTGGGTGTCTGTATAATATTCTTTATTTCAGTCCGTGTATGCTTAATTTCTAGTTGGTTCTTTATCATAGCATCGAGGGTCTCATTAGTTTTCGTGACTCTCTCCTCAAGTTTATTGACAGCTTCTAGCACATTTTTGCAAGCCCTCAAAATTGCGATTTTTAGCTCTATATCCTCCATTTCTGTCATGTTTTTTTGTCTCCGCATTTTTTATGCTTTCTTGGTGCACCCCCTAGTGGTCTTTGTGCGCAGTCTTGTTCTAGTTGAGCCTTGATTGTTGTAGTTAATACTAGAGGGATTTGACCACCAGGCCGACTGGCTGTGTGAATCAGCTGTGTCTGCCGCGGAAAACTTCTGTCCTCTGGGGAGGTGCTAATCTAGCCTTTGCCTGCGGCGATCCGGCAAATGGCTCTGCGCAGGGCTTGGGCGGGGCGGGCTCAACAGGGCGGGCGGAGGGAGCCGTTATGGTGCCCTCAGTCCTGTTCCCAGAGGCTCTGCTTCTCAGAACCCCCGGAACCGCTGCAAACCTCGGAGGGAAAGCTGCCTTCCAACTGATGCCAGACACTCCCGCTTCTCCCGTTTGGGTCCGAGTCCCCAGCGATTCGCCCGTATCTGGAGCTCAGAGTCTGAGACTCCCCCCTGACCGAAAACGACAACCGCGCTCTCAGCCACCAGCCCGCTTTGCGCGCGCACCTCCGCACCTGAGTTTTTTCCACACTGCGCCTCCTCTGAGCCTCGGTGTGCTGTTATTTTTCCTTCTAGTTGAAGAGTCTCTCCTCAGCCAGCCTTCCTGTGGTTCTGGGTGATGTCCGTTCCGTCTTTTAGTTGTATTTTTGAAGTGGTTGTTTGCGGCAGCAGTCTCCGGTGTTTACCTATGCCGCCATCTTGGTCTCTCCCCCGGAACCTTGAACTTCTAAACTAATGTGAGTGAGAGCCTCTGCCCACATCATTTTGTACTTAAAATTGCCTGGAAATCCCAACTTATAAAATGTGTCACTTAGGTTACAAAGTATTTTGCTATTTTTGCTACTTATTGTGATAAAGCAGAAAATAAGTCATTTCGTGCAGCCCGCTGCCTTCAGCAGAGCACATAGAAATCATCGCTGACAGGCAAGGACTATCCCAGAGAGGAGCACTCCTCACCTTGCTTTCAGAGCTACTCCATTAGGACTTTTCACTTCTGACTAATCCACAATCCCCAGGATGTAACAACATTACATGAGCTGCCATTCAGAATGCACTGGTTTATGAAAGCCAAGAAGATGTCTACTGTTTGCTAACATTGCTGATAGTTTAGGAAAACTCCTTTGAATTTCTCTAATCTGTTTCCCCATTTTGTTTGTTTGTTTTGTTTTTAGTAAAATTGACAGATCCCTCCAGCCTGTGTCAGACCATTGCCAGTTTCTAGTTAGTGAAATCATTGTCTATCATCTACCATGCACCACCTTTATGAGAAAGAGCCATAAAAAAGGCTGTTTCCCTGGAAATTAATGGCAATGTTCTATGTAATTGAAGAGAAAACTCAGTTTTTAGTTTGACTTTTATTTTTTATAACATATTTTTATTGATTTCAGAGAGGAAGGGAGAGAGAGAGAGAGAAATTTCAACGATGAGAGAGAATCATTGATTGGCTGCCTCCTGCACACCCCACACAGGGAATTGAGCCTGCAACCCGGGCATGTGCTCTGACCAGGAATCCAACTGTTACCTCCTGGTTCATAGATGGATGCTCAGCCACTGAGCCACACTGCTGGGCAGTTTTCGGTTTGGCTTTAAAGTATTTTTTTTACTGTTATTATAAAATATACAGAAAACTTAGAAAGGAAATGAATGTAGAAAGAAAACAGAAGTCATCAATATTTTACAACCCAGATATAACAACTATTAATATTTTGATGTTTCTTCTATTTCCTGTTTAAAGATATACACAGATATTTGCAGCAGAGAGAACATTTTACTCTCCCCTTTTTTCTACTTAGTAATATATAATGAACATTTTCCCATATCACTAAAATTCATTAAAAAACACGAATTTTAATAAACATATGATGCTTCATCGTAAGAATGTGCTTTTGCTCATTGCTATTTTTCTTCTACCTAGTTCTTATTTGTGTAGGGCTTGTAGAACATTAATAGTAGTTTTTATGTATTTTTAAAATTAATCAAGTAATACACCAATGTATTTTCATTTTAAAAGTCTCAAATAATTAGATTAAGTCCTTATCTTATCATCAGAAGCAACTGTTGTTATCAATTGTGCATGCACCTTTCCAGACATTTTTCCATGCATTTGCTATAATATGTACGCATTTAGGAAATAGTTTTCCATGGTTTATGCTTCCTTATAATTTATTTAACAAGCCTTTTACTATTTATTATTTCTAATTTTTATTATCATAAATAATAACAAATAGATTTACATATGTTGAACACATCTCTGTTTATTTCTTTGAAATAAATTTATAGGATTAATGGGCCAAAGTACATAGTTTTATGGATATTATTTTCAGAAGGTAGTATATACTGACATATGTCTTTCATAATTGCCAACCTGAAAGTTTTTTAAAAAAATATATTTTATTGATTTTTCACAGAGAGGAAGGGAAAGGGATAGGGAGTTATTGGCCTATCTCTTTAAGCAGAAAATTACAATATCTTCTTTCACGACCCTGATCAGAGCATGGTCCATTGAGAAGATCACTAGCAACAACTGAAGGCTTTGAAGGGGGTCTACACGAGTGAAGTTTCTTGAAGCTTAAATATTAGTCGCTTCATACAGAATCTGGCTCAGATGGTGGTGAAATGCTCATTGCTATGTTCAGCAACTCCTGTTCGTTTTGTATGTGTGTGCGTGCATGCTTATGCACATGCGTGTGAATTCACACATACCCAATCTCCCAAAAGAACTGCATGGTGTGTATATTTTTGACATTTAAAAAATTAAAGTAAGTTAAATATAATTTTGATTTGAGAATTTTGTGGCATCTATTGCAATCATTTGGGAACCTTGAACTTCTTCTTTTTTTTTTTTTTTTTTTTATTTAACTTTTTTGTTCAGGTTACATTTGTTCCTCTTTTTTTCCCCCCCATAACTCCCCTCCTCCCAGTTCCCA
>NW_005353967.1:12589036-12590642 GCF_000412655.1 Myotis brandtii
GAATCGAACCTGGGACCCTTCAGTCTGCAGGCCGACCCTCTATCCACTGAGTCAAACCAGTCAGGGCCAACCTGGAAGTTGTTTGTACTGAATCAATGTACTCATCTATCTAATAAACAAGAAAAAAAGGGAAAAAAAGCAATTGAAAATTTGGAGAGAAGGTTATAGAATAAAACTAGGGCATTTCTAAAACATAGTGTTGTTCTGAGTTACTGATTGTGTGTCAGGCATTAGTTGATGAAATCACCAAGCTAAATCTTCACTAGGCAGGTAATTCAGGAGGAAAGATACAGACTGATAATCTGAATACATGAGTAATTTCTCCATATTGAGAATTGCTGTAATCACTCCTAGATTTGGCATCTCATATCACTTTTTCATTTTATATACTGTTTTGCTTTTAGCTTAGCATTCCATTATTACTTTTTTCTTGAAAACTCATCCTCTCAGTAAGCTTGTTCTGTGCATGTAAAATATAGAATGGGATATTTGTGGTTAATTTATGAGTTTAATTAGACTCCTACTTTTTATCACTGAGTTGACTAAATTTTAGTACTTGAAAATTGAAATAGATGCTTGTTAATGGAAGCATATTAAAATACACATAGAGACATAATAAACCCAGTTCATAATATTTTACCTAATCTTTTTAATTTGGAAAATCCTCTTGAGAAATTATATTGCTTGCTACAAAGAAATGCTTACCAGATAGTCAGCAATTCCTGCAATTTAAAGACAGTTATATTGTTTTGCTAGTTTCAAGGAAAACAGAATTAAGTACTTTTATTTTAAAATCATGTATAATGTAATTTATTTTTTAAATTATTTTTATCTGTCTGATATGCATTTAAAAAAAACCTATAGTCTGAAATGTTTGCCATATATTAGGGGCTATTTCTGGATAATAGAATTTTTTTTAAATCCTCACCTGAGGATATTTTTTTCATTGAATTTTAGAGAGAGTGGAAGGGAAGGAGAGAGGGGGGGAAGAGAGAGAGAGAGAGAGAGAGAGAGAGAGAGAGAGAGAGAGAGACATTAACGAGACACCCAGGTACGTGCCCTTGACCTGAAATCTAACCTTTGACCCTTTGGTTGGCAGTCTGACTCTCTAACCACTGAGTAAAATGGGCCAGGGCATGGATGATAGAATTTTAGATGATTCTTTGCATTCTTCTACTATCCTTATTTTTTGAATTTTAAATACCAAGCATGCATCATTTTTACAAAGCTATTAAGTGGCTTTAAAAGACATATTGCATCAATTTATACTCCTAGTATTCATTGTATGGAGCATAGGTCTTAACATACCCATATCCTTTTGATTTTTATTACATCTTTTTTTTAAAGGGAGAAAGAGATAGAGATAGAGAGAGACTGAAAAAGAAGCATTGATGTGAGAGAGAAACATTGATTGGTTGCTTCCCATACTCCCCTGACAGGGAATCAAACCCACAACCTGGGTATGTGTCCTGACCATGAAGTGAACCTGCCACCTTTTGGTGTATGGGATGATGCTTCAACTAATTGAGCCACGCCAGCCAGGGCTAATATTAACTCTTTCTCTTTTTTAAATATATTTTATTGATTTTTTACAGAGAGGAAGGGA
>NW_005353967.1:12590743-12602139 GCF_000412655.1 Myotis brandtii
GGAATCGAACCTGGGACCGTTTAGTCCACAGGCCAACGCTCTATCCACTGGGCCAAACCGGCTAGGGCAATATTAACTCTTGATGGGTAAAAATGATGTTTAACTATCATGGTTTGTATTTCTATAATTATTAGCTAAAACAATTTTTCACTGTTTTTTATTAAATATACCTCACTGGTAAAAATGCTTTGTCAACTTTTCTAGATTTGTCAGTATCAGTATTCATTGTATGGAGCATAGGTCTTAACATACCCATATCCTTTTGATTTTTATTACATCTTTTTTTTAAAGGGAGAAAGAGATAGAGATAGAGAGAGACTGAAAAAGAAGCATTGATGTGAGAGAGAAACATTGATTGGTTGCTTCCCATACTCCCCTGACAGGGAATCAAACCCACAACCTGGATATGTGTCCTGACCATGAATTGAACCTGCCACCTTTTGGTGTAGGGATGATGCTTCAACTAATTGAGCCATGCCAGCCAGGGCTAATATTAACTCTTTCTTTTTTTAATATATTTTATTGATTTTTTACAGAGAGGAAGGGAGAGGGATAGAGAGTTAGAAACATCGATGAGAGAGAAACATCGATCAGCTGCCTCCTGCACACTCCCTACTGGGGATGAGCCCGAAACCAAGGTACATGCCCTTGACCGGAATCGAACCTGGGACCGTTTAGTCCACAGGCCAACGCTCTATCCACTGGGCCAAACCGGCTAGGGCAATATTAACTCTTGATGGGTAAAAATGATGTTTAACTATCATGGTTTGTATTTCTATAATTATTAGCTAAAACAATTTTTCACTGTTTTTTATTAAATATACCTCACTGGTAAAAATGCTTTGTCAACTTTTCTAGATTTGTCAGTATCAGTATAGCATGAAGAACGTCTTAAAGTCTTTTCATTAATCACTTTTCTAAAATTGACTTTTTTATTTAGATAAGTTGTAAGAAAAAATACAGATCAATCCCCTGTACATTTCGCCAAGTTTTCCCCAGTGGTAATATTTTGCAAACGACAGTAACATATTATTACAACCAGGATATTGGCATTGATAGAATTCAGAAATCTTAATTCAGATTTTCCCAGTTTTACTCGCACCACTTGTGTGTGTATTAAGTTCAATAAATTTTATCACCTGTATAAGTTGGCATATTCACCACCACAGTCAAAATACTCAACAATGCCAACCAACAACACAAAGATTCCTTTTGTTGCCCTTTTATAATCACAACCACCCTCTTCTTGCACTTCCCGCACAAGCCTCTGCAACCACTAATCTGCCCTTCATTTCTAAAATGTATCCTTTCAAAGATGTTACAAAAATAGAGTTTTATAGTATGTAACCTGAACATTTTGTAAAGTTGAAAAAACTTGAATGTCACGTGTCGAGATGGTTTTTCTTTCTTTTCTTTTTTCTTTTTTTCTCCCCTCATAACTGAGAGCAATTACCCAGACTTCCTTGGCTTCACTTTTCTCTTCTAAAACTTTTGGCTTCTAGAACCCTACCGCTTGTCAAAGACTCTCATTCTCATTTCAAGTGATTTCTGGCTGTTAGAAATTGGTTTTGAAGAGTAGTAAGAGCATGAAATGGCTGTGGCCAATGTTGAAAAGGAAATGAAATAAAACCTTGTCTCAAGTTATGAGAGAGAGAAAATCCCCCAGAGTAGCGAGGGCTAAATGAGTATTTCAAGACTGTCCTGACTCCTCTCCATCGTGTGTGCCCACAGGGGACCTGTAGCCGAGGTCCAGAATTCTGCCAGAGGCTCATTTTCAACAGGACATGGCAGTGTTGTCAGAAACTTGAAAGAAAGAAAAAGACTTCTTTTTCTCTGCTATCTTTCATCAAAGAAAGCCACACCGGGGACACACATGTAGATTTCCTCATTTTCCTAGTGTGCCACCATGTCCAGATGTCTGGTATCCCTTGGGCTACCCAAGTCCTACTCTGGACTGTTCCTGGGAAAAGGGTTCCCTCCCTGTACTGCCCACAATGTAGATGGTTTATTTCAATATGACTGTCATATGTTGATAAATTAAGCTATTTTACCCTGCTGGAGTTGGAGCTTTTGAAATATAACCAAGCTTAAGTAAATTCATAAGAAATATTTGCAAAATGCATTTCAAATATATGTTTATAGGAGAAAAAAGATAGATGGATATTAAACTACTAGAGTAGATATTAACATTAGAGTAGTATTATTATTATAGTGAGTAGCATCTCATATTTCAACATTGTTCAGTGGGTGAAATACAGCTTATTTTTTTCAAGTGATATCATTTATCATTGCAGCCCTTATGTCTCTGGGAAATAAAAATATATACCAACCAATTCAGGTCCTTTGATGCCCCCATTTTCCCTTAACTGAATCCAAGTTCCAGGTTTTATCTTGTGCCATGGATGTGTCAGTTCAGGTGTTTAGGGGAGGTGGGGAGAAATTAAGCATTGACGAGACTTGATTAAGACCGTAGGACCTGATTGTGGAATATCAGAGGGAAGGCGGGGGTGGTGGGGTGTGTAGGAAGAGATCAACTAAAGAACTTGTATGCGTATATGCATAACCCATGGACACATACAATAACATGGTAAAGGCCTGGGGTGGAGGGGTGGGGTGGACTAGAAGGGGTCAGTGGGGAAAAAGGGGACATCTGTAATACTTTCAACAATAAAGATTTTTAAAAAAAGACCTTAAGACCTGATCAACATTTAAAAAAGGGTTTTCCCTCCTCTTGTAGGGTTATCAAGACTGATCTTAAGTCAGACTAAAGTCAGCAAAGCATCCTTTGGAAATTGTGTAGTACACTTCCAGCAGGACTCCCTTCTGCAGGGGTCAGGGGTGAGGTGTGGGAGGGACCCCCCCTCCCCCAGCACCTTTTAAAGACCATGCTGCTTGAAGAGGCACCCAACCTTATACCCAAGCCCATGCTCCCGTCTCTCCCTATCAATCTTATTTCTTCCATCCCTCCAAATTCCTCCTTTCACTAATGCTTTAGCTCAAATATCTATTAGGAAGAGAGAAATGAAAGGAAACTAACATGTATAGAGTATCCACTCTATGGCAACATTAAACTCTGTTCTTCCTCATTTATTTCCTCCAACACACCAGCAAATCCAATCCCCTCAACCTTGACAGTTTTTCCACAATCCAGCCTTGCTCCTTATCACCCCGGGCCAATCCACCACCACCTTCATCCTGGGCTATTGCTTTGGCCTCCTAAATGGACGCCCTGCTTCCGCCCTTGCCTTTACGGTTTAATCACAGCACAGGAGCCAGAGTGATCCTTTCCCAACATAAGCCAGACCATGATCTGCCTCTGCTTAGAATTTCCAGAGGCTCCTTTCTCATGCAGAAAACAACTCAGAGCCCTTCACTGGCCTACAAAGCCTGACATGCTGTTTTCCCAGTGTATGTAGGTGGAAATACATCAGTAGAGCCTGAGGGCTGTATAATTTGGCTTTTCGTCTGCTGTTTCAAAAGCCCCCATGTGGTAAGTCTTTAGCCTGACATATTTGGCTGTGATTGATCACTCAATTTGATTCTATTCTTTTTACTCATTTTCAAAGTGGACATTGAAAGATACATGAAAATCCAATTGCAATTCTTTTCAGAGTGGAAAATATATCTATTTACATGCACATATACCCATAGGGTTGTGGCTGCAGCCTTTCAGAGACAGAGCACTGATATTTTTCAGCGATCTATATGGTCTTTCAATATAACATTGGCATAGGTATTTGTATGAGGTATAGGGAGTGTCAAAGGGCAAGCTGGAGGGAAGTGTTTTACTTGTGAGAAAGAGATAGAGATAGAGAGAGACTGAAAAAGAAGCATTGATGTGAGAGAGAAACATTGATTGGTTGCTTCCCATACTCCCCTGACAGGGAATCAAACCCACAACCTGGATATGTGTCCTGACCATGAATTGAACCTGCCACCTTTTGGTGTAGGGATGATGCTTCAACTAATTGAGCCATGCCAGCCAGGGCTAATATTAACTCTTTCTTTTTTTAATATATTTTATTGATTTTTTACAGAGAGGAAGGGAGAGGGATAGAGAGTTAGAAACATCGATGAGAGAGAACCAACAACACAAAGATTCCTTTTGTTGCCCTTTTATAATCACAACCACCCTCTTCTTGCACTTCCCGCACAAGCCTCTGCAACCACTAATCTGCCCTTCATTTCTAAAATGTATCCTTTCAAAGATGTTACAAAAATAGAGTTTTATAGTATGTAACCTGAACATTTTGTAAAGTTGAAAAAACTTGAATGTCACGTGTCGAAATGGTTTTTCTTTCTTTTCTTTTTTCTTTTTTTCTCCCCTCATAACTGAGAGCAATTACCCAGACTTCCTTGGCTTCACTTTTCTCTTCTAAAACTTTTGGCTTCTAGAACCCTACCGCTTGTCAAAGACTCTCATTCTCATTTCAAGTGATTTCTGGCTGTTAGAAATCGGTTTTGAAGAGTAGTAAGAGCATGAGATGGCTGTGGCCAATGTTGAAAAGGAAATGAAATAAAACCTTGTCTCAAGTTATGAGAGAGAGAAAATCCCCCAGAGTAGCGAGGGCTAAATGAGTATTTCAAGACTGTCCTGACTCCTCTCCATCGTGTGTGCCCACAGGGGACCTGTAGCCGAGGTCCAGAATTCTGCCAGAGGCTCATTTTCAACAGGACATGGCAGTGTTGTCAGAAACTTGAAAGAAAGAAAAAGACTTCTTTTTCTCTGCTATCTTTCATCAAAGAAAGCCACACCGGGGACACACATGTAGATTTCCTCATTTTCCTAGTGTGCCACCATGTCCAGATGTCTGGTATCCCTTGGGCTACCCAAGTCCTACTCTGGACTGTTCCTGGGAAAAGGGTTCCCTCCCTGTACTGCCCACAATGTAGATGGTTTATTTCAATATGACTGTCATATGTTGATAAATTAAGCTATTTTACCCTGCTGGAGTTGGAGCTTTTGAAATATAACCAAGCTTAAGTAAATTCATAAGAAATATTTGCAAAATGCATCTCAAATATATGTTTATAGGAGGAAAAAAGATAGATGGATATTAAACTACTAGAGTACATATTAACATTAGAGTAGTATTATTATTATAGTAAGTAGCATCTCATATTTCAACATTGTTCAGTGGGTGAAATACAGCTTATTTTTTCAAGTGATATCATTTATCATTGCAGCCCTTATGTCTCTGGGAAATAAAAATATATACCAACCAATTCAGGTCCTTTGATGCCCCCATTTTCCCTTAACTGAATCCAAGTTCCAGGTTTTATCTTGTGCCATGGATGTGTCAGTTCAGGTGTTTAGGGGAGGTGGGGAGAAATTAAGCATTGACGAGACTTGATTAAGACCGTAGGACCTGATTGTGGAATATCAGAGGGAAGGCAGGGGTGGTGGGGTGTGTGGGAAGAAATCAACCAAAGAACTTGTATGTGTATATGCATAACCCATGGACACATACAATAACGTGGTAAAGGCCTGGGGCGGAGGGGTGGGGTGGACTAGAAGGGGTCAGTGGGGAAAAAGGGGACATCTGTAATACTTTCAACAATAAAGATTAAAAAAAAAGACCTTAAGACCTGATCAACATTTAAAAAAGAGTTTTCCCTCCTCTTGTAGGGTTATCAAGACTGATCTTAAGTCAGACTAAAGTCAGCAAAGCATCCTTTGGAAACTGTGTAGTACACTTCCAGCAGGACTCCCTTCTGCAGGGGTCAGGGGTGAGGTGTGGGAGGGACCCCCCCTCCCCCAGCACCTTTTAAAGACCATGCTGCTTGAAGAGGCACCCAACCTTATACCCAAGCCCATGCTCCCGTCTCTCCCTATCAATCTTATTTCTTCCATCCCTCCAAATTCCTCCTTTCACTAATGCTTTAGCTCAAATATCTATTAGGAAGAGAGAAATGAAAGGAAACTAACATGTATAGAGTATCCACTCTATGGCAACATTAAACTCTGTTCTTCCTCATTTATTTCCTCCAACACACCAGCAAATCCAATCCCCTCAACCTTGACAGTTTTTCCACAATCCAGCCTTGCTCCTTATCACCCCGGGCCAATCCACCACCACCTTCATCCTGGGCTATTGCTTTGGCCTCCTAAATGGACGCCCTGCTTCCGCCCTTGCCTTTACGGTTTAATCACAGCACAGGAGCCAGAGTGATCCTTTCCCAACATAAGCCAGACCATGATCTGCCTCTGCTTAGAATTTCCAGAGGCTCCTTTCTCATGCAGAAAACAACTCAGAGCCCTTCACTGGCCTACAAAGCCTGACATGCTGTTTTCCCAGTGTATGTAGGTGGAAATACATCAGTAGAGCCTGAGGGCTGTATAATTTGGCTTTTCGTCTGCTGTTTCAAAAGCCCCCATGTGGTAAGTCTTTAGCCTGACATATTTGGCTGTGATTGATCACTCAATTTGATTCTATTCTTTTTACTCATTTTCAAAGTGGACATTGAAAGATACATGAAAATCCAATTGCAATTCTTTTCAGAGTGGAAAATATATCTATTTACATGCACATATACCCATAGGGTTGTGGCTGCAGCCTTTCAGAGACAGAGCACTGATATTTTTCAGCTATCTATATGGTCTTTCAATATAACATTGGCATAGGTATTTGTATGAGGTATAGGGAGTGTCAAAGGGCAAGCTGGAGGGAAGTGTTTTACTTGTTCTTTAGCTTCAAGCTGCACCATGAATGAACCTATATGAATTTAGAAAGGTGTGAAGTCTGACCCAGTGTAAGAGTTCTGTAGAGGTAGTTGGAAGCTTGTCCAGTTTAGGGTGTTATCTTTTCATACTAGTTAAGTAAGGATGGTGGGGATACCCCCAGGAGCTGCCGTGTAGCTAGATATCAAGAGGAATGAGGAAAACACCACCAGCTTACTTCTGGTTTTCATAGTATCTTAGGTAGCTAATCTACATATATAAAAGCCTAAGTGACCAGTTGACTGCTCGACCTGTTGCTATGATGCACACTGACCACCAGGGGGCAGACTCTCAAAGCAGGAGTTTCCCCATGATGGTCAGTGTGCTCCCACAGTGGGAGCATTGCTCGGCTGACCAGGATGAGCAGCATTTCCACAGTGGGCTGATCCCCGCAGGCCACACCCCCACCAGTGCACAAAATCTGTGCACTGGGCCTCTAGTTTACATATAAAGGCTGTTATTGGAAATATTTAGACTAATCAATAGATAATTACTTTATAAAACTCACCTAATTATGAAAATTCTCATAAATTCATTCTAGAAAACAACCAAGGAACATACAGTTTGTTGTTTTGATAACTGTAAATTACTAACCCCTCCCCTCTCGATTGCTTGCCTAAAGATTTTGAATATAGAGCTCTAAATTCAGTAGGTATGTCTACAAACACCCATCAGAAAGTGAAACAGATAGTTTATTCCATTATAGAAAAGATGACAAGGACAATAGTTCAAATTTCAACTGCATATATTCTACCACAGCCAATCAGTTGAAAATGATGGTTACTCTTTCCTGCAGTCAAAACCTTTTCCTGTGGTACAAATATCATTGTAAGAACTGAGAGATATGAAACCTCAGAACCTTCTCTCAATATGTTTATAAATCATTTCAAACCATTGGCTCTCTCAAGATTTTGTTCCAGCTGGCAGGAGAAGAGGGTACGGGAAGCTAAGTTAGCACAGTACTCCACCATGTGAGGAGGTGTGAGCAGAGTCAAGTCCTACATCAAAATGAAAATAACATGGAGGAGCCTGAGTGTCAGTTGGAGGGAGAAAATATGTCCCAAAACGTACCATCGTGCTTTGGGCAGTAACTTATCGGTCTAGGTCACAGAAGAACAGGTAGAAAAGAGGGAACTGCAGTTGCTCTGTGTTAATCTCATCTTTTTTCCCTGCTGTTTCTTAATTTTCCTCTGTTATTCTCTATTCCATTCTCCTACCTTGGATTTCCCCCGCTATCCCCTGACTTCCTTGGGAGGCCTTTCTTTTTGAGATTTATGGTCCCTTTGTGGTCAAAGCCTCATCTTTAACTGTTTCCCCTTCTGTAGATCATTCTGTTCCCTCTTTATCCTTTTGGAATCTCCTTCGCCAGCTGAACACCATCCTAAATGAAGAGATTTTAAATGTGGCATGAACTTGAGCAGGAAGTAAGGGACAGGCCCTGGGGTTGGCCTCTCCTGCTAATTGCTCTTCTCACCTCTGTTCACTGCTGTATCCCGAGGCTCCAAAGTCAAGCCCTGGCATTTACAGAGGAGAGTAGGTGCCGACGCAGGGGATAGGAAACCACACTGAAGAATGACAGGAAAGGTCACATAGCTAAATGGTGTGGTATTAGGGATTATTTAATTGTTATTAAAAATTTTAAACTAATATTAATTGTTAAATTGAGTTAAAATAAATTATTTTTCTTTTCTAGTTTTCTCTCAGAGCATGCATCTTAAAAAACAGAAAAAATTCGCTTATGTTATACTGCTGAGTGAAAATGAAAATTCAGCATTATGTATATAATCTAGTTGTAAATATATAAGAATTATGACAGAAAAATAAAAATAGAAGGATATACACCTGCCAATTAAGAGTGAGTGTTTTAGATGGTGGGTCTAAGGCTTATTTTGATTATTGTTGTTTTTAGTCTTATGTGGTCCAATTTTATTCAAATGCATATTTTACTTTTAGAATGGAAAATATAAAGCATACTTAACTAAAGTGGTATCCCTTCTTTTTTCTTTTTATTAATAACTTGAGTTGCAAAAAAGCTACTATAAATTACAGAGAGAGTTTATAAGCAGCATTCCTTGATTCTTAGCTACTTTCATTTGAAAAGAAATATATACATTTAATTAAAATACTATCTATTTAGGATGTAATTTCACCTCTCTCTTAACACAAAGCACTATCGAGTGCCGTATAAACAGTGTCAGGCCAGAGCTGGGCAATGGAAACCTCAGCTGCACGTGTGCCCCCAATCTTCTACGTGACCCTGGTGACACAGCTCGCTCCCTGCTTCATGTGCCCACATGTGATACAGAAAAGACTGGGCCAGCTGATGCCTCTCGTCCTTTCTGCTTCTAAAATGCTCTTGCATTGTCCTCTCTGATTCTAAGGCTTTCTATCTTCTCTAGTGTCTCTCTGCCTCTCTCCTCTCTAATGATATCGACAATGGTCCAAGATATCGTAGCCTCGGGATTTTAGCAGGCATGTGAGAAACAATTTTTAACATAAGCAACACTACATATGAGAGTTTTTGTGACATTTATGAGTCTGTGCTATGACTGTATTTTTGCTGATGCATCAGCACCATTTTAGTTGTTTTTTCAACTCTAAGAGCCAAAGATTTTAAAGTTCAGAAATATGTGTGTGTGTGTGTTTAAATCATTTTGAGGCCACCTACAAAGTGATTGGCCACGATCAGAAATGGTAGCATTTATACATTTACTGCTGCTTCCTGGGGGACATGTGATGGGATTCTATAGGAAGAGTCGTGCTGTTGGGGATGTGCTCTTAGCTAATAATCCAAATAGTGAATCTTCTAACTTGTTGAAAGAATGTTCTGATACATCCTTGATGAGGTCCTTTTGTGTTTTTGAGGCTTACTCTCATGGTCTTATTTGTTCAGCCAGTTTGACCACTGCTGATATACATGGAGTTCTGTTTGGCAATTGTTTTGAAGTTGAAGTATCTGAAACACTAGCATATTTATTGATAGGGACAATGCCATAAAGAGTAGTTAAATTTCCAGGCAAATCCATAGTCAATTTAAGCCATGAGATAACTAAATATGCTCACTGGCAATAAAATAAGAGAAAAAGAGTAACACTGTCACAATATTGGTAAAAAGAGAGGGTGGGATTTTATTATAACTTATTCTTAGATGACTGTGCTTAAGGGATAGGAGGATGAGGAAGTAGATAGAAACTTTGGAGAAGATTTTAGATTTGTGAGTACCTTTAAGGGCTTTGCGGATAAATGTTTTATTATATCTATTTTTTTAAAAAAAATATTTTTATTGATTTCAGAGAGGACGGGAGAAGAAGAGAGAGATAGTAACATCAATGATGGGAGGGAATCATTGACAGGCTGCCTCCTGCACGTTGGACCGAGCCCGCAACCCGGGCATGTGCCCTTGCCTGGAATTGAACCTGGGACCCTTTGGTCCACAGGCCAACGCCCCAGTGACTGAGCCAAACCAGCTAGGGCTATATCTAATTTTATTTAAAAGGTAAATGCTTCCCTTTTGTTTGATATGGTTGTGCTAATAATAGTTTTTACACTTCTAGAACTCCAAAGCAACATGAACATTTTTGTTGTTGTTTGTATATACAACCAAAAGAAATGAGAGATTTTGCTGAAGAAATTAGGTAAGAGTTAGAGCAAAAGTAAAAAGGAAAAAAAAAAGGAGAAGAGGGAAATAAGCTATAGAAAAAATATATGTTTACTTTGTAAATAGAGATCACTTGAACTATAATTACTTTAAAAATGGGATATTAGTAGCATGTGAGAAAAAATTTTTTAACATAAGCAACAGCCTTGCAAGTGGAAAAAACGATTGTGAGGAAAAGATTTTGAATGAGAGATTTTCTTCTAGATGTCCGTTCCGTCTTTTAGTTGTATTTTTGAAGTGGTTGTTTGCGGCAGCAGTCTCCGGTGTTTACCTATGCCGCCATCTTGGTCTCTCCCCCGGAACCTTGAACTTCTAAACTAATGTGAGTGAGAGCCTCTGCCCACATCATTTTGTACTTAAAATTGCCTGGAAATCCCAACTTATAAAATGTGTCACTTAGGTTACAAAGTATTTTGCTATTTTTGCTACTTATTGTGATAAAGCAGAAAATAAGTCATTTCGTGCAGCCCGCTGCCTTCAGCAGAGCACATAGAAATCATCGCTGACAGGCAAGGACTATCCCAGAGAGGAGCACTCCTCACCTTGCTTTCAGAGCTACTCCATTAGGACTTTTCACTTCTGACTAATCCACAATCCCCAGGATGTAACAACATTACATGAGCTGCCATTCAGAATGCACTGGTTTATGAAAGCCAAGAAGATGTCTACTGTTTGCTAACATTGCTGATAGTTTAGGAAAACTCCTTTGAATTTCTCTAATCTGTTTCCCCATTTTGTTTGTTTGTTTTGTTTTTAGTAAAATTGACAGATCCCTCCAGCCTGTGTCAGACCATTGCCAGTTTCTAGTTAGTGAAATCATTGTCTATCATCTACCATGCACCACCTTTATGAGAAAGAGCCATAAAAAAGGCTGTTTCCCTGGAAATTAATGGCAATGTTCTATGTAATTGAAGAGAAAACTCAGTTTTTAGTTTGACTTTTATTTTTTATAACATATTTTTATTGATTTCAGAGAGGAAGGGAGAGAGAGAGAGAAATTTCAACGATGAGAGAGAA
>NW_005353967.1:12606922-12649732 GCF_000412655.1 Myotis brandtii
AAAAAAAGACCTTAAGACCTGATCAACATTTAAAAAAGGGTTTTCCCTCCTCTTGTAGGGTTATCAAGACTGATCTTAAGTCAGACTAAAGTCAGCAAAGCATCCTTTGGAAATTGTGTAGTACACTTCCAGCAGGACTCCCTTCTGCTGTTTCAAAAGCCCCCGTGTGGCAAGTCTTTAGCCTGACATATTTGGCTGTGATTGATCACTCAGTTTGATTCTATTCTTTTTACTCATTTTCAAAGTGGACATTGAAAGATACATGAAAATCCAATTGCAATTCTTTTCAGAGTGGAAAATATATCTATTTACATGCACATATACCCATAGGGTTGTGGCTGCAGCCTTTCAGAGACAGAGCACTGATATTTTTCAGCGATCTATATGGTCTTTCAATATAACATTGGCATAGGTATTTGTATGAGGTATAGGGAGTGTCAAAGGGCAAGCTGGAGGGAAGTGTTTTACTTGTTCTTTAGCTTCAAGCTGCACCATGAATGAACCTATATGAATTTAGAAAGGTGTGAAGTCTGACCCAGTGTAAGAGTTCTGTAGAGGTAGTTGGAAGCTTGTCCAGTTTAGGGTGTTATCTTTTCATACTAGTTAAGTAAGGATGGTGGGGATACCCCCAGGAGCTGCCGTGTAGCTAGGTATCAAGAGGAATGAGGAAAACACACCAGCTTACTTCTGGTTTTCATAGTATCTTAGGTAGCTAATCTACATATATAAAAGCCTAAGTGACCAGTTGACTGCTCGACCTGTTGCTATGATGCACACTGACCACCAGGGGGCAGACTCTCAAAGCAGGAGTTTCCCCATGATGGTCAGTGTGCTCCCACAGTGGGAGCATTGCTCGGCTGACCAGGATGAGCAGCATTTCCACAGTGGGCTGATCCCCGCAGGCCACACCCCCACCAGTGCACAAAATCTGTGCACTGGGCCTCTAGTTTACATATAAAGGCTGTTATTGGAAATATTTAGACTAATCAATAGATAATTACTTTATAAAACTCACCTAATTATGAAAATTCTCATAAATTCATTCTAGAAAACAACCAAGGAACATACAGTTTGTTGTTTTGATAACTGTAAATTACTAACCCCTCCCCTCTCGATTGCTTGCCTAAAGATTTTGAATATAGAGCTCTAAATTCAGTAGGTATGTCTACAAACACCCATCAGAAAGTGAAACAGATAGTTTATTCCATTATAGAAAAGATGACAAGGACAATAGTTCAAATTTCAACTGCATATATTCTACCACAGCCAATCAGTTGAAAATGATGGTTACTCTTTCCTGCAGTCAAAACCTTTTCCTGTGGTACAAATATCATTGTAAGAACTGAGAGATATGAAACCTCAGAACCTTCTCTCAATATGTTTATAAATCATTTCAAACCATTCGCTTTCTCAAGATTTTGTTCCAGCTGGCAGGAGAAGAGGGTACGGGAAGCTAAGTTAGCAAAGTACTCCACCATGTGAGGAGGTGTGAGCAGAGTCAAGTCCTACATCAAAATGAAAATAACATGGAGGAGCCTGAGTGTCAGTTGGAGGGAGAAAATATGTCCCAAAACGTACCATCGTGCTTTGGGCAGTAACTTATCGGTCTAGGTCACAGAAGAACAGGTAGAAAAGAGGGAACTGCAGTTGCTCTGTGTTAATCTCATCTTTTTTCCCTGCTGTTTCTTAATTTTCCTCTGTTATTCTCTATTCCATTCTCCTACCTTGGATTTCCCCCGCTATCCCCTGACTTCCTTGGGAGGCCTTTCTTTTTGAGATTTATGGTCCCTTTGTGGTCAAAGCCTCATCTTTAACTGTTTCCCCTTCTGTAGATCATTCTGTTCCCTCTTTATCCTTTTGGAATCTCCTTCGCCAGCTGAACACCATCCTAAATGAAGAGATTTTAAATGTGGCATGAACTTGAGCAGGAAGTAAGGGACAGGCCCTGGGGTTGGCCTCTCCTGCTAATTGCTCTTCTCACCTCTGTTCACTGCTGTATCCCGAGGCTCCAAAGTCAAGCCCTGGCATTTACAGAGGAGAGTAGGTGCCGACGCAGGGGATAGGAAACCACACTGAAGAATGACAGGAAAGGTCACATAGCTAAATGGTGTGGTATTAGGGATTATTTAATTGTTATTAAAAATTTTAAACTAATATTAATTGTTAAATTGAGTTAAAATAAATTATTTTTCTTTTCTAGTTTTCTCTCAGAGCATGCATCTTAAAAAACAGAAAAAATTCGCTTATGTTATACTGCTGAGTGAAAATGAAAATTCAGCATTATGTATATAATCTAGTTGTAAATATATAAAAATTATGACAGAAAAATAAAAATAGAAGGATATACACCTGCCAATTAAGAGTGAGTGTTTTAGATGGTGGGTCTAAGGCTTATTTTGATTATTGTTGTTTTTAGTCTTATGTGGTCCAATTTTATTCAAATGCATATTTTACTTTTAGAATGGAAAATATAAAGCATACTTAACTAAAGTGGTATCCCTTCTTTTTTCTTTTTATTAATAACTTGAGTTGCAAAAAAGCTACTATAAATTACAGAGAGAGTTTATAAGCAGCATTCCTTGGTTCTTAGCTACTTTCATTTGAAAAGAAATATATACATTTAATTAAAATACTATCTATTTAGGATGTAATTTCACCTCTCTCTTAACACAAAGCACTATCGAGTGCCGTATAAACAGTGTCAGGCCAGAGCTGGGCAATGGAAACCTCAGCTGCACGTGTGCCCCCAATCTTCTACGTGACCCTGGTGACACAGCTCGCTCCCTGCTTCATGTGCCCACATGTGATACAGAAAAGACTGGGCCAGCTGATGCCTCTCGTCCTTTCTGCTTCTAAAATGCTCTTGCAGTGTCCTCTCTGATTCTAAGGCTTTCTATCTTCTCTAGTGTCTCTCTGCCTCTCTCCTCTCTAATGATATCGACAATGGTCCAAGATATCGTAGCCTCAGGATTTTAGCAGGCATGTGAGAAACAATTTTTAACATAAGCAACACTACATATGAGAGTTTTTGTGACATTTATGAGTCTGTGCTATGACTGTATTTTTGCTGATGCATCAGCACCATTTTAGTTGTTTTTTCAACTCTAAGAGCCAAAGATTTTAAAGTTCAGAAATATGTGTGTGTGTGTGTTTAAATCATTTTGAGGCCACCTACAAAGTGATTGGCCACGATCAGAAATGGTAGCATTTATACATTTACTGCTGCTTCCTGGGGGACATGTGATGGGATTCTATAGGAAGAGTCATGCTGTTGGGGATGTGCTCTTAGCTAATAATCCAAATAGTGAATCTTCTAACTTGTTGAAAGAATGTTCTGATACATCCTTGATGAGGTCCTTTTGTGTTTTTGAGGCTTACTCTCATGGTCTTATTTGTTCAGCCAGTTTGACCACTGCTGATATACATGGAGTTCTGTTTGGCAATTGTTTTGAAGTTGAAGTATCTGAAACACTAGCATATTTATTGATAGGGACAATGCCATAAAGAGTAGTTAAATTTCCAGGCAAATCCATAGTCAATTTAAGCCATGAGATAACTAAATATGCTCACTGGCAATAAAATAAGAGAAAAAGAGTAACACTGTCACAATATTGGTAAAAAGAGAGGGTGGGATTTTATTATAACTTATTCTTAGATGACTGTGCTTAAGGGATAGGAGGATGAGGAAGTAGATAGAAACTTTGGAGAAGATTTTAGATTTGTGAGTACCTTTAAGGGCTTTGCGGATAAATGTTTTATTATATCTATTTTTTTAAAAAAAATATTTTTATTGATTTCAGAGAGGACGGGAGAAGAAGAGAGAGATAGTAACATCAATGATGGGAGGGAATCATTGACAGGCTGCCTCCTGCACGTTGGACCGAGCCCGCAACCCGGGCATGTGCCCTTGCCTGGAATTGAACCTGGGACCCTTTGGTCCACAGGCCAACGCCCCAGTGACTGAGCCAAACCAGCTAGGGCTATATCTAATTTTATTTAAAAGGTAAATGCTTCCCTTTTGTTTGATATGGTTGTGCTAATAATAGTTTTTACACTTCTAGAACTCCAAAGCAACATGAACATTTTTGTTGTTGTTTGTATATACAACCAAAAGAAATGAGAGATTTTGCTGAAGAAATTAGGTAAGAGTTAGAGCAAAAGTAAAAAGGAAAAAAAAAAGGAGAAGAGGGAAATAAGCTATAGAAAAAATATATGTTTACTTTGTAAATAGAGATCACTTGAACTATAATTACTTTAAAAATGGGATATTAGTAGCATGTAAGAAAAAATTTTTTAACATAAGCAACAGCCTTGCAAGTGGAAAAAACGATTGTGAGGAAAAGATTTTGAATGAGAGATTTTCTTCTACCAGCCAACAGTGGCACCATTAACTCAAACCGACATGGCGCATGGAAGAAGGAAGAAACCATTCGACCAGCTACAAGCTGATGTGCCCGAAGGGCACTGGGAATTTGACACATGCTTTGTATTCCTCTGATGTAAAGTCTATTTTTTTCAGGTGAAAAATGGATTAGGCATGCTTTTGAGAAAATGACGTTAGAATGCTTTTACAGAACACAAAAGTGAATGCACCGTGTAATTATTATTAATTTTTTCACTCTTAGTGTTTCTCCTTTTCTGTCGTTTTCATGGCATTGCCAATGTAACTCTGCAGGGCCTCTTCTTTTAGGTCTAGTTATTCCTGAAATCTCATTATGCGGGATGTAAGGAGCATTGCAAGAGTGGTTTTAGGTAACCCGCTGTTACAGCTTGCCCATTTATTTAGGCTCTGCCCTATTTCTGTTCCACCTTTCCTGTATTTTGCTTCTTTGTTTCATGACACAGTCAGTCACTGGGGTGACATACATTTGTTAGCCACCATAACAGAAAGCTTGTTTCCTATTATCCATGGAGCTGGAATTTAAGTTCAACCTTGGCTGAAGTGAGGAGGAAGTCCTGGATTTGACACTGCTGAGGGACTTGGAAACACGGGTGTTTTCAAAATATGTCACCAGGTCATTAATTAAACACTAAAGCACTTCCACTTTGACTCATATAAAATACACATGATTTAAATCTTCTTGAAAACTTCTAAGGCTCTAATCTCAATAGTTAGAATAACAGAAAATAATATGTATGTTTTTCCAGTCTGTGAAAGGAGGAATAATAGACCCGAAAGAACTTTCATTGCCCAGCTAATGACACTGACATAATTGATTTAACATACCCACTGATTTGAAGAGTTTGGCCGTATAAAGCTTTGTAAGTCCTGCCTATGGGATTCCCTTTGAATCACATTAGATTTGTTCTTAGTGGATGTTGAAGGAGCTCCAAAATAGACATTTGTTCCCCCGAGGGGATAAAATCTGACTTGTCTAAAGTTCTTGGAGAAGTGAGAAATACCATGGCATCCTACTTATTTTGTACTTTCTACTTGGAACTGCAGCTCTGAAATACTTCAATGAAATTGTTCCATTGCATCACCCAACTCAAATCAGTGTATGCAAAGCTTTTTCTCCTGATTTCTGAATTTATGACTCCCACGTGAACTGAAACTGGTGATTTCTTTCTGCCCAGTAGCAATTTGGAGAGGGTGCTTGTGAAATTTTGTCCAAATAAAATTTTAGAGATGTTCTTTTTCCTGGGATATAGCAAGCAGGGTGGGCAAACATGGCTAGCATCATAATCCCTTCGTTGGATACACATTAAACTACCCTAATTCCACACTGATGTTTCTGAATGTTTTTATATAAGAACCTTGAAAAACACGATATATGTATACATGTCCTACCCCTTTTTAGCCTTGACACAGGATTGAACATGACCATGGCTTTAAAGCTCATTAGTAAAGTATATTTTACTAGTAAAAATTAATAAAGGCAATTTTTTTATTTTCTTTGTAATTTACCACCACCTTAGTGGCTATCGATGTAAAAAGGTAATTTGAAGTCAAACAAAATAAAGTTTGTTTTTAAAAGTCTCTTTATTAACAATTATTTAATTATACTGTATTAATTTCCACTAACTATTCCATTAGTACTTACTAGAGAACCCACTTAAAGAGTAAGCTGTACTCTGCCGGGACCTTCATCATAGAGTAAAAGTGGTTCTGATGACTAGTGTGTGTTTTGCTTGTATAGGGTATATCCTGTGGCAGGTAATATGAATATATTTTGATGAGTGACTCAGTGGGGGGGGGGGCGCACATCTGGTTAGGAGCACCACATTAAATTTTTAAGAAAAAAAAGTAGAAACAACATAATTCAAGTGTAAATTAGCAGAGATGGAAGTGTGCAGAGAAAAGAACTATAACTATACACTCAGATTCAGAATGGTTCCCTAAGCATGTGGTATAGAAATGCCTGAATTATCCAACATCTCTGAACCTATTGTTTCAACTATAAAATGCAGACAATAACCATTTGCTGTAAAAATTGAATGAGGTATACTCTATGAAATGTTTGACAGACTATAAGATCCTGTACAATTGCAATATACCTAGCAAATACGTGACTTCTTAAACTTTGGTCAGACTGATACTGATTTCTTTGAGACTTTATTTGATAAAAATTGACTTCTAGCCCACCTGGTGTTGCTCAGTGGTTGAGTGTCAACCTATAAACCAGGAAATCATAGTTCGATTCCTGGTCAGGGCACATGCCTGGGTTGTGGGCTCGGTCCATAGTGTGGGGTGTGCAGGAAGCAGCTGATCAATGATTCTCTCTCATCATTGATGTTTCTATCTCCCCTCCCTTCCTCTCTAAAATCAATAAAAAAATATTTTTTAAAAATTGACTTTTAAGTGAATAATTATAAATTTGTAGAATTGAGGCCTAAAATGTGTGTCTATATAACAAACACATAGCAGTCATGTTGACTTGTACTCCACCACTCTCTCTAGATGGAACTATTGAAGACAGTTAGACCCACAGAGATTAGGCCGAAGCTTGATTGTGCCATTTATTATCTGTGTGATGTGCGATTAATTCCTATACTTCTCTGAGGCACTTTTTTCCCCCTGAATGGTCAACCACAGTTGACCATTGGTAACTAAAACAGCAGAAATTGAAATTCGGGTAAGGGGGAAGTACTGTACATGGCTTTGGCAAACTTGAAAGTGCAATCTACATGCAAGGATTTTAGTCTCAAGAGAGTTCCAGGATTTCATGTGATTGCTCATTAAAGTGCCTAGAGAGCTGGGATGTGAAATCCACATTTCATAATCCTTGACCTTGGCCAATCATCTGAGATATCACCCCATTGGGAGTACATAGGACTTTGACCACATTGCTTAACTGAGTGCCATGGGAGGTGTTGGCTCATCAAGCCAAATATTTCTATGAATCTGATAAGAGCTGGCCTAGTTGACTTCCATGGTCCCAATCCTGAGAATTTAGAATTCCAAAATTAAAACAAGAAAAGGTCTTCTGCAAATTAAATGAGCTTGAAAATAAAGTCTTCAAGGTTATTTAGTATTAGCATTTTGTAGTAGAGCATTTGCAAAGTCAAACACAATCACCACCAGTGTTTAGAGCAGGCTCCAGTTTCCCACAGGAAATGGAGAACTCTTTTTCATTTTAACCATAGGAATTGGAATTGATTATTTCCTCATCCATATGGTTTGTGTCTGGAAATATCCCAGGATCCTCAAGCCGAGCAGGTCATTCTTACTCCACCCTGTTATCCCCTTGAAGTTTACTCTCATTCTCCTCTTCTTTTTATCATTTCTACAGGCTCCCAACCATTCTCTTCCTCTTGGCATTCTTCCTCACATTCTCCCTGTCCCCATCTCCCAATACTCCCCGCTCTTTCTCATTTGCTGAGTATTAATTATGTACATCAAAAGTATTGAGAATTAGGGTCAGTAACTAATTCTTCCATATTATTTTCCAGCAACAAACAAGTTTTACCTGGGAAGTGTGGGGAAAGGGGCCAGGAGGGCATGGTTCTGATGACAGCAGAGATCAACCATTTTGGATAGATTAAACAACTTTCTCTTTCGAACAGACTGCCTGCTCTTCATCTCTTTGGAAGAGCCTGTCGGGTTCCCTTCCCCCACCCTTTCCAGGCTGCCCTCTGGCTGTCCTTCAGCTGCCTTGCCTCCCTTCTCTTTAAGGCATCAGTGCTGGCTGCATAGCTCTCCCTGTGCCTTCCCAAATTCTTCACACTCTGTTACCAGTTTGGGGATGATTCATGATGTCTGTATCCAAAAAATTAGTTCTAGAAAAAGATCTCCCTGATTTCCTTGTCTCATTTGTTTGAGGTGTTCACTATCTTAACCATAGGATGGGTCAGGAGAAAAGTTAAGATTCTTGCTGGCCCTTCCCTTGCTTTACTCATGCTTTGCCATGTTTGCTGAGGTTTCCAAACCTGATATGAAAGTCTTGGTCTAAAATATAAATATTCCCTCTGGGTTATTCTGTTCATTTCACATTCAAAATAAAGTAAATGTGTGCTATTGTTTATTTTGCAGTGCTCTTGCTTTCAGCTAAAAATTGCATTAATGATATTCAAGGAATTAAAATTCTTCATTTGGCCTCATCAGATTATTTTGTGACATTCCTTCACTTTCCTTTGGATAATATAGTAGCTCTTGGTGTAGTTAGGAAAGTTGTTTTCTGTTCTCAGATTAAAGTCTGCCTTTCTTTCCCTTTGCTATGTCATTCTTAATTATGTCCCCTTCCTCCTTACCAAGACCACCCAGAATAATTCTCCCTCTTGAGTGTTTACAACCTTCAAAATCTTGCACAACATAAATGAAAAACAGCTGAATATTTGAACTTTGCAAGTACAATCATTAAAGGACAGTCAATACAGTGCATGGCTATGATGAATAAAACTGTGTTTTTGACATGACTGTTCTGATAAATTTAAGTGGTTCTTGAGTCATTGGTGCTGCAGCCTGAACTCTCAGAAATCCCGTGGATGTTTGATACTGGTACAGGTTGAATTCTCTCACATTCTCCATAAGACTTCACTAATATCCGTGACAGTAACAATGCCTGGAGTCTTTTATTCAAATTCATGATTTTTTCCTCTGCTTGCTTTTTAACAAATGGACAAGGTGCTTCTATTGATAACATTGTATGGCAGGATTTTAAAGTTCTTATTGTTCAGATGTAGTACAAGGGATGTAGGATGTATAATTTTACTTCAATGAAGAAAATTAGTAAAGACAAGTAGGCGGAACTCGTGAATTATGTAACAGGGTGAGAATGATAAAACCCCATGTTAACATAAAACGTAAATAAATTTGTTTGTGTACTTTGGTATGTATTACTATTAGTTCTGTCAATAAACATTCCACATTTACTAGGTTTTATAAACATTGCTTAGTACTAGGGCTTCATGTGGAAAATCATAATAAAGCAACAGTGCTTTTCAAATGTTTACTGCATCCCTGGCACTGTATTAAGCACCTACACATGTTACCTTATTTTATTCTCAGGACAACTCAGTGCAGTAGATAATTATCATTGTCATTCTCATTCTATGTATTTGGGGCTCTGGTTAGAGAGACTGATAACTTGCTTAAGTTACACAGTAGGTGAAGGCAGAGTTACAGCCCCTGCGCTCAAGCATATTGCTAACCCGAAGGAAAACTCACCCTTGAAGAAGCTGGGAGACTCCCACAGTGGGCGCCATGCTCACCTGTGGGAGGTGGATTTCTCTTCCTGTCAAAGCTATGAACCTGGCTCCTTTTAGGGAGGGATGGAATGTCCTTTATATCTCTCTTGAATATCTCTTTTTCTTGAACAAACTGGAAGTTACCATCCCCCCTTTTTTTCGTAGTCCTAAATGGTTTAATTGTTCTTACTTTATATCCTGGTGAGACCCAATCAAATATGCTCCCTGGCTGAGAGTGAGAGTAAAAGATGGGCAGAGGGTCCAGTTTGGGTTAGCAGCCAGCGTGAGAGGAACAAAAGTGATGATATAAATGTGGAGTGGTGAAGCTACAGTGCTGTGTCAACATTCTGTTTATTTCAACACTTGGGGCTTAAGGAAAGCCAAAATGTTGGTGGACCATTCTGTTTATGTTGCTCGTGGAGCAGCTCTATGTGTAATGCAATGATTCTAAAAAGCCAGGCTTCTGTTCTATAAAACTTTAAAGATTATATTCAATTCTCACACAGAGTTTTACAGGACTCCCCAGGTAAACGTTGGTGTCCCTGGAGGAGAGCAGTGGGGTCTTTAAGTAGAAGAGAATTATTGAGGCCCGATCAACCAGCGATTTCAGAATGATTCGGTTCAGGGCAGCAATTATCCGTGTGATTGATTATAGCAACAAGACCCACATTAGGAGCGTTTTTCTGGTTAACTGCCTAATGCTATTTTATTTTATCCTCAGGAAACAGAGTCTAGGATTACTTACACTAACAAAGAAAAGAGTTTTCACTTGCAAAAATTTTGGTAATTTACATATTTTCTAAACAGGACTAGTAATCATTTACTATGATTTGCAAAACCATGGGAAAGTAAAATGGTGTTTTGTTACATTGTGTACTATATGCAAAAATCATTATATTACTTTGCCATCTATTAATGTACCATCTAATACTTTCTAATGTAGAAACTGTTGAAACCCATTTTGTTTCTTTGAAAAATACTCTTTGAACAGAGGGCATTAATGCAGCCACAAATTATAAGCTCAAAGTGTTGAAGAAAATTTCTTGCTAGTAAATGTCCTGCCCAGGTAACATTTTCTTGGATCAGCAGCATTAATAAATTCTGTTTGAGATTCATTTTCATTATATAAATGTTGACCTAAGATATGTTATACGAGGATTAGTCCACTCTCTGTGGTGTTTTATTTTTAATCTCAAGGTGATGAAGGGAGGCACCCCCAAACTGATGAAATCTGAACCTCATGCAGCATGGGGCATGGGGCGTGGGGCATGGGGCATGGGCATGGGGCATGGGGCATGGGGCATGTATGTCTCATCCAAGCAGTTCTCAGGTGTGGGCTGTACTGATGTCCGAAGAATTAAAGGGTCAGGAGTAGAGAATAGGCACCGGTGAGCGGGGCCAGCCTCTCCAGCACTGCTCCAGGCCTGGTCCCATGTGCTTTGCTTCCCTGTGGTACTTCTCAGTGCGCCTCTCTGCTTCAGCTCCAAACCTTAGCTGGGGTTTTCATTTCACCTGTGGAGGCCTAACACCTGACTCACTCTCAGAACCAACCTGGGAACAAATACCCTTCAGTTTTCCAAACTTGCCGCTGGATGAGGAGGTCTTTTGCTCCTGCACCACTGCACCCCTGAGGGTCCTGCCTTGGCAGGCAGGAGAGATCAGAGTTCTGGTTGGAAGCAGCCCACACATTCAGAGTCTCTGGAACCATCTCCTCCTAAGGGTGCATTGCTTAATAATGAGCTGGAACACAGGATCTATCAGAGTCAGGAGCTGAAACTAACAATCCCCACACGCTATTTTAGATGCCTAATATGGATGCTCTGGTTCAGGGTGGGCCCTTCTTTCAGAGTTGGGAAAACCTGCCATGTGGGTGGTCTTGGGGGTTCCGCTTGAGGATGGAAAACTTGTCCGTTTATATTTCTATCAGAAATGTCCTTTGTTTCTCACTCTTATTTGGTTAGAACTGCAACCTACATTTTTCTCTGATATTTCAGGCGTAGCCAGTCCTGAGACTCCAGAGCCATCTGAGATGTGAACATGTGTTTACTACCATCTAGGCTGTATACATAAAAAAGGACAAAGCTCCCTTTACTAACCTTTTTGTAAACTTGCCTTCCAAAAAGCCCATGAATATCGTTTCTGACAGCTCACGTGGAGCCATAATCCAACACAAATGATTTCAGTTCCTATTTGGTCCACAGGGTACACGTGATATTTTGCACTGTGCGTTTCAAATGTATGGGATTTATTTTCATGTTGCATAGGTGTAATCAAGTGAAACACATTTCAGTGGCGCAGGGAAGGTGACCCAACAGCTGTCTAAATTCATTCTCTCGCCTCCGTTTCCGTCCTTCTGGGTGGTTTCACCATGAGTGTAATGAGCTAACCAGTTGCTTGATTGACTGGCAAGAGAGTTCCTAGTTATCAGAACTAGTAGCTTTATAACCCTTTATTGAAAGTCAGCAGAGCCCTGTGGCCATCCAAATAACTCTGAAATTGAACAAACTCTCACACAAAGCTGTGTTCCTGTAGAAAATTGTAAGAGCAATATAAGAGAGCTGATGCTTTTCTTTAAAGAATGAGGGTAATTAGGAACTTAAGCTCATATTTTGGAGGGTGATCATGTGTCTCAGCCTATACTATTGCCCTGACATAATCATTTGAGGTTCTTCTTATGACTCTCAAAAGTGCCTGGGTTTGGACAATTAATTTTATGGTCACCATAATAATATGGTCACATGGGAACTTGGAGCTGGAGCACTGCCTATGTAATCATAATATGAATATTAGAGTCTACATGCAAGATGTAAACCTGATAACACACATGACTTGCAGAATCATGAACATTCTCATAAGTTCTGTACTAATACATGTTCTTTCTCAGGTGTCTAGTATCTGAGTATTTAATTATGTCCTTTGTACAGGCTTGAATTAATCACAGCTTAATGTTTATTATGTATGCCTATTCTCATTTTAAACAGAGTAGAGGTGTTTTCTAATAACAAGCCTAAAAAGAAAAAAAAACCTGAGGAAAATTTGTGAAAGAAAGAAATAAGGTTAATAAAAGTAAGACGAAACCTGGGGCATAGTTATTCCTCCAAATGTATGCTTTAAAGCCAAATTTTTGTTTTGGAGCTTCCCGGCAGCCAGTGAAAAGAAACATGATCAGTTGCATGATTCACAGAATCCACAGGGAAGAAAAAAGAATGGTATGGGTATGAGAGAGATTTATGCTGTTCAGTACTGATGCCAAGTACAGTGGACACTTAAAGGCGCTTAGGAAACTCCAGCCCAGCCCCTTGTTGTTCCCCTTCCTTTGGCAGCCCTACGATGGCAATTCCCCTCAACTTGTTCCCCAAACTCCACTCTCACGATATTTCCTTGCACCATTTCCCCCCTGACCACCAACTATACCAGAGTGCAATGGGAAACTTCCTATGTAAGCCTCAGCAGTCACTGACTTAACTTATCAACCAGAGGTCCATCTGCTTCTAAATTAATCTGACTCAGTATATGTCATCCTTGGCCACTTCCCAAAACACCAGCTTCTCCAGGAATCCATCCCATTACTAATGTCTTTTATTGTCTTGTATATTCTGCTCCTCATCCTTTTTTTTCTACTGCCCTTTAACCCAATTCCTCATACCAGGCTTCTCTTCACCAATCGCTCCAATATCGTCTTTTCTGAATTTTCCTCCTGTGTATTGCCATAATAGAAACCTGGCTGGTCTCTGAAAACACCACTTTGTTTTATATTGTGATGCTCTCTCTGCCACATGCCACATACCATCAGAACAGGTTTGGATTGCATCCCCCTAAATTTCTATTTCTACTTCCAGGTCAATATATACCCATTCCCGTATAAAACAATGCTTATCCTTTGCAGTCCATACCATTAGAATCATCCTTCTTTTGACCCAACTCCTGCACACAAGTCACACTCTTGCTCATCACTCCAATGTCTAGATGGCCCATACTCCTAGTGCCTTAGCCTCTACATTTCTTAATCTCCTAATTTCTTTTGCCTCTACTTTAGCAATTTACTCCCCTGGCCACATTCCAGAAGAATTTATCCTCTGAAATCCTAGCTTTTATCTCATACTTTGGTGGCCACATTCCAGAAGAATTTATCCTCTGAAATCCTAGCTTTTATCTCATACTTTGGTGGCCACATTCCAGAAGAATTTATCCTCTGAAATCCTAGCTTTTATCTCATACTTTGGTGGCCACATTCCAGAAGAATTTATCCTCTGAAATCCTAGCTTTTATCTCATACTATTCATCTATCAATCTTACCTCTTTGCCTCCCTCAACCTTCCCATCCAGCTCACGGAGACTTCAGTGTTTTGAATCCTCTGTTATATACAGGTCTATTACCACTTTAGAGTCTGTGTTTCCTCCTCTCTTTCAATACCTCCCAGCCTCACAATACCTTACTTTCTAATTATTTCACCCCCTGGTCTTTCTACTACATCCTACTCACAATATCCAACTCGGGATCCCTTTAAGCATCTACTTCTACACTTAGACTTCTGGTCACAGCTAAAGAAAAGCTCACCCCATTCAAGTGTTCATATTGATATTAATGAAGCTCGGCCTGGTTGGGGTGATCCTTTAGTCTACAACCAGTCAGCTTTTGCTCAAATCCTTCTGATGGCCTTTCTAGGACTTTTTCCTGCCATGCATCTATGAGCACCTTGAATTCAATTTCTGGCCCTGGCTGGTACAATATAGTAAGTGTTGAACTAAATATTGAGTAAATGTTGTTGAATGAATGAAACCTTCATACTAATCTTATTTTTCTTATCTCACCTCCTCATTCACTGCCAACTGATAACCATGCCTCCTTTTTCATGGAGAAGATAGAAGCCCATCCTAAGATCTCACTCAACTTTCTGCACCTCCCCTTTCCTTTATTTCTAACTCAATGAAAAGGCCAACCACTCACTTGTCCAGAGATAATCTCTTCAACTGTGCTCTGAACCCCTTTGTTGACTATACTTCCCAACTCCTCTGACCACACACTCATTCTGTGGACTCTACTTTGTAAGTGGTTTCTCCTCATTTCTAGATCTTCAGTTTTTTCATTTTTAATGATCTTTCCTCTCAGTACATACTCTCTTTGTTCTCTTTTGAAACTACTCTTGCCAGTGTTCCCAAATTGTCAAATCTAGTGGATAATCCTCCATGTTATTCTCTCAATCTTCTCTTGATTATTTCCTCTTTTTTGACACTATCCTGTTTATATGACCCTTCGCTACTGTGTCTTATTGCCTCTTCTCAGATGCCATTATTGATAGATATCTCCCCATTAATTCATGTTTCTGGTGGACATATTTCCCAGAGTTCAATTCTCTTTCCTCTACTATACCCTCTCCTTCACTGACCTCAGCTACATTTACAGTTTTGATCATAGACACTGTGATGATCCCAAGAGCACATCTCCAATTAGGACCTTCCACTTGGAGTCTGATTACAAAGAAATTACTTATTTCTGGATGATCTATAGATACTTCACCATTAAACATGTCTAAAACCAAACTCATCACCCTCTAAATTCTTGTCATATTTGTTACTTGTAATTGATGCTCATTAAACCTGGAAATACCTAAGTCCCTCCTTTCTCTCTCCCGCAGCACCCAGTTCATCTTTAAATCCAGTTGATTCTGCCTCCTCATTACCTGTCATTTTCATGCTCTCCCTTCTATTTATATTGTCATTATCTTAGTTCAGGCTGTCATTATTTGTTATCTAAATCCCCATATCAGGTTCCTAACTGGTCTCATTGTCACTTAAATGTATCCATCATCTAACTAACTGGTAGTGATTTTTCTGAAAGGAAAATCTGAACACATTATGCCCCTGCTTAAAATCCATCCACGTCTCCTATACCACTTGAGATCAGGTTCAAACTTCCTAATAGGAAGGCCCATATGATGTGACCACTCCCCGCTTTGTAGCATCATCATGCAGACGTAGCAAAATCACATCATTTCCCCCAGTGCTCTTACATTTTGACTTGGTATAAGCTGCTTATTTGTCCAACCTGCTCTGTTCCTACTTCTCCCCCTGGCTCAGATCACCTTTTCCAGAAAGCCTTTCCTAACCTTTCCAGAATATGTCAGGCCCCATAGAATGTATTTTCAGATGCTGCCATTCTCATCTGCTGTAAAACTGTGGGCACCTCAAATAGGAATTGTTTCTCTCTTATCATTATTTGTAAGCCAACCCTACCTCTGGGCACCTCAAATAGGAATTTTCTCTCTTATCATTATTTGTAAGCCAACCCTACCTCTTGCCTCACTTATCAGAGTTTTCACAAATATAATTTTTTACTCTGTAAATACATTCTAGAGACCAGTTTAAATAGTATCCGGTGAAAGCACAATCTTAAGGCAATAGCTTGTCACTGCTACTATGCATAAATATACTCAGTGATGCCAAGAGGGTGAAAGGACCACATCCATGTAGCTTTTTGCCACCAATGCACTATTAGAATACCTGTGTCATCTATGATCTTTTGCTGTATCCATTTGCAGCAACAGCTTAAAAGCAACTTTGGGCATACTGAAAGTGCATAAATTTAATTGTTCAATTATGCATTGCATATAGAAAGGTAAAATATAACATTATGAATAGAGAGATACAGTGTGATACTTTACCACAAGTTTTCATTATTTTAGAAAATGTTCTCTACAGAAGCTTTGGTTAACTTTTCACACCATTACTGTACAACTCCTAGCAGTTTCATAATTCCCTGTATCATTAAATTCTGTTCAATTTCTCACTTCCTAAATGCATTTTGGCTTGTGTGAGATGATATTTCCAGCTCCTCAGCACTTCAGTATTTACTGGGCCTACCTGTCATGAGAGGATGTGACCCAGGCAGATTAAAATCTTATTTCTAGGTCTGCAACAGGGCACCCCCACGCTGTTTAACTTTGGACTTATGACCTTCCCATCTGGGACTCCAGGACACCTGATTTGTATCAATTATATACAATGTCAAGCTCTTTGGAAGTCCAGAACCACATACTTTTGAGGGAAGGAAATTTAGCAATATGCTAATTTTTCATTATGGATTATACCTATAGTGCGTAGTGTTCTCTAGCTTTCTCTTTCCTTTTTTCCTTTATTTGAAAAACGTTTCCTGTTTATATGAACTAGGGTGATCCAAGGGCCTCAACACACAATAAATCCTGCAGAGCAAAGGCAGACTAACATAGGAAAACATTTTTCCCCCAGTGCAAGGAACCAGGCTGCTCTGAAGCCTGCAATATGGTTTTTATGTTTGTTTGTGTGTTTTTTTGTTTGTTTGTTTTCAATTTTTTTTTTCAATTTCTTAGTGTGGGTTGTACACAAGGAAGCACCAAAAACTGCAGACCATTTTTTCTCCAATTCTCAAAAAAGCTCTAGGAAGCAGATCAGAGATTATGGATAGGAATAGAATCAGACAATGACTTAATGACAGGTTTAACTATGAAGAGAATCAAAGGGAAAGTTATTTCTGCAGTCGCTCCTTGCTTCCTGTATCTGAGTTTTCCAAGATAAAATATAAGAAATTGTTTATGTTTGATCTATAAGATGAACTGCATTTGGAGAAGTGATTTTTCTCTGCCTTTTTGATTATTTGTTTACTTTATTAGAATGGTCCAAATAATAGAATATTATTGTATTAGGCTTTCTACTCAAAACTTGTGTTTTATAGATGAAGAAACTGAGTCCGAGAGAGATGATAGATCTTCTTTTTATCTAATGTATTGTGGCTTTTTTCTTTCCCAATGATCTCTAATTCTTTTAAAGATACGTTCATACCCGTTGCCTGCCACCCCACCCTACCCATCTCCCCAATCACACTTTCATGTAGCCCATCCTGGTTTTAGTAGTAGCAGACTGGGTGTAATACTGAGGTTCCTGAAGTGCCCTCCAATAGTAATTGTGCAACAACAAGTCAAATCTCTTTCTTTGCAGTCATTTCAGAAGAGGGTAAATTGCACAGGCTCATGCTCCTCAAGCTCTTCCTAGGGTAGAAGGAGAAATTTACAAGAAAGCACATCTCAAATATGTGAGACCATCTGTGATGCTCAATGAAGGGTATACAAGATCCAATTTCTGGAGAAAAATCCAGAAATTTCTAAGAAGAGTTTGTTTTATAGCAAGTAAAAGGGCAAGAGGAGGTACAAGATGGAGACAAGAAAAAGCAAGTGTCTACAGAGAAGGGTTAAAAGATAGGCAACTCCCTGAAGCGACCAGATGGCCCAGATCTGGGCAATAAATCTCTTGACAGTTTTTCAATGTCTAAGAAACCTGTGTTTATAAGTCACCAACAACACCTGCTCAAGTTTCACTTTTGGGTTACTTAGGTTCTGTAGAATTTAGCTTGAGTTTTAAAGGGTGATGAGTGACTAGTGAAGTTGACCCCAATCCCTACTGGATTTTTCAAATTAAGTGAATTGTATTTTGCACAATAGATAATGTGTGTGGGTAAAGTATCTGGCATCAGCTTATTTGAGAAGGAATAAACGATGAAATGAACTCTTAATCTGTCCATTAGCTTTTTATTTTGAACTAATTATAGACTCACAATGAGTTGCAAAAAAATAATACATGAAGGTCCCATGTGCTCTTCATCCAGCTACCTTTCACCTCCCATTATGGTAACATTCTACAGAACTAGAGTTCATTATTAAAACGAGGAAATTGACATTGGCATAATGCAATTACCTAGACTACAGATCTTACTCAAATTTCACCAGTTTTTTTAAGTACTCATTTTGTATGTGCGTAATACTAAGAAATTGTATCCCATGTATAGATTCATGCATAGATCCACCTCTACAACAAGATACAGACCATTCCATTCCATCACTACAAAAGGACCCCTTCACACTGCTCCTCGGTAGTTATCTTTCTTCAACTTTTTATCGGATCGAATGAACCATGGAGCCTTTTTTTCTTTATTGTTCTTCATGAGCCAGTGAACATTTTTTTTTCTTCTAGGGAAAAAGATAAAAATTGTTTTTTCTTTAACATTGTAAAAAATTGAGATGAAACTTCCCATAAAATTATATGAAGTAGGTGATATAAACCATATGGCATATGGCATAGTTCAAACTCCTGATGTTATTCTTGAAATGCCAAAGAAACCCTTTGACAGGTATGAAGCCCCACTTTTCACAGGTGTGAGTGATAGGTTTGTAGAGTAAAAAGGGGCTGTGTCAAATGTAGTGAAAGCTGCTCTGTCTGGTTCTCTTGAATGAGGATTTCGACCAAACCATGCAACTTTTTTTCTATTTGTAGAGGTAAAATTGATGTCCCAAATTCTACCCTTTCTATTACATAGCTTGGATAGACTGAAGAGTGTCTTAAAGGTGCATACTTCCTTCAATACAGAAGAAAAAGACATTTTTGGAAGTTCTTAACCTAAAGGTTAAAAAGTTAAAAATCAGTTGGTCTTTAGATTAAGTAGTTTAATGTAACTTTTTGTATTGAGTTGGCATCAGAAATGTTTCTATAAACCCCCAAGAAGCAATAGAACAAGTCACTCTATCCTGTTAATTAACTAGATTAACTTCTAGTTGGTGGGGTTTGTATTTAGCTGAGACCACACACATTCTTATTATGTTTCCTGGGGAAAGCTGTTACAGGGGTGGACTATAAACACAGCCAGGCCTTACTCTCTTCAAGATTAGGGTTTGGTAGCTGTGACTCTGTTTACCACTGGGGACACCTCCCCACACTCACTGTGCCACACTGTACCGCAGAGGAAGGCTCCCCATTGCTCTGCCCAACAGTCTGAGGGAAAGTGTTGTATGAGGCAGAGTTGGGCCCACTGAAAACTTCTTCCTTATAGAGGTTAGTTAAGAATGGCAAAGCTTGAATCACAGAAGTCCCTAAAATCAGAAGATCATCAATTATTGTAGGAGCAGTGGTTTTCAAGCTTTATCATAGATCATTATGGCTGAGATGCCTATTAAAAACATCTCAAGCTAAATATTTCTGCTTAGGGAGGCCTTGCAGATGTTCTTGCCCATAGGCCATATTCAGGAAAATGTGTCCCATGATTGAGTAGTCTGCCATCCTCATTTTGATTGCAATGGAAACTAAAAGAGAGAAGTGATTAAATGCCATCTAAAAATCACAGTGTTTTGCAACTTGTCTCCTGCCTTCCAAATTAACTGGTATTGGAATGACAACCAAGAACCTCACTTTTTTTAAAGAGAAGGAAAAAAATGCATGATTATGGGCATAGGAAAATTTTCTCTTAAACGGAAAAAAGAAAAGTTGGTCTGGAAATTGTGAAATCTTGGAGCAGCATGTCAGACACTAAACAGAAAAAGCTGCCTATGTGGAAAGAATGCAGAGGCAACATGGCACTGGGAGCCACACGATTCCGAGGACAAGGTCTCAGAATTCAAATGATAAACTGTGTTTACACAGTTTCCCAGGAGTTCAAAGCATTTGGTAGACTATATTTTTATTGTGAATAATTCTTACACTAAACTCATTATTATTGATTCTATCTTGCTGCCATGGAGACTAAAACACAAAGAGACACGTCTGGTTTGTGGCAATGAAGAATACAGTGCACACAGCTAAGGGGCTGGGTAACTACACCAACCTTTCCTGCGTGGATACCAACCCATAATTAGACAAACCCAATGCTTCTTCATGGATCCACTTGGCATCAGAGAATAACTCTCAATGTGATCTGAGAATACACCTCACCAATATAGGCTTGAGATTCAGACTTTTTTTATTGTTTATAACTTCTTTTATTATTTATGGCAGCATGGTGGTCATTTGTGCATTTGGTGACTCTCGTAGCATAGAAAATAGCAGGAATCCCAATGGTAGGTTTACAAGGTGGACTGAAAGAGAAGTGAGAAATTGGTGACATATATAGACAACTATTCTGAGAAGTTTGGCCGTGTAGGGAAGGGGTAATCAGAGGTAATCAGAGAGGTGAATAGTTGGGAAACATAGTTCCAGAGAGAGTAGTTTTCATTGTGATTGATCTTCTGGTCATGATTGTATTTATGGCAAAGAGCCAGATTATTTTAAAATGCTGATAAGAATAACTCATCATGGACTGAAAATTTTAAGATACAGAAGAGACAAGGAATGATCACAAGTATGTGATTGTTTTAAGATATTGCTAAAGTATTTTTAAAAGACATACTGTTTTAAGGATAGCTGTGAAACTGTCTGAAAACTCATGCAGATTAGCTGTATCATAACAGTGCCCAGGGCTGGGAATAATGAAAGTAGAGTGGAGAAGGAGAAGTGAGTTAATTCACTTTTTAACTTTACCTAATGCTGCTAGTGTGTAAAGTACAAATGTGGCTGGTTTATAAAGTAACCACCTGTAGAACCATAGAAAAATGGTCTTGGATCCCTTATTTTCAGTATACAAATTCTTTCCTCTTTTTGTGAATTCATTCTCAGGTTTAAATTGAGCCCTAAAGTATGAGCCTTACTTTTCTCTTTTAGTTTTTGGTAGTTGGGGACAATAATAAAATCCCCCCAAAACTATACAGTACTATATAAGGCTAAAACAATCAATATGTTGCAGTACCCAAAAATAACTTTTTTAATAAGATGCATGCTTTGCCCATGTGAGTTATAAATTTCTTGGATTTGTTTACTATTCTATAATCTTACAAGAAATTTCTACTATCCAATTATTTATTCAACCATTATTTATTGAACACCTATTGTACGCTACCACTGTGCCAGGGTCTAGGGAAACAACAATGATATTGCTCAAAATGAATAACCTGTTTCCTTGTTTTTAACAAAAAGTTTTATATGTTTACCTTTTCTATTTATATAAAATTAAGTGTCGCTTTACCTTATAACTATTAAGCAAATAGTCTCATTAGAAGAATTGACTTACCCACTATAAAGAATTAAAGCCAAATAGAAATTGTTTGGTGAACTAAAGATGTGAACAATATTTGTCCAAATATTTTCTTGGTCTAAGGAATGAATCTTTTTTTATTTTGCCATAAATATATTTCTTTAGTCATGTGTTTTTATATTCCTGAACTTCAATATTAGACTCAATTATCTCTCTAAGTGCAGCTTCTCTGTGTAATTTTATTTCTGTCATATAAGCCATGTAGTTTTTACTTCACTAGAAGGAAGTATAAAATTGAAAATGATAACTTCTATTTACCATTAAAATGGAAAGAATTAATGCCATATTTGCTTCTGTCTTCAGCCTTAATTTTTAAATATAGTTTCCATGGGGGGGGGGATCTGTGCAGCAATACTTCCATATTACATTATAAAATTATTTTCCTAAAATGTACATAGAATATTTGTTTCATCAGAACAACTTTCTCTTCTTTCATTCCACCAAGTTGGTAGTTTAGATAATTCAATTTAAAAATGGAGAAATTCAGGTATAGAAAGATATGAAATGATATTCTCAAGTGAATACATTCAATTTGTGATTCAGATGTTACCAGAATAGGTGGTGGTTTTTTTTTTCACCAAGTCACATAAGCATTTGACTTATGAAATACAGCATATTTACAATGCTGAAATGTCCCGTCAATTTTATAATAATGCATGAGATGTGTGAAGACTTTGCAAGTCATACCATATGGAGATGCGACTTCCAGCAGACCACGAATATTTGTATGCATCTGAAATTAGTAATAAGATATTTCTTGCAGTGCTACATTTAAATCTATCCTGAATATCTATTTGCAGATTTATTGACTGAAAAATATTTACTTGTTCATTGCAACACTTGTTAAATCTGTCCATGTCTTATTAAAATAGCACATCTAAGTACAAAGTGGTATCATTAAGTATCACAATTGGGTTGGTGAGGCAAGTTTAATTGGGTAAAGTTTATATTTGAAACATGTGACACTATCTTTTTAGGTTGAATTCTACTCATTTCAATAACAGGGTTGTTTTGATAATAGCTATTGAGTGTTTGTGTTGAATGCTACCTGAACTTCACCCCACATATGTGGATTAATAGCGATATTAACTATTTGCATAGGACATTATTATTTTCAAAGGACTTTAACAGATGTCTCATAAACTGAGTGGACATATAATACTTATTAGGGAGGCAATAAACACCATACAGAGCTTAAATACTCAACTTAAGCAAATTCGAGCAGCTTTTTTACCTAAGCCTTGATATTGTCCCTATTGGAGGCAGCTGGACGACCTGGAAGTTTCCTTCATAAGCTTGTCCTCATTTTTTTCAGCTTATCTCAGTCCTAACACTTTTTTCAGGTTTGAATTCAAACCAACCTTTTAAAAATACATATTCCTGATTTTTCCAGTCCAATTATCTCTCTTATTTCTGGTTTCCCAGATCATTTATATTCAGCATCGCATTACTTCTTTAAATTTATCTTTATTGTTGAAAGTATTACAGATGTCCTCTTTATTTATTTGTTTGTTTGTTTTCCTATTGACCCCTCCACCCCCTACCTGCCCCTCCCAGGCCTTCACCACTCTATTGTCATTGTGCATGGGGTATGCATATAGGCATATAAGTTCTCCAGTTAATCACTCCCCACCCCCACATTCCCTCTGAAATTTATTAGTCTATTTCATGCTTCTATGTCTCTGAATCTATTTTATTCATCAGCTTATATTGTTCATTAGATTCCACATGTAAATGAGATCATGTGATACTTGTCTTTCTCTGACTGGCTTATTTAACTTAGCATAATACTCTCCAGGTCCCTCCATGCTGTCTCAAAGGGTAAGAGTTCCTTTTTTACTGCTTCATAGTATTCCATGGTGTAAATGTACCACAGCTAAGTTTCTATAAAAATTGAGACTTTTGTTTTTTTGCGGCCACATAAACTTAAACCTTGTTATTTGGCCCATGTTAGCCTTGAGTTTGACATGCTTGATCTAGGATAAGTGTGCTTCTGGTCATGGCAGTAATACACTCCTCTTCTCCTGTAAACAAGTAGAAATCTGGAAAAAATACAAAGCAACTCTGGTTTCGGACAATTGGTAAACAGGATTGTGTCCCATGAGAGAAGGGAATGAAGCAAAGTAAACTCTAGCCCAGGGGTGGGCAAACTTTTTGACTCGAGGGCCACAATGGGTTCTTAAACTAGACCGGAGGGCCGGAACAAAAGCATGGATGGAGTGTTTGTGTGAACTAATATAAATTCAAAGTAAAAATCATTATTTTAAAGGGTACGGTCTTTCTTTTTTTTTTTTTGGTTTTATTCATTTCAAACGGGCCGGATCCGGCCCGCGGGCCGTAGTTTGCCCATGGCTGCAACCCATCCTCTACCTGTAGGTGTTCAATGGACCCTGGTCCAGAGAGAGGCTCCAGTAGAGCATTGGTGGTTTCACTGAATTGAAGTGACAGAGGCCAGAGTTCATATAAATGGAGGAAACTAATAGTGATGGGGCAGAGTACCAGAAGAGAGGAAGCTTCTCAGAGACAGAGCCCCAGAACTCACCGAGGGGGCGGGGGGCAGAGGGGCATCTTAAGTATTCTAATGAAAACTAAACTGTGTAGGTACAGGGTGATACTCCAAGAGGACAAAGGATGACCAAGAAGCTATAAGCCAAACAATATCAAGAGATCATATTGGTCTGGGAGACATTCTAGAATGGAGAGACTCAGGGGACACACAGGCATTGGGTAGAGATTCCCAAAAGGTCAAACTTCAGAACCCTGGCTGAATTAGACCTGCCCTCACAACACCTAGAAACAAAACTTAAAAGGAAAAAGCTGGTCCTTTCTATTCAACTGCCCAAAATCAAAAGAGAACATTCTTCAAAGGAAGATAGTACAGTTTAGATAACAACATAACGTTCATAAAGCAGCAGCCAATCTAAAAGTACTAGCAATCAAAAGAAGCAAAAACATGTGAACAACAATCAAAAGACAATTCAGGCATAAAAAATAGACCCAGAAGTGATAGAGATGATGGAATTAGATAAAATCAGAATGTCTACTATATTAATGTAAGCACCTAACAAGTGTGAAAGAGAACGACTTGAAAAGAGCTCTTTTAAATATTCTATAATTTAAAGTAAAACATAAACATATTGAGGAGAAGAATGGAACATATAAAACATACGCGTAGCTTCCAGAGCTGAAAAAATAAATATATGAGTTAAAAATTTCACAGGACAGGTTTAATATCTTAGACAATGGAGAAAAAAAATAGATCAGTGAACTTGAAGGAGCAATAATAGCTACTATCCAGAATGAAGTACTTGTATCTTATAAATACTCATGAAATAAGTTTTATAGGTAGATAACAATAAGTTAAGCAAACCAATTGAAAATGGGCAAAATTTGAACAGACATTACACAAAAGAAGATCTACAAATGGCCAATTAGACATGAAAAGATACTATTATTAGTCATCAGAAAAATGGAAGTTAAGATGACAGTGAAATACCACTCTATATCATTAGAAAGGCTATAACAAACGGACAATGTGTCTGAGAATGTGCAATAACTAATTCTCAGTCATCGCTGGTGGTAGTATAAAATGGAACAGCCACTTTCGAAAATAATCTGCCAGTTTCTGAAAAAGTTAAAAATAATCTGCCAGTTTCTGAAAAAGTTAAAATACACTTACTCAATGACTGAGATAAAAGGCTTTTAAACCTTTGTTGAAAAGCTATTGAACACTGAGAAAAAACAAACACACTCTTTCAGTCTATACCACTGTGCATCTCCTGCTTTATTGAACTCCCATTCTCCCATTTCTTCCCGATTCTCCATCACAGAAGTCTGTTCAATAAAAAAACCAAAGATACTAAACATTTTTAAGGGCTTATTTGAGCAAAAATTTATTTGAATCAGGCAGCATCAAACCAAAAGTGATTAGAAGTGCTGTGCAGACAGGAGCTGGAGGAGAGATTTTTATGGGGCAAACACAGAAGCGAAGTAAGGAAATTAGTGATTGGCTAGAGCTCAAAGCCTAGATGGCTGACTGGGTTTGGTTCTCCTTGAGTTTTCATTTTGTGACCTTGAAGCTTTGAGGTTTGGGTTTGCTCAGCAGGCCATTAGCATATGAGACAACCCACTCTAATGGCCTCCTGGTATAACTTATTTAACAAGTCCAAGCACTTAAGTGATTAAGCAGGAGCTTATTGAATTCGAGGAGGAGGCAAATCACAGGGTAGAATAAGCTGGAATCGTCTCTAGCTATGAGAGAGAAGCAGAATGCCAGGAAAACTCACATGTCATCATTGCCTTTGTGCATAGTTGTAATGATCTCATTGATTACTCGGGTTTCAAATTAGGCACAGTTTATCTTTCAAGGATTATTCAGTGTTATTAAGAAGGAAAAGTTGTATGGACAATGGCATCATAACAGTGTGTTATATGAGTTCATGTGTATTTCTGACAGAGTGTTGACACTTTGATGTGCTCAGTCTTATTTCCCTAAGTTTTAAATCAGAGGGCAAGGACAACCTCTTCAGCATCTACTGTATTAATGTAAGCACCTCATCCAACGTGAAGGACACAGATAGTGCTCCGTCAGCTTAGATGATTGCTTGTTCAGTTTGTCAGTTAGGATTAGTCCTGGCAGAATTCCCTGAACAGAAAACCCAAAGGACTGTGGCATTAAATAGACACCGATTTCCCTTTTCTCTCCTGTAAGAGGTAGAAAGTTCAGAGCTGGCAGATCAGGGTCGTAATTGTCAGCGACCAGCCTCCTCTTTCTTCTGCTTCATCATCCTTTGCATCTTTCATTCATCTGCAAAATGGTCCATAGTGACTGCTGGAGTGTTCCTGTCCATCACGTGTGTATCTCAGTCACAAAAAAGCGGTTGTAGTGGTGGCGAGGGCTGCAAACAAGCACCTGCCTGGGGAGGCGGGTGCCTTTAAAGAGCTTTCCCAGGTATCCCACCCAACTGTTTCCTCTTTAGTCTCACTGGTCACTACTAGTTTTAGAAAGACTAGGAAATACACTCTTTTATCTGGGCAAATTGCCCTCCAAAATAAAATCAGATTCTGTAAGTAAGGATGAGAGAGAGGAATGCAAACTGGGTGGTCAAACAGCCATCTGTGGCAAGATCCATTTTTCAGAATCTCAGGTTTGTGAAGGCCAATGTGGCTATTGCCAGCTGGGTGACTGTGTTTTCCCTTATTTCTAATTTATGTGTGTGTGTGGGAAATTATTGAGTCAACCATTAGGCATAGAAAACCCTTGACCTCCCAAACTGGCCACATCAAACAAAGAAGGACCCTTTTTCAAAAAAGACTGCCAAGTAAACAATGTTTCCCAAGAATGTGTCTTTTTGTAAAGTTCTTATGAATTTGATAATCTTCTGAATCATCTTTTGGTTATATCAACTGATTCTCTTCCCATGATAAAATATTCATAGTGGCAAACCCTGGAGTTCTTGAGTTTCTGTGTGTACTTCTGTAGTGTTGCGATATTTTTCTTGGCATATAGGATAAAGAGCTTTCCTGAAGTGTAAAGAAACATATTGAAACAGAGCAGCCTCCTTAATAAAGTCTCCTTAATAAAGATCTTATGGGTGATGTAAAGGTACATGATTACAAATCAGCCTCCGGGATCCTTATGCCGAATGGTCAGTGCTGAAGGAGAGTTAGGAGTGCTTTGAAGTGCCCGGGAGAAGTGCCTGTAAGTCAGATAAGCCAGACTGGTCCTCTTCCCAAAAGTTAGAATGGGCCAAATCGCCTACACAACAAAAATAGACAACTGCTCTTTATTTAATTTAGAAGTGCTAGTTATACTGATGCCCAAATGACTAGAGATAATAATTAACATTAGCTGCCAAGCTCCCAGCAAAACTGAGGAAATTGAATTATTACTTTCTTCCTCTCAAATAAAATAATTGGCTATTTTTCTAGATTCTTTTGATCTGCAGCAGGAGAAATGTTGTTCTATTTGTAAGCACTGCTATTATCAACAATAATGGAAAGGACAGTAAATGGCACCCAGGCATCAGCTCTGTGGCAGGTGCTATGCTGAATGAAGTTTAAGTATGGTTTCTGCCCTGTGGCCTAGATCAATTTTGCAGCCATTATTCTGTTTCATGTAGTTTCAGGACTAAATGGGCAGTTGTGTAGTTAGGGTCTTGCCAGTGCATTTGTCCACAGCAGCAGCATCCACTTTTGTGATGATTCATAAGTACGAAATTGAATGGGAAGAGGAAAAATAAATGAATCACAAAGCCTGTTAGAGGCCCTTGAAAGTCCGGCCCAAGTGCTAGTAAATGCTAAAGGGGAACATATTTACTATAGTAGAGATAGATTAAATGGACTAAATTGGTAGATAATTGGGAAAGGCATGTGGGAAAATTGAATGAGTGTAATGGGTAAATAGCATAGTACAAATGGACAAGTTTCTGAGGTCTAAATTGGGTACAGCTAAGGCCAGTGCTTACATCACCCAGATGAAGAGACTGCAGTTTGCTAGGGCCAGAATGTTTCTGCATGCCAGGCACATCTGGTTTGAAGCGACTTTAACTTTTTGATGCCTTTCAGACAAATGCTTTAATTAGACACCGAGATGGGGGTGCATTGCCAGATAATGGGTCCATGAGATGCTCAGAGACCACAGACTCATCTGCTCATCCCAGAGGGAAGGTGCATGCCCTTAAACTGTGGCATGCTGGCTCTAATTAGCATCCCTTTTTACTGATTTTGTTCACACTAAGTCATTGTTGCAGTTATTTCTTCATTAATTGATTTATTTAACAATTATTTAATAATTGCTATCTACAAAATGATAGAAAATAAATCAGATTTTAAATAAAAAGTCATTGTCACTATCTGAAGGGTCAAGATATTTATATTATATTTAGAAAGAGAAAATATAAGGCACATTTATTATATAGGTCCTTCAAGAAAATTGGGGTGATAAATAACAGGTCACTGGTAGTATTAGCTATTTGAGTCATTTTTTAGGAGGTTTTTAACATTTTCTTTGAGGACTGTAACAAGGTATAGGATATTAAGATTAAGAATTATACCCGGCTGGCATGACTCAGTAGTTGAGCATCGACCTATGAACCAGAAGGTCACAGTTCAATTCCCAGTCAGGGCACATGCCCGGGTTGTGGCTCGATCCCCAGTGTGGAGCATGCAGGAGGCAGCCAGACGATCAATGATCCTCTCTCATCATTGCTGTTTCTATCTCTCTCTCTCTCTCCCTTCCTCTCTGAAGTCAATAAAAATGTATTTAAAACCTCATTTTGCAAAAGGTTGTTTATCTCTAGTGGACTGACTTTTAGTTAAATGAATATTCTGATTAACTGAGCATTTTCATATATGGATTTGAATGTAATACAATACAGTTAGCAACAACAATATCCCAGAAATGATTTAATCGTATTTAAATATGTAGGTATCTCAAGAATTTTCAAACTAAAGCACAAAAACAAAAAACACTAGAATCAACCCAGAAATTATTATGCAGGACTACACATATGGGAAGTGAAGCTGTGCCTATACTAAACCTAGGGCATCCAGTCTTACACAATTCCAATGTTTGCATGTAGAAATGACTGTTTCCAAAACTAAATGCCATTTAACAGAAAGGGAGAGAATATATAGAAATAAGAGGAAAACATTCCTACTTAGTGAGCCCTATCCCTCTTGTAATTTCCAATATTTTGTTTCTAAACAACACTCAGTGAGATTTCTCCACTGAAGACTTGGGCTGCTCTGGGGACATCTCTCTAAGTTGATTCATGAAATCCCTTTAAAACTCTCTAATGTACACTAATAAGTGAGTGTAGCAAGATTGCAGGATATGAAGTCAATACACAAAAATAAATTGTATGTCTATATACAAGCAGTGAAAATTTAGAAACCAAAATTTAAATGCATTACCTTTTACAATAGAATTAAAATATGAAATACTTAAGTATACATCTTATACAATATGTACAAGTTCTCTATATTTAAAACTACAAAATATTGTGAAAAAAATTTTTCATAAAGACCTACGTAATGGAAAGGCATACCATGTTTATGGACTAGAAATCTTAACACAGTAGAGATGTCAACTGTCCCCAAAATTATCTATAGATTTAATAAAAATTCTACCCAGTAGGATTTTATGTACACATACACAAGTTGATTCTAGAACTTAAAGGGCAAAAAAAATCTATAATAACTAAAACAATTTAGATGAAAAATTTGAAGCATAAGAAGCTAATAACTTGCCCTTAGTCTTTCAACTAGAAGAGCAGAAATTCAAGCCTGTGCCATCTGACTTCTGTGTTCATGATCTGACTACTTAAGCATCAACCTTTTTACCAGCAAACCTTTCCTGCTCTGTAAAAATATAGCACAGAAATGCTTACTAAAACAGCACAAAGTGGATGTAAGAATGTCAGACATTGTGTAGGAGTTCAAAAGTTGTCATTATTATTCTTCTAGAATATTTGCATTTTTGTAATTCTTTCTTCATTAAATTTTACCTCATGACAGCCTTGTCCTTAGAAAGAAGCTAGTAATTTTTACAAACCATTCAGCTGCACTTTTGAGTGGAATGTTTATTGTCATTCTTTTCCCCTTTAATTTCCTCTTTTGCCAAGATGTTATTCAGGAGAGCATTTTCTGTTTTCAAGTATATTTATAAATTAACCTTTAATTATTGATTTCCATCTAAATTGCATTGTCTAGTATAGTCTTTATTATACAGATTATGTAACACTTTGGAGACTTACTTTGTGGCCTGGTTTGTAGTCAACTTTTATAAAGTTTCCACATGAACTGAAAAAAATTATGTTAGTTGCATGATTGTTCTAAATCTATCCATATATATATATATATCTTACTGATTTTTCATTTAAATCTCATATAGTTCAGGTAGTTTCTTTGCCTGATAGAGGAGTGTTAAAAAATCCTACTCTGGTATTCTGAATTGGTTAATTCTTCAGTATTATTCTATCTGCTTTTATTCCATTTATATTGAGACTCTGTTACTTATAGCAAAAACTTCATACTTGGTAGAATTCCTTGGTAGGGTAATTCTTTTATTATAAGAAATTATTGATCCTTTGATCCTTATCTCTAGTAACAGTGAACACTTTTACCTTAAATTCTACATTGTCTCCATTATTTTTGCCATAGCAGCTATTTGCCCAGTAGAACTTTTCCATGCCTTTTCTTTCAGCATTTCTGAATGCGTTTTTTTTTGTTTTGTTTGTTTTTTGGGTTTTTTTGTTTGTTTGTTTTTTTGTGTATTTTTTTTAGAGAGAGAGAATTTAACTGCATTTTAATATGCCTATGGCTAACTTTCTGCACCTTCTTGGCTGGAAGTCCTCTGCTGGGCTTTTGTTGGGAATTGGAAGTAAAGGTCGGAATGCTGGTATTCCATGTTACTGATCCCTGTGAACACTGGCGACTCTGTGGTCTCATGGTGTGGTTGAACAGAAGGAAGATTGCCCTAACTCTTCTTGGCATTTGGTTAGTAGAGGGCTCTGTGGGTAAAGCCAGGACTCTCTTGAAGATTCAGGGGACTTCTTTTGTAAAGGGTGATTGAAAAAATGTAGCCAGTAAATTTTCTTCTGAATAAATATAAGGAAAACCAGTGACCTATAGTGAAAGAAAAACCCTCACTGAATATGCTACAAAGAGTAATTTTTTAAATAATAAAGAATAATACAAACTGCAATAAGAGAGAGAACAAATAGATTATAGCCAGGAGTAACTTACCTCAGAAGACAATCTGAGATCATTTTAGGGACCTGTGCATTTTGTACTTTCCCTGGGAAGCACTGAAAGTAAATGTTAGTGGTTTCTCTAAGAGTTCTGCTTAATGGCTTGGCATCTTGGTAATTTACCCCAATGCCTGCTTGATAGAAGCTCTCCACACAGGTAATCATTTATCTTTGACCTGCTTTGCCATGATTACATTTTTAATACTTAAGAACATCTTCCTTCTAATTATACCCTTCTGGCTTGACTGATGCAAGAGTTGCAGCAGTAAATTAAGTCAGCATGATAACTCAATCCCAGTGCATGCGCAACTGAAACTATCTTGTGAAGGACATAGTGTTCTGTCTCGTGTGCAAAGGGTATGTGAACTGGGGCAACCACTAATGAGCTGAAAATGTCTTTATTAAATGAGTCTCATTTTAAATATGGAAACTGATCTGGGGGGTTTAGGTGTCCAATATTAATATCATTTGTACATATTTGTATGGGAGTATTTCTGGGTCAAATTAGTACATTCAGAGTAAGATAGACACTGTTTATGCTCTAAAGACCAGTGTAAATGTCTGTAAATAAAACAGCAGCGAAGAAAAGGCATAGCTTTATGATGGTTCTCAGTTGTCCAGACTGCTGATGTTGGTTTCTCCTTCTAATATCTTTTTCATCAAAATCTTCAAGGAAACAAAGTCTACCCACACCGAACCTTCCTATCTCTGTGCTATTTCTTCTTTAGCAGAATTTTATTTTATCCACACAGCTGCTGGGCAAGAGATACTACTTATATTTTAATTCTTCTATCCCAGGAGAAAAGTATTTTTAACTTTTTACTGTTGTCCTAAGAATGACAAGATAAGCAGGAGAGATTTCTTTTTCTTGGAGGGATGGGGGCAGGGGGAGGGGGAGATGGTAGTCCTAACACCCTATAATTGTTTCCCTACAGATGATAATAAAATATTGATTAGACAATTACCATTTGAAAGCACGTTAGGGTATCACAAGCATAAATTTAAGGAACAGACTCTATAACATTAGGATGACCTCAAAGCATGTTTACATACTAAATTGTCTGAGCCTAGCCTATGATCGCTTTATGCTTTTAATACTCACGGAAGTTTTGCTAGGTACTGTATTCACTTCTAGGAGGCTCATTGCAGAAGCTCCAAACCTTTGGGAAATAGTCACTGCTTAAACTCAAGAACTAGAAATGTTTAGAGAAAGGCAGTTGATATCTGGTTGATAAGGGATATCAATATGGTCATTCAATATGGTCACATTTGCTCTCTGCCTGCCTACACCATAGCTAGTTATTTTTGACAGCTTTCACTGTTCCACAGTTAGAAATTAATGAAGCCAATGAAAACTCTTTAGTTTAAGATTCTTGTATTTCATCTCAAGGTCACCTAAACTTGAACTTTTTGAGCAAGATTCTTTCAGAGATACACTAAGAAGAACCTTCACACTATGAACTTGCTCATGCTCACCTCCATTGCCTAGTTGTCACCCCACGCTGAGCTGAGAGTAGGTGCAATGCTAGGAAAATAGGTTCAGCATCCCAGGCACCCTGTAGTTAAATCCATGGGTTTGCTTGCAAGGAGATTTTGGGTTTAAATCTACCCAGAACAGAACACAGGGGAAGACAAGGCCACACCAGGCAGAGCACCTTCCCCAACGCCTATGGCCCAAACCCCAAAACGTTTTACTCAGTTTACTTTTAGAAACTTTCATTTTGGTCACTGTGACCAATAGGATGTTCCAAATTGACATCTCTTCATTAATGCTAGGTAATGAGGCAGAGGCCAGTTATGGTAAGTCCTTTGGATTTGAGCACAGAGATTATAATGCCTGGAGAGCACCCTCCTAATGCCCAAAGTCCGCTCCCTCTGTTGGAAGTTCACTTAATATGATGAATGTAGTAAGCTATTGGGAAGGGTCTGACTCACAGGAATGTTGCACTTTTTGTTTAAAAAGCCCTGTTTTTGTGAAAAGGGGAGAGGGGCTCCTTTATAAAAGCAAATGATGTTTTTGCCTCATAAAATATTGAGAGATGGAGGTATCTATACCTACTCATATGCACATACAAGTCTACTTGATAGATTGGTGAGCAAGTCAGAGAATACATCTTATGAGCTTGGACATTTAGTGCTTTCAAGTTTATGGAGACTGATGAAAATAAAAGTAATCCCTAACTGAGAGACTTTTCATAATTGATGGTTTTTAGACTTCAGAGACAAGAATTAACTCTCTGATCTTTTGGGTGTTCAGGGAGAACAGGAAAATCAGGCTCTGCTTTTATCTGTCATGTGATACATTCTTTATTTATAGCCTAGCCCAGAGCATTGGGGACCCCATCTCTTCCCATATGTGCAAAGTATGTGCTCCTTGGAGGTTAAAATAAAAGATCTTGGCTTTATTTTAAGAACAGCATGTGCTAGGCTACTTGTTTTAATGTTTCAGATTTTCCATATTGTAGTAATCATAATGAGAGAGAGAGAGAGAGAGAGAGAGAGAGAGAGAGAGAAACATCAGTGTGAGAGCAAAACATCAATTGGTTGCCTCCTGCATCAGATCGAATGTGCAACCTGAGTGTGCCCTGATCAGGAATCAAACCTGCAACCCTTCCTGCACAGGACAATGTTCCAACCAACTGAGCCACACCAGCCAGGGCTGTGGCTTTGCTTTTAATGAATAGTATGAAAGATTAAAGTATGATGGCTTAATTATCAAAGCCAATGTTCCTGTTAAAAAACTTATAAAAATGTTTTGATTAAATTTTGAATATTTTTTGCAAGGCGACTGGGCTAGATAGAAGACAAATTTCCTTAACAACAGAAACTTGGGCAAAGACTTTCTTCCCATGGCCTCCTTGCATACTGTGATAAAGGAAGTATGCAATCCTGAGCAAGCAAATTAATTTTACAGAACACTTAGAAGCTGACTTTAAAGTATCAGTAGAAGCCATTGAAAAACTATGTTGAGTGCTTTTAGTGAAAATTCTACTTACTGCCCAGCTGTAACTAACAGATGTAGTGTTACAACTGGCAAGGAGTCAGATTGTTAAGAGGAGGACAGCTAACAGAGTGTAACATGATGAATCCAGGGCAAACATGATTCTCATGTCTTGATTCCAGATTGGGACTATCTGTTTGGATGTAAAGTACATTATCCAGATCCCCTCTCTTAGAAATTATTCCAAAAATTTGTCCAGAGATCATAATACATCCCACAAACCCATAAGTTATTTTCTGAGCACTTTACTTATGAGTATAATGACCACATAAGTTATTGTAGAAAATTCTGTTTGGGAAGAATGTGAAATCAAATGGAATGGTGAGAATCTACTGGGTGCAAGGAGAAGTATGCCCAGTGTACTTGTGAAGATGTAACTCGCCCGATGGGCTAGGTGTCTGAGATAAAGAGAGTGACTTGTGGTTCCTCCACCACCTCTCAGCACGAACAGAAAAATTCGCTTATTGATAATATTTCCATTTCTCATTCCTTTTATACATTCCTGTCCAGCCAGAAGCAAGCTACTGCAGGCGAATCTTCTTGAAAGACAGAAATAACTAAACTCAGGTTTTTGCATTCATTTGTTAATTTTGCAGACATTTGTTAAACTCTTTTAAAGCAGCATTTACCTCTAGGAGTGTCTAGGTGAGTGGCTTTTTATCTACATCTCGTTGTAACACAGTTGTGTGGTGTGTCAGAAGCAATAGGTGAGGTACCAAAATTTGTAAAATATTATTTTTGTCTAAAGTCAAGTGAATTCAGGGTTATTACTATGATATAACTCCCACTTACTTGTATTTAAAAATGTTTTCTGGAGTAACAGAAGGAGTTAGAGCTTGAGAACCAGCCTATCTCTGATGCTATTGTGTCTCTTACCTGTGTTTAGCCAGTGAAAAAAGTTGAAGATCTGTATTCCACTTATTGACTGCTGTATAACAAATCAGTCCAAACATAATGGCTTACAATAAAAACATTTATTTTGCTCATGAATCTGCAACTTAGGCAGGGCTCAGTGGGGTTAGCTTTCTTTTGCTATACTCGGAAAAGCTGGGTTGGCTCTAAGGCTAGAGGCTGGAAGCATCTGAGATCTTGCTCACTCTTATCTCTAGGGAAGAAATGTGAATTGTTATGGCCAGAGGACTGTGGCACACTGTATTTTGCAAAAGTGACCATAGCTATATTTCTGGTCCTACATTCTCTTCTAGAAATTTCACACTCATTCATCAATAAGTGCGAGTCTGTGTTCTTTTCCCTTGATTCTGGGGAAGATGGTGAGTGCAGCAGACATCTTGCCAGCTTTGACTTTCAAGGCTGGGCTACAAAAGGTATATGACTTTCCACCTGTCTCTCTCAGAATGCACACCCTTAGAAGCCCGGGCCAAACAGAAGGAAGACATGGATAAGTCTTTGGCCAGCAATCCCAGCTAAATCCTCAACCAACAAGTAGGTTCAATCATGAGACATCTGAGTCAATGAGCCTTCACTTACTCTAGTTCCCAGGTTTCAAGCCATCCCAGCTAATGCTTTGTGGAGTAGAGACAAACTATCCCCCCATAGAGTCTTGTTCAAATTACAGAAATAAATAGATAACAGCAACAGATAGATAAAACACTAAAGATGAAAGAAAGAAAGGATGTGTTCAACATTTTCGGAAGATCCCAGAGATTACCCTGAGACAAAAGTGGCTTTATTCATCATCCCTGCTGATATATTTTTCTTGTATGATTAGAAATGGACATGAATCTCTTGTCAAATCATACCCTTCTCACAAAATGTATATATTCTGATTCTCTTCTCTTTTCTAGAAAGTATTCTTGCTGTAGAGTATAGACTCAACACAGCTAAATTGATAATTTGCAGACTTTGATTATTTTGGACAATGTGTGCCACAAATTCTTCACCTCTATCCTCTAATATATTTCTGAGTTGCTAAAAGAGATCATCTTAAACTCTATTTTTAAGATATATAGTAACGATAGGATAATATTCTTATTTTATCAATGTTGGTGGGTGCTGAGATTTCAGGGCTTTGTTTTAGTCTAGTGAACACAGGGATATTATATGACAACATGTAACCTAGGTTCTTTCAGTAGGATCTGCTGTCTTCACCATATTCCATGTTAAGTAGGAACACATTGACATATGAATTTGCTTCTAAAATGTCACTATGTTGTTTATTCATCGTAAGAATTCTGATGTCAGATTTTCACCTTTCAGAGATAATAAATGATAGATAATGCTGTACAATTTCAAAAAGATTCATCATGAAATAAAATTGTTTCTATAGATGAGGCCATCATGCTTTTATCTTCTCTGCGCAGATTGTAAAGGACCTGCACAAAAGACCATCTAGAGCAATCATTTTCAAACTGTGCATGAATCACTGGATTCATTAGGTGGCTTGTTCATAATTGATTATTGTGCCACAACACCTGAGTTTTTGATTCAGTAGTACAGTGGAGCCCAAGAATTTGCATTTCTAACAGTGCTGCTACTCCAGGGACTGTGCAGTGAATACTTGAAAATTACTCATCTAGAGAAACAAGATAAAGGCCTATTGTGTGCAGAGCTTTTTCTAACCACCACTTTGTGAAATATACTCTAAATTTAAACAGCTTTTAAGTCACCACATGACAAATAGTTTTCATTTATTCACGGGTTAGATAAGCCATTTTTCTTAACCACATTTCTTCTCATATTGGGGTACAGTTAGAAAAGAAACTGGTTCTTTCAGTCTGAATGTCATCGAGTTATAAATGGGTCCTAAAATTGAGGATGTGTCATGAGAAATGTAGGCATTTTTCACTAGTGTACAACCAGAAAATTTGGTTAGTTTTGCCAATTTGGTTATAAAATAGCCAGAATTCTGTCTCGGATATTTCAGTAATAAAAGATACAATGGGCAAAGTTAAATTATCCCTGGGGGCTCAAAGAACAAACTAGTTCTGGTCTAGATCACTTGGGTGAGTCTTTAAGAAAGCATCAGTGTTCTCAGGAAAAGTATGAAAGGGTCCCTCTGCTTAACTCCTAAGATAAAAATAGATCTGAGGATTTTCTTTTATTTCTAAATATTTCCAATTAGCTTAACCTAATAGGATTATTCAAAGGAATGGCCTAGTCAGCAATGTTCTAGGTTGGCAATAGAATCATTTAGGCCCTTCAGTTCATGGATTTTCCATGGACATTTCTTCATTTTTGTCTTTGTTTTAGTTTTTTCTTTCTAATTTAACTATTTCATATATGAACAATTTTAGTTAGCATTTTCCATGGTGGACTTTCTATTAGTACTTCTCTAAATTTCTCATTTACTTTAGAAATTGTTCTATATTATTTAAAAATAAATATATGTATCTATTATAGGGAAACACTCAAAAATGTTAAAGAAAATTAATATCCCAAAGGCTATCATTACAGTAAAAATTACAGTGTAAGTATTGTGATAATTTCCTTCATATTCATTTTCTATATATATGCTTACTTAAATATATTTATAATTTTCAAAAATGTAAATTAAGGGTCATTTAGAATTTTAAATAAATCAAATTGTTTTTAAAAATTAAACATGCAAATAGAAAAACTGAAGAAAATTATAACTTATTCATAATGCCCCATCCCCAGATATTTATTTTTCTGAAAATGGAATTTTCTGCACATAATGCTTTGCTACCTTTTTTTTTTTACTCAATAAATTTACTATAGCAAACATTTGTGCATATATTTACTTTTTCTTGGACGTATTCTTATAAATGGATTCATACATTAAAATGAACAATATTTTCAAAGTATTTGCAAATAAATATCCTTATACCAATTTATTCTTTCACCAACAACATGTGAGAGAACTTTATTCCCTCACTTTTATATACTATTATCTCTTTAGAATCTTTAGCATTTTGATAAGCTAAAAATATTGTGGTGTTATGTATTGTAATGCTTTCCTTTTTTAATAAACACAATTTTCATACTTTGTTGGTCATTTGTATTTTTTTTCCTAAATTTTCTGGCCATAGGTGATAACTATTTATTATTATATTTATTTGTAGCAAATCATTATATCTTAAGGATATTTGCAATTTTTGAAAAGCAGTGTATGATTTGCCTTGTCAATTATCCAGAGTATTTTTTTTTCGACATAGAAGTTTAAATTTTTATGACATTGAGTGCAAAAGCTTTCTTTTTATTTTATGTTCTCTGAAGATGAAACAGAAGATTTTTGTTATTATTTTTTACCTATGAATAACACCATATATTTTTTCATTGTTGATAGTCTTAATAAAACCATTCTCTTCCTTTTATTCATACATTTTTGGAATTAGATCAAGATATACACATTCCCAGCCTCTCCCAGAATCATCTCTATGCTTCTACTCAGGCATCTCTCAATCCCAAAGGTAACCAGACTTTGATTTTTTATCAAAATAAACTAGTTTGCTTTTTTTCCCCACTCCTTTTTTTATTATTGATACTATTTTTAAAAAATATATTTTTATCGATTTCAGAGATGAAGGGAGAGGGAGATATAGAAACATCAAGGATGAGAGAGAAGCATCGATTGGCAGCCTCCTGCATGCCTCCCACTGGAGACAGAGCCTGCAACCCAGGCATGTGCCCTGACCAGGAATTGAACAGGATCTCCTATGTCCTGTGTCTCCTATGTCTCAGATGTCCCTTATTCTGCTCCCCTTCCCACCACCTCCCTCCCCACTCCATTCTTCACCACACTGTTGTCTGTGTCCAAAATGATAAAGTTAACCCCAACTTTATCAATAATTAGATTTGGTATAAATGGTCTAACATTCCAATTAAAAGAGGTTACCAGGATGGATTAAAACATACTTGTGCTCACACATGCATGACCCAAATATGCACCACTAACAGGAGACACTTCAAATATAAAGACATAGGTAGTTTGAAAGCAAAAGAATGGGAAACAATAGATCATGCAGACACTTCCTCTTGAGGGCTCCCATGACTACTGTACTTTCCTTAAAAAGGTGGGATTTTCTTATAAAGCTCAAAAAGGGGAAGGCAAAAAAGAAATTAAAGGAGAAAAGCAGAAAAGAAGAGATGGGAGAAAGAACTAGAAAATCGTAGGAAGACAGGGAGAGATGAAAATGGGAAATAGAGGAAGAGAAAGAGAGAGTTTAGAAATTTAAAGGAGAAAATAAAGGAGACAGGAGAGGGGGCAGAGTAGGGAGCAGAAAAGAATAGCGAAGGACACGATAAGATGGAGAAAGTTACTGCTATAACTTTCTCAGTAATTTCTCTTCGGGCCTCACTTTTCTGTAAGACTCAGCTCTCAATTGCTGACAATCTCTTCTAGTAAAGACCACTGCCCAACCTGTACCTTTTCATTTTTCTATACATGACTGAGGTTTTTTTAGAGCCTCATAAAATGGGCCTCTGTTGGGTCAGGAGATAGAGCAAAATGCTTTCAATGTACAATTACCTGCATTATCTTTAGCCACTTGTTGGAAATGTTAAATACTTAATTCCAGAACACAGGGCAACACTCAATCTGCGGAGAGAGAGATTTAATAGGTGACTTCTCCACTAGAGGGATTTTGAAACCAATTTCCTGAGCAGGTTTTATATTTAAAATGACTGAAACTAGTATCGCTGGCAGCACCAAGTGCAAATACCTGTGATAAGATTGGAAGCACTAATCCAAGCAATATACAGCTTTAGGTGAGATATTTAAAAATACTTAAATTAGCATTTCAATGGGAGGAGAGAGATTGTTTCAGATTGTTGTTCCAGGATTGGCCTCAAAGTAGTGAAGCAATTTGTAGGGTTTTAAATGTATCCTCAAATGTAATGAGTTGCACAATGTTGCCTATAGAATATTCAGCAATAGTGAACTCAAAAGGAATCAGCATTTTTTATGATTAAACCATGCTGCAGCTCACTATCCGCCCCCCCCCCTCCCACACACACAAGTATGTAAATGTCATCCCCAGGTGTTAGAGTTGGGAAAGTAAATTCCAGGTGCATATTCCTGTATTTTCTCATCCCCTCACATGGCCAACACTGATAACTAAGCATGGCACTTTTTTTTTCTAGTTCCTTGGACTACTTCTTCATCTATCACCTGGGCCATACCATCAGTCATGTAGGCTTGATATGTGATTTTTAGCTTGTATGTGTGTTGTGTGTGTGCACACATGAGCCAGTCTCTTTCAGCAGCCTGGCAATGCCTGTGGATTCTTTCTTAGAATACTAGTAATTTATTTTTTTGGAAAATATTTTAATGAGTAAAGTAAAATATATAGGATTAGTTTGACATGGAGTTATCAAAATATTTTTAAATCTATAATATAGTAATACATTTGCTTCTTTATAAATACACTAAAAATAATATCAACCAGTGGATTTTTATAAAGTTTACTGGATTTCAACACAGTGATGAGAATAAATAATTCATCATATATAGCTATAGCATGATATAAAAATATCTGTAATTTATACTGCTAACAAAGTCATGGATAACACTACTATTTTTCCCATCTAAGTGAACCCCAGGTTAAGAATCTCAAGATGGTAATATGAAGGGTCATGAAAGTTTGGAACCTATTGATTTTCAGCAACAATATACTAGGTAGAAACAAAGAGAATTTAGTGATTGTTTTGACAAGAATTTTTCATAATAAGAAATAGGTAAAATATCTGAAGCTCAATATTAAAGGTCAGTATTAAATATTAATGTCTAGTATTAGTAGATACATTTTAGGTCTCTGTTGCCTTTTATCAGTTTTTACCTTGTTTTTCTCTCATACTTTTATTAAAGGAGGCAGCCCTTTCCTTTCCAAAGTTGTGGTCTTCTTAGTAGCAGCCAAAATCTTACTATGGGATGAACGTTGGGATTTGGGGGCATCCGGGACATGATAATAAAAAATGATATATATTCTAGTAAATGTTGACATAAAGCTCTATATTCTTAAGAAATCTTTCTCTTTCTGGTCCTGGAAAGTGATTTCTATAGTGGGATTTCTGTATAGACTGACAAGGAGTTGGATGAGACAAGCCCTGTGCTGTGAGATCTGCAGAGCATAAACAGTCAAGTCTGGAAGATGTATCTGTGGTTCTTGGGTCTGCATCTGACCTGGTCATTTTTAAGAAAAATCTGGGGAATGGAGCCCCCAGACCAACATGAAGAGCCTGGGTCAGACCTGCTCTGATATCTTATTTCCTCTCCTTCTCTCATAAGGCAACACCTTCTGACTGTGAAACTGGCCTTTAGCATCCATCATTCAGATGCAAAAGTTAACACATGGAGAGAGAGGAGGCTGCGAAGCAAACTGAGAATATCTGACTCTTAAGAAAGTTGTACAAAGCAGGGAAATATTCCTTTAAGGAAAAATAAATTCAGAAGGAAGACATTTAGAAGAAGATATAATTCCGTATCCAAACAAGTCTTGTCAAGTTTAAAAAGTACAATTTAGAAAATTAATGGTTAGGAATTCAGTGGGGCATGTTCATCAGCAAAATGCTGTAACCTTTGAAACAATATCCGTGGCTGGAGCCAGGCAGGGGCCTATCATTACTGGTCTAGAAGGGGATATTTTCTTAGCTATATTAATTCTCATAAAACAAAAATAATTCATTTTCCACTTTTGTTTTTATTTTCCCCATTGAAACTGAAAAGCCAGTAAATGGAAAATGAGTGGATTAAATTAACTTTATCTAGGAGAAAAGTCATTAGATATTATACAGTTTATAGTCATAATAAATAGCATATGTGACATGAGGAATCTTATATAATTATTGGTATACCTCACTGTCTTCCAAGAGAACGCTGGCTCTTGAAATACAAAATATGTACCGTTAATAAGCCATTGGGGGAATTCTGCTGGAAGTATTTGCAGAGTTGACTGGAGTGACACTTATGGATCTGCTGCATATACTGCACAGGGCAGTGAGCCTTGCCAAGTAAACCACAGTTGACCACACCAAGGACATTTGCAGGAGCCTGTTCCCTCTGTGCCAGCTCAGTCAATCCCCAGGGAGGCCCGTTTGTAGATGGCAGCAGCTCCCTCAGCACACAGACCCCAGGCTCACCATCTGGCTTACAGGATTCCGGAGCCAGTGCAGCGTGATTCTCCGCAGACGCACCAGCCAGTGACACTGAGCATGCTGACACCGACAGCTGTCTCTGGTCAGAGACCCTGGAGAGGCAGGAGGAGGAAGGGCCATCCCTGGGACATGGGTTCTCCACTACAGGAGCAGCTGTCTCCACCTGCACACGTCCAAACCATCCCCTCCTGCTCAAGCAGGTGCCAATGCACTGTTTATTCCTACACTCACCGCCAGCCCCCACCCCCACCCCCCCACGGGGGCGGGGGGAGCATTTACTAAATTCTCTCACTTTCTACAGAGAATCTGAGACTTTCCCTATAATAGAAGAAGGAGAATTAGGGGTTTTGTCAGTTCTGGTTCAACCTTTGCCTCCAGTGACATCCACCACACAGATCTGGAAATCCACACCCCCCCCCCCCCCCCCCCCC